>NC_080447.1:7866827-8175453 GCF_028018845.1 Melospiza georgiana | reverse complement strand
CGCGGGAAGGGACGGAAGGGCCGCGGTGCCCGCGGGAGCTGCGGCTGAGCCGCGCCAGCCGCTCCCCTCCGGCCGCAGAGCTCACAGAAGACAGATCTCGCTATCAGTTCTCTTGGTGTGCTCTTCATAGTCCAATTGCTAAACTGTGAGACGTGTAAACACAGTGCTGGCGCGTGTCTGGGGCAGCCTCTGAACAAAGGGATCCGGCACCTGTGTGGCTGAAGGCTGAGGAGGAGAAATCCAAGTGCGAAGTCCTAGGATAACTCAGGAAATCAAGCTCTTGTTCTCTCTGGTTCCCTAAGCCATGCTGAATTTTAAACGTGCAGTTGAGCATCCACAATGAAAGCAGCGCACTGGTGAAACTACACCCAGGAGTACTGGTATAGGCTTTCTGCAAGTCCATTCTGCTACCCTAATAAAAATTGCTCTCAAAGGCTTTGTGGCATGGTTTTATTTTCACAGAGGTCTGGGAATTAACTGGGATTGTAGTAGTGTTTTAATTTCAACTTGGGTTGTCTTTAAAGCTTTCACAGAACTACTGAGAAATTTCCTTATCTCCCTATATTTTATGCGATTGAAAGGTTCCCTACTGAATAGTCCTTTAGTAGTTCATTGTTCATTTTACTAATTAAACGTAAATTTGGGGGTTAATGCTCTTCATTTAAAAATAACGACTTTACAAAATGTGTTTTTCACAGTACAGTGCTCGGGTAAAGGCTGCCCCCAGCTCTCCAGTGCTCAGCTGCGAGGAAATGCATGCAGAATTCCACAGGTGTGCAACGTCCTGATGGGTGCGATCAGAGCCAATCCAGCGCTTAGAACGTGAGGCAGTTGAAATGTTTATAATAAGGTTTAGAAGTATCCATGAGGACGCGGTGACAATTCCGTACCCGATGGAGCTCTGCGCTCCGGCAGCGGCTGCAGTGCGGCCGGGGGGGCGCGGGGTGGCGCTGGCAGGGGCGGGCGCGGGGCTGTCCCGGTGCCCCCCGGCAGCATCGCCAGGGTAACACCTGCGCTGCTCTCACCCGGCCCCGGCTCAGACGTCTAAGGCATTTCTATGATACAGGAAAGAATCGGGAAAAATATTTTCTACCGCATCCTTGATGTTTTTCCACTTGTACAGGACAGAAACTTCCTGGCGTGTTATAGGAAAGGTCAGACAGTTCCCACTAATGATAGAAAGAGAGCCCTTCCAGCCGTGTGGGAGCAGACAGGTGAGTGGGCTTAGTTCACTCACCACATGTAATTAAACCCAAAAGCCTCCTGAAGCTTTGCAATAGAAAAGATCTGTTTATTTTTCATTTAAAAGAATAATGATGATACTAATAATTTTTATATTAAAAAGTACGGTTAACAAAACCAATTATGTTAAATAGATCACTCTTGTGCAAAGAATATTTCCCCACGTGAAAGTCCTTACAGGAACGACAGGGCTGCAGTTAAGAACATATCAGCACTACTGGGGCTTGCTGGAGTTCGAATGCTCTGGTGACAGGAACAAAAGGGACAAATACAGGGACCTTCTGAGCCACAGCCATGCTCGTGGCTGGCACAGCTCATGGCTGTCCTGAGGGGCAGTGGGTGGTGCAGGACCAGTTGCTGCTGCTCTCACAAACAGCAGTTACTGAAATAGCAGATGGGTCAACAGTTGCTGCTCCTGCAAAGTCATCCAAAAAATAAGAAGCCTCTCCAAAAGGGCTACAGCTGATGTTACTTTCCGGGGGGGGCTTAACACCAAGAGGCAATGAGAGCAGGCAGACACAAATCCTGTGGCTGAGGCGGCTGCAGACCCCACAGGGCCACGAGTGTGACCTGAGTGCTCCGAGCAGAGGAAGGCTCTGAGGGTGACATGTCCCTGCACCCCTCACCATCAGTGAGCAGTTACGAGGCAGGGCAGGGACTGGCTGCTCTCAGAGAGCCAAATGCTGAAGGTGGCCAGGCCTCCTGTGGGTGACCTGCACTGAGTGGGTGAGCCAAAGCAGCACCCACTCACCAGCAGGGTTCTTGTTTTGCCATCAGGTCTGAAAGGAGAAATGATCAGACCCCTCAGGGGGCCGTGCTGCAATGTCACAGCCAAGTCTGTCCCCGTGCTGCTCCTTTGCTGGCAGGAGCTGAGTCCTGGGAGCCTGTGCTGCACTGGGGCACTGTGGAGGGGGTGTCACAGAAGGAGTTTGGCACATTTTGAGCAGATGTTGTGGCCTTAAAACTGGCAGCTGGGGCTCTGGGGTACTGCCTGGAGCTGCTCACAGGGTAGTGGTGAGCTGTTCACAGCTTCTGTGAGCTGCACCAGGAACTGTGACACTGATAACAGTGATCTGGCTTCTCTGGACATTAGCAATTGCCTGTCTTCAGAGGATGAGTGTATGATGGATGGATGGATGGATGCTCATTTATTTAAAGATCTTTGAATGAACACAGCTGAATGTTCCTGCTTTTGTAATGGCTCTGCAGCTCTGGCTTAATTAATGTCTGGAGTTCATGGAGGCGTTCCCAGGACTGTGAGAAATCATCTGGTCCCTCCCCACAGCCCCCAACAGGAGGGACACTGGGGTACCCGGGGTGCACCATCAGCTCGATGGTCACGGTGCCACTCTGGGGCGCCCTGGGCGGGCGCTGCAGCACGGCGCTGTCGATGGCACTCTGGATGCTGCTGACAGACATGTTCCTGCCCATGGTGCTCAGGCCTATGTAAATGTCTGCCCACCTGCAGCCAGAGGAGGGAACACTGCTGTTAGTGCTGAAGAGGCAGGGAGAGAATTGTGTTATGTCCAGTGGATTAGGAATCAAAATTTACCTAAAATTTAAGATACAAAATTGGGAGGAGTTTAAAAAAACTTTTAACTATAAACAAAAGTAAAACCAGAACTTTTCTTGATTGAAACCAGGATCCTATTTCAAGCAGCAGTTCTGCAGGGACAGCAAGGCCCAGCACAGCCCCAGTACTGGGTTTGGCATCTGTGAGCTTTCAGGTGCATTTTATTGTCCCAAAAACAAAGAGCAACGCTGAACTGAGAAATGCCACACTATCAAAATAAATTAATCTTGAATAATAACCCTCAGCTAAGTAGAAACTGAAATAAAATGGCAACCACCCAGCTAAAGAAGCCTCCGGCCAGAACATATCAAAGAGCCATAATAACTGGACAAAATGTTACTCCTAGAGGACACCACCTACACGCTGCTTCTTAGCTTCACACAATTCTTTGTTCAAGTCTGGCTGCAAGTGTCAAGTTCTAAGTGTGGCCTGGATGAGTCTGGGAGAGCTGAGCCACTGCATGTGAGGGCAGAATGAAAATGTTTTCAGAAGAAATCAAGGCTGGAATCTTTACCTGAATGATCACAGAAAAGCCCAGCTCAGCTGTTCTTGAGAAGGGAGAAATACCAGCCTGCTGCTGGTGTTCAGAACCACTGACACAAAAAATAAAATCCCAGAAGATAATGTTTCCACCGGGCTGAGGAAGTAATGACATCTGCCCCAAAGGACAGGTGACTGCAAGGGTCTCTAGTGAAAGGCCTTTAACCCATAAAACAGTCTAAGCTTTTAAGAGAAGGATTTTATTGGGGGAAGGGCTGAGCTTTCAGGGTTTGGCTCCGAGGTGCAGGGCACTGACAAGGCTGTTTGCTCACAGCAGTGATCACCTGCTGTGGTACTGCCAGCTCTCAGAGCTCATTGCTTCCCCTTAACAAATACCTGCTTCTACTTAGTCTCATTCTTGCTGCTTAAAACCCTTTCTCTACTACAACAGGAAGATGAAAATTTAGTTCTTAAATGCTTTCCTTAGGTAATACTTTTGAAATTTCAGCATTGATGCAGCATTTCTCCTGGCATTCCAGATGCCAGGCTGAGGAAGCTTCACTAGAAAGACTGAGTAGCATACCCTGAAAAAAACATTCCTTTTCAAGTGGAAAGTGACTCATCTCTGTTCAAACAAAACTTCCTAAGCTCTTGTGCCTCTGGCACTTCTGTGCTCCTCCTGATCCTTTCTCTAAGTCCAAAGAGGAAAGAGAAAGATGGTGTTCCATTTTTAAAAGATGCTATCAGGAACTGATACAATCTTAATGTTTTACTACAAAAAAGGATGAGTAATACCTGTCTTACCTTATTCCATGCTTTGTAAACACATCCACTGTGTTAAAAGAATCTTCTTCTACTCCCAGGTAGAAGTCCATCAGGGATGGTGGAATCCAGTCACAGTTATGAAGGCCTGGCTCTATGGGCACACGTGTGTACTTAATCCCATACTCCTCTAAAACCTCTGCAAACACATTCCTGACCTCTGTAAGCAAAACCAGAGATGCAGTCAGGACTTGGATAAGCAGCTTCTCGTGTCCCCTGCAAGCTGTTAGCACAGAGGCTTCCTTTCTGTGTTTAAGAAAATAAAATTCCATTTGGTTTATCTTCTGCTGAAATTCATCTGCATGGGAGTCACCTCCTATACTGGAAACATTTCTCCCTGAACTTCTCCTGTAGGTGCCTTTCTTCCTTTCAGCACTGAGCCTTTAGTCCAGCCCCCCTTCTAAGTGAGTGACTCTGGTCTGCAGTGAGTGCACCAGAGGTGGCTGCACTGTCAGGAACAAATTCTTCATCAAGTCCTTGTACAGCCACAGCAATGTTATCTGGAGGCAGTCAGTACTGCAGTGGGAAAACCTGGATTCTTTTCTCACTCCATTTACCATCTCTGTACCACAATGACTTTATTTGCAAAACAAGGACAGAAGATCCTTGCTCATCTCTAAAGCTGAGACCTGCAGGCAGGGACTGGGGTGGGAGCACAATGGACAGGAGGGAGTTCTGTAGCATCTTAAAGAGCCACCAGCTATTGCAATCTCCAGCATTCCAGTTTAAACTGGCCAGTCTGCTGCTGGCTTTGGTCTGCCTCCTTCAGTGTGGGTGAGAACATGGAATTGGGATGCTGAGGAGAATTACTCTTCTTGGAGGAAGAGGTGTAACCTTGGCCATTTGTGTCATTAATGCCCTGGTGGAAAAACCCAGGGCTCCAGGCAGAGTTTGGCTCTGGGCAGGACTGTGGGCTCAGGTGGGAACATTCAAACTGCAGCTGCCAGCAGGTGTCTCAGGGTGGGGCTTAGTGCCCATACGGGAGCTGGGCCAGGGGAGGCCCCTCTGAGCTGACTCTCACCTGCCTGGTGCAGGAGAAGATTTCCTCCTTACCTGGGAGAACGTGGACGTGCTGGTGCCCATCCATGTGGGGAGGTAGGTGACCTGTCAGCTCACGGAACAGCTCCACCTGGGCCTTGAGCTCCTGCTTCACCTGTGCAGCAGAAAAGGGTCAGAGCAGGGGAGTGATGGGGCTGCTGGGACCCCACTGGGCAGGAGTCAGAACCCAGCTCTGGGGTGTGCTTGTACAGGGATGTGCAGCACTGCTGGGCTACCCAGGGTGTCCCTTGGGCATGGGGCTCTTTGTGGTACTGTTTATGGGAATGGTGGGGATGTTCTAAATGTTATTCTAAATATAAATTTCTGTTTAAAATTGATGCAGTTTTGATCACTGAACATGGTTATCCTTGCTCATCCTTTATCCTGGCTGGCAAAACCAGCCACCTCCCTAGAGAACAAAACTCACAAGCTGATGAAAGGCCTGGTACCTACTTAGGACTTTTCTGTCATTTGCTCTTTACTGATCTCTAGGTTCTTTGTAAATACCTGTCCCAATGCCCTTCTACCTCCTCAGATAAATAATTAACTGTGTAAACAGGCACTGAATCAGGGAGGAATGGGTTCTAAAGGCTGCAGAGCCTTTGGCAGAATGAGGCCCAGGACCTAAAGCCAGCTCAGGCAGCACAGGCAGGGTTCATCTTTAAGCAGACTCATAGCTGGGATCTGGGAAAAGCCCTCAGATGTTATGTGCTGGGATAAATGCAGGCTAATTTTTCAGGAAGGCAAGTTGTACAGCTGTATGTGTCTTTCTCCTACCTCTGACATTTTCAGGAGACCTTTTGATAGAGCTGTTCTGAATCCCATTTTTCCATGGAAGAATCCATGCTGGTTGAGCAGAGAAGAGTTTGTCTTGAGCACCTCACACACAGGGGAGCCCTCGGAGAGGTTGGCATGCAGGCCTATTGGGATGTTGTATCTGGAAGAGAGGGAAATGTCTGCCAAGCTTTGCACCTCCCTCACTGTGTTCAGAGAGGGGAGATTAAAGTGTAAGAATCAGAGTGATCTTAGAGGAGTTGCAGGACTCACTGGATACATCTTTGTATCTCTGCCCTGCCAGGAAGGATGGCAGAGTGACCCCAACCAGAGCAGGGCATCTCCAGGTAACAGCCCTGAGCACCCTACCCAGGGCCAGCCTGTGAGTGCCCCCGAGCCCTGCCTCCACCCTGGCTCACAGCACGAGGTAAATGCTGTAACTGCACTCCAGGAACTGCAGTCACTGATAACCAACCAAAAAATCCAGATCTTGCAGCTTTTTCTGAAGTGCTCCATTAGCCCTTGCTAGGTATCCCCTTGAGTTATTCACCCTGTTAAAGATGGTGCATTTATGAGACATGGCAGCTTTACTTGATGACTCCTAAAGCTGCCCTTAAGTAGAATGCACTAATTCATTTATAAGCAGTGCCCAAGGAAGCTGTTGTGGCAACAGCCCAGGCTACAGGTGTAAGTACAAGGGGCTGCAGCTGGAGCTCCTGCAGTGGCCAGGCTTCTGTCTAGTGCAGCAATCACTCAGGGAGTGGCAAGCATGAGCTGTACAGAGCAGCATCTCCCTGGCACAGCCAGAGAAGGATCAGTGCAAGGAGGCCCAGAGTGAGGTGCAGAGCCTTGCTAAGGAGCCCCAGGGGTATGATTGATTACCCGGTTGCAAGCTGTAAGATTGTTAAAAAAAAAATCAAAAAAAAGAAACTATGGAGCTGGTGTGGCTGCAGAGCTCCCCTCAGGGCTTAGCAGAGTGCTGTGGATTCCCCTACAATGAGAACAGGACTTGTGCATGCTTGGATTTGTGCTGGGTCTCATTAGCATTTCTGGAAATCCTCAGCATCAGTAGCCAAAATGATGCTTTGAAACTTTTTCCAAGACAACCCGTGGCCTCTGGCTGACCCAGTGAGGGGATGACAGAAGTGCAATGTTCCATCTGTGCTGCCCGGTCTGAGTCATGGTGCAGAGTGAATTTCAAGACAACAACTCTGTGATGCTTTAAACCCTTCTTGGAACTTCTGCACGGAGCTGTTAAAAGTGGGTGTGGTCTGTCCCTGACACAGCCCTGGTACCACAAGGAGAAAACAAAAACAATCTCCATTGAGGCAAAGGGTGCAAAACTGAGACATCTGAAGCTGACTGGTGAGGCACCAGCTCACTGGAGACAAGACTGTGGATGGATTGGACCAAGCCAGAGTCATTTAGCTCATTCAGGTCCTAAGGCTTTGGCCCTAGAAGGACTGAAAGCCTTTTTTTTCCTGGTGCAGTCAGTTGCTAGATACTACTTCTCAAAAACATAAATGTTAGGAGTCAAATTGTATGCACAGCTCTGTGGAACAAAATTAGTCCATTGTGTGATTAAGGAGGCTGGAATGTTTGTTTAATGAAGCAAAACAGCTTGTGGAGAAAAGGTCCTCTCTGGCTTTTCTGATCTGGTGATTTCTGTGCAGCAGGGCCTGATTGTTTCACTGATGATGAATGCTCATCATAGCAGGGGCACACCAAGTCCTGGCTGCCACAAGAGGTGGAAGCTGTGTCACTGAGGGGACAGGCTGCAGGGCAGCACAGGAGGCAGCTGCAGTGCAGGGGGTGCTGTGGCAGGAGGGTTCCCCTCCATCCTGTGACTGCCTGGGCACCCTGCACAAGTCCAAAGGCAGAGGGGAAGTCTGTGGTTTTCTTTTGGCTTTCTTTTAGAAATGCACCCCAGATTCTTTATTCTGTCTCTGGGAAGCTCTTACTGCCTCAGCTGGAGTGTTATTTGTACCACAGCCAGTGCTGCTTGCAAGAAAAAAAGGGTTTCTGTGTTACCATGAATCAGCAGATGGACTTTTTCTGTTGAGTACTCTCTTTCCCATGTGTTGTGGGAGGGCAAGAAATGAACAGCTGAGCCTCTCAGTGTTGTCTCCCAGGAGCATCAAATGAACTGCCTCCAATTGTGCAATGCCTCCAATGCTGTGAGGGAGGCTATTTCCAGGAGAAGGCAAGTCCCTCTGACAGGTGTGGGACACCAAGGAGCCAAGGGCTGCACTGAGGAACATGAGAGCAGCTCCTGGCCAGGGCTGAACCCAGCCCCAGAGCTGGGAATGTGCAGAATGTGGAAGTGCAGAGAGAGCTGGCCTTGTCCTTGGGTAAGAGGAGACCCTGCCTGTAACATTAGAGTGTTTCAGAGCTTTGCCCAACATCAGCTGAATATCTTAACAGTGTTCTCGTGGAGTCAGTCCTGGTTTGACAGACTGTGCATGCTGAGGTGTCTGGATAGGAACTGCTTGTGTTTAATGGCTCTGGAATGAGGCACTGAAAGCAAAACTCAGAATGTGAGAAACTTGTTCAGAAATGCTCATCTGTGGGAGGTGCACAGGAGGCATGGGAAGGTTGTAAGGATATGGGGATAAGGACAGATCAGTGAGTACAGCAGAGTTCCACTGCAAGTTCGCAGGAAGAAAAGTCAAGGTGCAGGAATATCCTGAGAGGGCCCTTTTCAGAGCCCAAATGATTGTTTCTGCTACAGAAATATACTTTGCAGTTGCCCACATGTTTCAAAAGACTGTAAAATAGCTGCTAATTTGTTGGCTGAGATAGTGAAGCAGAGACCAGCAGCTCAAGCAGCTTACATAGCATGTGATGCTGCCCTGGGAGCAGAGCTCAGCTGTTGTGGGTTTGGCCTCAAACTCCTCTGCCCAAGCCCTTTCCAGATGGAACAGGGTGAGCCCTGCTGGTCACTGCTGGTCATTAACTGCTAATTGCTCACACAAGATGCAAAATAAAAGGATTGGAATTGGGCTTCAGGCAACAGCTTAGTTTCTGCACACAGCTACCACTGCCGAAACAAAGTGATGTGAAGAATCTACTTGGTGTCCCTAAATCCGTTTGGGTGACTCTTTTAAGCTGCAGTGACCCTTCCAGTCTGTTCGGAGAGGCTCCTCTGTGTCTGCAAGTCTGTCCCAGTGCCACAGGGAATGCAGAGATGAAGCAGGATTTAGCCCAGGGGTTCACTTCACTCCTGATAAAGCCACAGGACACTGGCTGCAGGTGTGTGCTCCTGCAGCAGGAGCAGCATCAGACTGAGCTGCTTGGGAACCTGTGCAGAAGAGGTTCAGGTCACTGAGCTCAATGCACCAGAGAGCTGCTTGCACTGAAAGTTGGCTGTTACCTCTTCTCAGCATTCCTTGTAGAGGTGGGGGGAGAAAAGGAGAGACTTGTGCAGGAGGAAATATCCTTAGAGCAGGTGCTAGAAGCAATTCACCCTGGAAAGACTTCTGAGTCAGTGAGCCCAATCCAGTTATCAAAGAGAAAGGAAATACAGTCAGTTAAACTGCTTAAACTGCTTCCTTTTCAAGTAGTTGCTTGTTTTGCCACACGAGTGCTCCGGACAAATGTCTCTGCTGAGGCAGAGTGCAGCTGCGCTCCCTGTTCATTGACCCTGGAGATGGGCACTGCCCTGAGTCACTGGGGTTGGTGGGTGGGTGACAGTGCCCTGCTCCTGCCTGGCCGTGCCACAGGACACTTGCAATGGCTGTGGGAATGATGAGATTTGCCAAGCACTGATCCAATTGCCCTGCTGAAGGCTGGGTGCTCTGGCACAAGCACAGGACTTTACCCTTTCCCTTAATGGGTAAACAGATCCCAGCTTCAACAACCTATTGTATCATCCAGGAAACTGCTGATCATCAGGTTTCAGCCCAAGTGTGACCCAAGTCAGAGCCTCATGTAAATATCTGTATCTCATCATCTCACTCCAGTGAACACCCAAGTGTCTGAAGGCAGACAAAGCAAGGCTTTGAGTTAAAATGTGCACTTCTTACTTTCCTCATATTGGCATTTATAGATTTCCTCACCCACACTTTCACCATTCAGTAATATCTGTCTTTCATCAAATAACATATTTTCTTGCTCTGTTACTGCTAAAAAACCTACTTCTTCTGCCAGAAATGCCCTAAAGCCTCTGCAGTGTTGAGCTGGTGCTGTAACACAGCTTAGGGACCTGGGTTTGTTGTAGTTACATCTTTGTATCAAGTGCAGCTCCGGTGTCTGTAGCCTCACGTCAGTAAAATGGGCTGCTGCCAGTGAAGTCAGTGTGCTCTGGGATTCTGGTGTGAGGCTTCAGATTGGGCCCCACCCCATCCACACAGTTCAGCAGAGGAACTGTCTGCTGTGTGATTAACAGTCACATACAAGGGTTGATGAGAAAGCATGAGAGATTTCTGTATTAGTCAGATGTTAACTGGGAGGGTCAGAATTCAGTCACAATTTACAAACACATTTTGCAATTAGTGTTGATGGGAAAGGAAGTGAAAACAGAGAGGGTAATTAAATGTGGCTTTGTTAGACCCTTCTGTTAGATGTAGCCAGATGTTGTGGGGGCTTTGGCTGATGTTCAGTATTAAACTGTATTTAAACTGCAAAAAACAACCCAGGAAGACTGAGGTTGTGTTCTAAAATATGTCACTCTTCATGAGCTATTTGGACACAAATGGAAAAAGATCCTAAGGCTCAGTGACACCTGACCTGTTTGATGTGAAGGGGAGGGGTGGGAGGATATAGCAGCAAACTGTCTTAGATGTCTCTATTTCTATCTCCACATTTCTAAGGAAAAATTAAGGCATCTCTTCATTTCAGGTTACAAAATTACCCTTCCAGTTTCTGGGAAAGGCTCTGGAATAATCACCAGGAAGTCTGGCTAACTTCAAGGCAGGGCCTGTTAAGTAGAAAATTGAGATTGTATTATATGGATAAGCAGGAAATCATAGTCCGTCAAGGCCTCGTAAAGAGAAAAGTTTTGAGTTACTGAAAAAACCCTCAACCCACAATGGCAGTCTGTTCTCCCACCTGCTCCTCTGGTTATGTTCTGCTCTGGCAGATGCTATCAATAGGTTTGTCATTTGGTGATGGATCAGGCCTCTGCTGAAACTCCTCTGTTGCCAGAAATGAGTGTGCCCCTTCTTTCAGGCCAGTTGTGACAGTGGATGAGGGAGCCCAAGGTGCTGAGCCTGGATATTAAGGAAGATGTATTTTTTACTGCTTAGTTCTGCTGTTCTGCAGTTGTCTTGTGATAGAGCTGCTACAAAGATCTGCTGACTATCATCACATGTCTGCCAAGGCTTTTAATCAAGGCTCAAGGCAGCAGATGGTATACTCAGAAACTACAGAATTATTGTGAAAATGAAAGGAAGAAAGAAATTTCAGAGGAACTGTGTTCCTTTCTGAAGGATGCCAAGTCCTAACATTGTAGGGCAGCGTGAGGTGCTTAGGAAGGAAAAGTTGTCTACTTATTAATTAGCTCTGCCTGTCTCCAATTAACTTAAAACCAGGTGAGGAGTGAGAGTCTAAGACTTACAGCTACAAGCAATCATGACATAGACAGTTTATCAAGAAGCAATAGAAGCAATCCATCACTCTGACAATCCTGGCACTATGTGTGTGAGAGACCCAATTCCACAGCACTGGAATGTGCCCAGGAAAGGACATGCTACTTGCTTCAAGCCTCTTCTCTCAGCTGGGGACAGATCCACTCTTCCTGCTTATGCCATTGGTCAAGGCTGAATAGGGGAAGACAAACACGAGGAGAAAAAAACCAACAGACAGACTTTCATCCCATAATAGAGAAAGCCTCAATATTTACAGTGTGATGGGAGATGTCACCAAGCAGGGGAAAAGGGAATAATATTGGCAAGGCAGTCAAGCCAGTGATGCTTTCCCATTTCTGCAGCACAATATGAGGAGGGCTCAGTGACATTTCTAGCAAGTCTGACCTATTTGTCATCTGTGTAGAAAGAGTTTGCGTCAGCCTTTGTGACATGAACAAACATCTCAGGGGTGACACAGGGGTTTGTTTACACACACAGGTGCCAATTAGCTGCAGCTGAAGCTGGGCTTGCATTACAACATGAGGAAACCTTCTCCACACCTGCTAATGCTCCTTCCATGGCTGGGTAGGGCTGAATACACCTGCAGAAAGTTACACAAATGAGGAACTGTAGAACCTGGGCTGGTGATCTTCAGAGCTGGCAGATGTTCCCAAAGTCACCCTGCTTATATGCTCAGAAACAGATTTAAATCCATTTCATTCACATTGACAATTCAAAATTATGTTCCCCCTGCCAAAAAAAATCAAACTGTAGCAGCAGGCTGTGGCCTCTGCTGTCCCCTGCCCTCCAACCTGACTTTTCACACCCATCAGCTGCCAGCACCAGTGTCATGACCTGGATTCAAAGATGCTTTTTAAACCCCTGATTACATGGCCTACTTCCTGGCTATGGAAATGAGGCCAGGTGGATTCTATTTTAAAAGCCTGCTAAAGACCGTGGCTAAAATAGCTGACAACATCACCAGAGCACTGGGGCTTAAAGGGTTTCACAGTCCCTCTGTGGCTGAGAGAGGTGCTGGCTTTACCTCTGTGTTTTATGTTTCATTTACTAATAGGATTTTAGGAATCTTACGGGTGTGGTGCCTCTCCCCTTCTCGTTGCCAGGCAGTTGTGGGGAATCTTTAGCCTTTTTACAGACCAGATTGCCACTAGCACAGCACCCTGGCTTTCCTCCACTACCCTGCTCCAAAGAAGCTACAAGCAATTTCCAAGTGCCCCTAAAATCACAGCAAACTGAGGAGAGATGCTCAGTGAGAACAAGGTCAGCAGAACTCTCATGAAACTCTTCCCCACAGCAGCTGCATTTGAGGCATAAGGTCTCAGTTTATGTAGTAGCAATACAGCTCCTTTGCTTTTCTGCTTTCCTAAATTGTTTCTCAACCCTGATGTTCTCTCTTTCAGGACATATTCCTGCTTCCAAGCACCTGCCCACACCAGAGCTGAGTGGTTTGGCTGGGTTTTTACCTCCTAAACACAAATAATGCTTCTTATTAAAGGATTTGCTGGACTAGGCTATGAGACTGACACATAGCATTTGATCCACTGCAGAGCTAAGTGTGCCAGCAGCCTCTGAAGTTGGTGAAGAAGTAAAGGTGGTAGGTACAAGGTATTGTCCCTATCTTTATGTATGCATTTTTACAGATATGCTTATTAAGCCTGGGATTAATAGAAATATTGATGTGCTTTTTAAAAAAGGTTTACAGGGTGGGGAAAAAGTCAAGTTTTCTACTGCCCAGTTTTATAAATAAGCCTTTGCAGAATCACACTTTTGCCTGATTCTGCAATGAGCCTGGCTGACCTTGTGTCCAGCCTGGGTGAAATGGATCAATTAAATGAGATTTAAAGACTTGTGCTTTTATGCTCTTATAGTTTTAGGGGTAGCAGATTGGTCTGAGTATATAATGTGCACTTTCCTTCTGATGATGCATTTTTAGAAGTGGAAGGAGAAAGTCTGACAAACCCAAATTCTACTAGTCAAATAGTGGAAATGGCTTCCTAATCCTGAGGGGAGAAAAAGGTGCAGTGGCCAATTCTAGAGAAAAGACCATTACTGGTATGAGTTAGCAAATCACTGCTTTTACTATGAAGAGTCTTAGTAAATGTGTCTGAATACAGTTTTCCTATACCAGCCTGAGCTGTGATACAGTGTTTATTCTGGGGGAACAAAATACTAAATTTTCCAGGCTTGGTTTCTCTTGGAGGCTGCCCACAAAGGACCTAAAGAAAGTAGCTTACCTCCTTGCCAGCTTGGCTGCATCTGCTGCAGCACTTCCGTTGACTAGAAGGGACACGTTAGATACGGCACCAGCCAGGAAACAGTCCACAATGCCTTGGTTTCTCCGAGGACAATAGCCGAAGTCATCTCCAGTTATTATTAGCTTCACCTGAAGCATCCTTAGATGTCATCCCTGGCAAAAAAAAAAGTTAAAGGAGGTTAAATCGGAACACTCTGCAGCCCGCAGATCACCGGCAAACAGAGAAGAGAGGCTTACCGCGGGCAAAGCCAATCGTGACTCAGCCCCGGAGTGACTCCTGCTCCACCTCAGCCCGCCGCGGGCTCGCAGCTCCCTGTGGCGGGATTTGCGTGTGGCCGGCGGGCTCAGCACCCGGCCCTGCCCGCTCCTCCCCGAGAGCAGCAGCCGGGCCGTGCCCTCCCCTGGGGGGCAAACCCTGCGTGCGCTTCCACCTCGGCCGACGAGAGAGTGCGAAAGCTCGGGGATTTGGCGGGATGATTGAATCGATCGAGGGTGCGTCAGAGGGTCAAATTCCATCGCCGGGCCCACCCTCGCCCGCGGTGCCCAGTGAAATGCCAGGGGTGCGGATCACCTGAGGCAGCCGTGACGTCTTTGCGGCCACCGATCCCCGGCTCCGTCGGGTGCGGGCCGCGTTCCCGGGGAGAAGCGGCACGGAGCGCTGCGGGCCCGCCAGCCCCCCTCCCCTGCCCGGGGCGGTGCGTACCTCCGCTGCGGCCCGATCCGGTTCCCAGGGCCGCCGCCAGGTGTGTTCGGCCGCCGCTGGCCCTGTGGGGACGCTGGCCCCGGCGGCGGAGCTGTGTCCGCGCCGCCCGGCCGCGCATCCCCCCTGCCCGCGCTGCGAGCGGCCCCAGGCGGGAGCTCCCGCCGTGAGGCGAGCGCGGGGCGGCCCCGCCGCAGCTCCGGCGCCTCCGAGCGCGGCGAGCACCGGGGAGGCCCCGGCGGCGGCCCCTGGCGGCGGCGGCCCGCAGCGCCGCACGGCACGGCACGGCCCGGCACGGCACGGCCCGCCCGGGGAGCCCGCGCCGCTCTCTGCGGCCGCCTCTGCTCCGGATTGCCGAGGTGAGACCCGCCCGTGGCTGAGGGTGGGACAAGCGATTCAATTCGTGCTCTGTGCTGGCTACAGCGCAAAACCGCTGATCCCAATGATGCCATGGATGTGTGATCCCGCAATCAGTGACTGTCGCAGTAACCACTCGCTTGTTTTCCCCCACCTTGGTTTGCTGGCAGTGCACGCTCAGTCTGACTCAGAGCCGCAGGGCAGCAAACCCTGGCCAGGAGATCCCGTGGCTCTTGGTGCTGGGCTAGAGAAGGGCAAGGAGAACAGATGAGAGTTTCACGAAGGGCAGCTTCTAACATGCTGTCATACAGTGCTGGGTACCAGCCAGTTCTCCATCAGGCTGCATGTAAAATCTTATTTGTCCTGGCATTGAACTGTTCTTTCTTACTGCAAAAAAAAAAAACCCTATTCTGGATCTACCAGAATGAAAGTGCCAAGTACTCAGCTTGACATGGAGAGTGGAAGATGCTGTCAGCCTGCATTTTTCACCTGTGGAAGAGGATGAAGTTCTATCTAAGCAGGACAACTCCCTTCTTGGTCTGTAGTGTTATCCCAAAACATTCACCCACTTCTGATATTGCAGGAGAAACAACAAACTCGTGGTTGAGGTAGGGAGAATGGCAGCTCAGAAAGTGCCTTGGTAACATGTCCATGGATCCAGGGCAGATGTCCTGGTGTCTGCTGTAACTTGTCCCAGGAAGCAGGGATCACACTGGGACTGGGACTCTTGCATGGATGATGGTGATTTCCACCTCTGAACCTGTGCCAGCATGGAGGTAAGTGCAGAAACAGCTGACAAGCCAAGCACCAGTTCTTGGAAGAGCAGCTGGAGTGAAATGGGTTGGAAAAGGCTTTAAGGGTCGTTTCTGTGGGAATGGGCTGACAATCTTGCTACTTAATTCATGTAAAAAGAAATGACAGCCTCCAAGTGTCTCCTTTTTCAGCAGAGTTCAATCCCTAAAAGACAGCCAGCGTGCCCATGGCCCAAAGTCAAGGATGTGACTTGTAGGCACAGCCAGAGACTGATGATCTTCAGCAAAGCAAGGACCATCAGTTAGGAGACAGAGCTACACTTCAGCAGGGGAAACTGCACCCTGTTCACACCTGAAGTTTGAAACATCCGTCTGGGGGCATGAACACCTGTGGGAGTAATGGCTTTCCAGGTCTGTCTCCTAACAAGGAATTTGGAATCACTGAGTTGAGGTAGGTTGCAGCCCTGTTGTTCTTTAGGCTCTCATCAGTTGCAGTCCACGTAGCAAACTGCTACAAAACTGTTTCCATCAGCCTCAGAGGGCACTTTGAGGGGCAGCTAAGTTTTGGATGATAATTTGTAAGTTTATTTTGATACTTTGAAAGAGAAAAATAAAATCAGAATGGGTGGTAGCAATATTATTCATGGTAGGATTTGGTTCCTAGGCTGTGCTCTCCCTGTAGGCCCCAAAATGGGCAGCACTGGGAGCATGGGAGACTTCTCTGCATCAAGAGGGGACATCAGCTGTTTGTCACTTTCTTACTCTTTCTTTCTCTTCCCTGCTCATGTAAATGAGTGATGACTACTGGAAATGATGGTGAGAGCTGGAAGACAGCCTTCTGCCTCTTCAGTGACATTTTCTCTTAGAAAGGAATTATATGAAATGAAATTCAAAACAGATTATGCTAAAATGCTGTAGACAACTTGCTAAATCTTCATTCAGTCAATTCCTGTGAGCTTTTCTGTCATTTGATAGTAGTATGGCTCTGTTATAGAGAAGTTTTTGATGTTCTGTAAAGGTTTTCAGTGCCCTTGGCATTTCAGAGGGGATATTTGTGCACCTGCTACTTGCTTCCCCTTCTGGGAGATGAACGTCACAGCCTGCCCACGCTCCCCAAGAGGCTTCACTTACTGATGAGCACTGTTACTGCACAGCTGAAGTCAGCACAATTCTGCAGTCATGTCATGAATCATAAAACAAGCACCTCCTCTCTTTGCCAATGCAAACTCTGGGGTTTTCTGCCTCTTTCTAGAAGTGCCAGTGCTCCCTAACTCTGCACAGGTGAGAGGAACAACATAAGAATCTTAGACAAAGCTTGGCTTCTCAGCCTTCTTAACCTTAGTATGCATTTAATGCTATTAACAGTAACATCCTTCTTAAATATTTAATGCACTTCCTGGAGGCTTTTCTTTTCTGATTTCATACCTGTTTATCCAGCTCTCCTTCCTGCTACTGGAAGCAAATATTCCCCAGCAAGCAAACCTTGTCCCTGTGCCACATCCCCTTGGCAGCAGAGCTCCCTCTGCAGCCTGCACTGCCAGTTCAGCCCTTGCAGCTGACCCCACAGAGCCCAGAGCTGAAAGGCCCTTACAGATTCAGCCTGGAGCTGAAAGGCAAGGCAGACTTCCTCTGGACAGTCTCTTCTCTGCACTGAGGACAGGCACATTGGCCAGGACTTCTGGTGGAGCTGCATAAGCCAGGACATGGACTAAGGAAAGGCTGCATCTTCCAGCTTAACTAAAACAAAACACAGCCCAACCTCAGCTTAGCTGCAAAAGCCAGCAGGAGCTCTCACCATCCTCAAGTGCTTCACTGCTTTTGAGCTTGAACTTCTTTCCCTGAACTTTGAATTAATCTGTAGAAATGCTGAGGTTTCCTGTATTTCACAAAAGTGTTTTCCAACAATTACTGCTTCCAACAAGGCATCTGTTTACATGTTGACATAAAAAATGTGTTTTCTTTTTCTTGTTCCCTTGGCTGCAGCTACTTAGTTCATTTGGGATTACAATGGTAGCACAGTAGGACTTTGTTTGTCTTTTCCTTGCATGAAATTTTGTTGAAAGTGTGAACTCTAAAAGGCATTGAAATGAGACAAAGTAAAATCCATTTTTTAAATGAAAAGACATAAACATTTTCTTCTCTGTCCCAGCCTCAGAGGTTTTGTAATCTCTGTTCCACCCTCAGAGGTTTTGTAAATCTTTGAAGTTCAGTGGCTTCTGTAGAAATGCTTAAACTACAGTTTTTCATCCATAGAACAGTTTCCTCCATCCTGCATCAAAAAGGTTTGAAACCCCCAAACTCTGGGGTTTTCACTCTGCTAAGAGTGAGAGGCTTCCCTGGTTGCCAGGCAGTACCTGTCACCTTCCTTCATCCACATCTGAAATATCAGAATTTACACCAGCACAAAATAATACCTGGCACGGTGTGTGGTCCTAGCAAGGTGGCTGAAAGGCAAAATTTGCCATTGTGACCTTCTTATTAATCTGGCATTTGGCATTAAATTATGGGGGACTGCTAAAAGCACTAAACTCAGATCCCTCCTGATGCACCTGGCAGCCCTCTGGTCCTTGGTGAAACTGTGGCTCATGGATGGTGAGTTTTAATCCACTCTCCCTTCTTACAGAGGGTTATTTTCTCTCTGCTGCATTTCCTTCAGTGTCTAATGTGTGGTAAAAAATTAATATTTGAATACTACAGCATCTGTGACCTCTAACTAGGGTTGAGATGATGTAAAGCCTGCATGCTCCTTTTCCAGATACCTCTTTGCCTGATGTTGAGGTCTATTAAAATATACAAAGATACCTGGTCAAAAAAGAGTTGAGATGGGGAATATTTCTCCTAGACAATTAAATGATGGGTCCAAAATAGGTACTGTTTAACTGTGCACACTAATAGCTAAACCTAGACTGTCTGATTCCATCAACTCTTTGATTGCATCAGGAATTCAGTTTGACCTCTCTGGAAGTTATTATAAAAGATGCATAGATGTTCTGTGGAATTTTCAGAATTACATAAATGTTTGCCTACCACTGAAACAGATGTCTAGAGGTTTTTTAAATCCCATTAAGAAGTAAGTTATTTTAAAAGCTGCCTGAATTGATGTAACATAAATTGTGTTTTTACATTCTTATTATAAAATAGAAGCTAATCATCAAAACAACAATTCAAATCCATGCCTACAAATTTTAAATAACTTCCTCAGTTTCAACTTACACTGTATAAACAAAAGCAGAGTTATTGATTATTGCAAATGTTGATCAGGAGTCATTAAAACAAATTAAAGATACCAGAGGCAGGTCCTTATGTTAAGGAAAAAAAAAGCAAACATGGGTAACACCTCAGCAGTGTCAGTACACAGGAAAGTTCATCTGGCAGATCACTTACAGTGGTTGTTGTCACCTCCCAGCATCACTGAAAACATGTGGAAAATCCCAGTTGATGGAATGGAAATGCAGATTAATTCCTTTGGGGTTCTGAGGGTAGATCCCCTGCTCTTGGAGGACAAGCATCAGGCAGGAGAGTGGCTGAGAGATGGAGACAGTGACAGACACATTGCCAGCACTCTGCAGAGCTTCCCAGGAAACCCTCTCTATCTCAAAGACTAGAAAGAAAAGACAGCAATTAAAAAACATCAAATCTTCTCCTCCAGATGGAAAAAAATCTTCAATTTAAATACATAAATAGGTATATGTTAATACTTTTTTGTCAAATGTCTTCTGCTTGTTTACTTACTCTGCTTATTCTTACATTATATCTACTGAATGCAAAAATCTGAGTAAATTATTTTGGTTATCTAATCCTTAAACAACTTAGGCTGAATAATAAGAAATTGGAATTCTATAAATTTTTGGCAAGCCATTTTGTATCACTTGGATTTCTCCCTAGCAGACACATTTTATCATGATTACTCCTGTTCACTGTTTGTATGAGGCTTAGGGTCACAGTTGGAAGAGCTCTGTTGCAAGGCATGCCAGTGGAGACAAATGTTTCATCTGAAGTGAGGTTTATAACCAGCTGTTCCTCAGTGTGGAGTGAAAGGAGGAGACAAAGAACACAGTCTTTGCAGATCTGATTGTCTGCATCTACTCTGTTGAGTTCAGTAGAGTTCATCTTTATTGACATCAGAGAAGGGACCAGAGGCAGAGTAAAGCCAGTGGAAGGGCTCATGTGGGCTTGTTTCTGTATCAGGTACTAATGGCTTCAGAACTGTCCTGGTTTGTGTTGGTCTGACAGAGCCCAGGTGCTGCTGCAGGGTTCTCCATAAATCAAGGGCAGTCTGTTCCAAAAGATGCATCAGTGTGTTTTGGGGTGTGGATCACACCCAGGATTGCCAGCTCTGCCACCTTAGCTGTCAGTAACTGCTCCAGTCATGCAAAGCAAACAGAAAGTTTAAAGCCAAAGAAAGTTTAAACAAAGGCTAACATAAAAACTTATCTTCTTCTTTATATCATTTATAGAAGGATCCTTTATTTCCTTTTTCTATAATCTGTTGCTTTGGGTAAGCATACACCCTCTGAAATGGTCTTGTGCCACAGATTTTTCATTCCTGCATGTTAAAAGCATTTGGCACTACTCAATCATTTTCTCAGGGAGGGCCAGGTTATACCTCCAGCTGCACCTGAGTGGAAATGGTAGGAGTTTCCAAAATGCTTGAAAATAAATTTGGCATAATGGTGGGGAGTGTTTGAGTGATTGAAGGCTTTGTAGTCACATTTTACATTCTCCCCTTTTACAGCATTGTTGAATTATTTTGTTTCTGTGCATAAACAAGAATCATAAAGAGATTGCTATCAAAAAATCTGATGTTCCCATGACCAAGGTGAAGCCACATAATTTCTGAGGCAATTTTACCTGGAGCTTACAGCAGTCTAGCAGGAACAATAGAGGGCCCTGTGGCACTGAGGCGCTGTTAATTGCCGTGGGTGTCAGGCACTGATGGCTCTTTGCTGGCAGCCGTTCTAACCCAATTATGTTTCTAAAGTGGGGCTGAAAAGCGTTGTGGGGAGCAGCGTGTAAACGGCACTAAATGCACTGAGAGTGAGCGACCTCCCAGAAAGACAGACAGGTGCCAGCTAAAGCCCCATACGATTGATTTGCCACGGCTAAAACGGCAACCACAGACATCTGGTTTTGCCCCAGCTACAACAACAGAAGCAATACTGGCATGGTGAGTTTTGTTTCCCACAGAAAAGGGCTGGAATTCGTGGCCAGGGGTCTGCCCTCACCCAGGTGCCTGTGACCCCGAGTGGGCTCCCACCTCCCAAAATTCTGAAATGGCACAGGATGTCTCCCAGAGCCAACCTGCCACCACCAAGGAGCAGGGTGCCCTGGCAGTGCCAAGCACCTCCTGCAAACTGACATCAGGAAACTGATTGTTGTTTTCTTAGCACACCAAGGCTGCTTAGAACGATGTAAAAATATGGCATTTGACTATCAGTGGGGGAGCTTTTGCTTTTCTGTGAGTAAAGCTTTATACCTCCAGCACTAGGAACTGCTTTAAGTCCTGAGGAAAGCACACTGTGTGTGTGTGTGTATGTATAGACACACATATATGTGTTTAGTACTTGGGCTTGTTTTAATGCTGGCCTGGCATTTAAGTAAAATATTTTTCTCAAATGTAGGTACAGCTATGGAAAACAGGCCAAAGCCAGCACAAAAAAACCTAACCATTTGATTGAGTGGTATCACATGGGCAAGAAAAAACCTCACAGCTTCAGGACTGGTGGAAGAGAGAGTCAGCTGAGCATCTTATGATGTTTGCACTACCCAGCAACACTAATGTGCTTTCTAAATCATCTTGTAATATCAAGTGCAGTGTTTTAGTTCTGTGCTGTTGCAAGAACAAAATACCATTATTACAAAGATGTAAGTCATAAGATGGGAGCCCTTCTACCTGTTTCCTTGCCACTAAGATAAAAATCTTTTGCTCTTTTGAATTACTTTGAATTATTCCCAGTTTTACATGGGACTCACACAAGGCTGTGATGTGATACATGGGTCAGCCCACTGAGCAGTTTCAGAGGTAAAAGAACTGTGTAGGAGTTCAAGTGTCCTTTGTCAATGGCTGCTTCTTACTGAGAGTTTTTTGGGGGGGTATTTCTTCAGTTTGCAAAACTATGCAATAAAGGATTGTATGTTTGTATGTTAACTTATGCCGGGGTTTTTTATACAGAATAGAGCTTAATAATCTCTTAGTTATAAGAATTTTGCAAGAGATTGAGGCACAGAAGGTGAATTTTGGGATCCAAAAGCAAAGATGTTATGTTATTGCTACAGCTTAATGGTACAGCAAGCATTGCTAGTTCTTTGTGTAGTGTTTATGGCCTATAATTAGAAGGTCTAATATAATCCAGAAATTACTGGAGCTGTAATTATCATCCAAGTCACTTCACAAACATGTCATCCCTTTGTTCTTCAACACTGTGTTACTTTTCTCTGTAAATCCCCCAAATGGGGAGATATTTACTCCATTCTAAGAGCCAGAACTGCAGGGAGGAGCAGAGCTAAATGTGCCACCTGCAAGCTCTGAGCTAGAAGGGGCCAGAATGGAACAGCAGGGGCTGATTGACCCGACAGTGCAACTGCGGCTCCCCGAGGCGGGATCCGAGCACTGCCCGTACCGGGGCTCTGACCTCCGGGCCGGTTTGTCCCTGGCACTGCTCTCGCTGTCAGGACATTTGTCCTTCCCTGGCTCCGGTAATACCCGGCCGGTCCTACCCACAGCACGTTTCCCTTCAACAACCCCTCAGCCTGACCTGGCTGTGATTGTTCACACAGCCCAGACCACGTTAGACGGGAGGGTCGCACGGACAGACCTGGCCTCTCCTCCTACGTTCTCAGCAAGGGCAAACTGCAGAGCCGTGTCAGCGCTGCCACGGGGGTGCCCAGCAGCCGGCGGTGACACCGCTCCGCTCCCGGGGGTGCCCAGCAGCCGGCGGTGACACCGCTCCGGGCCCGGGGGTGCCCAGCAGCCGGCGGTGACACCGGGCCCGGGGTCGGCGGCAGCGCGGCCCCGACCGGCCCCGTGAGGGAGAGCGCCCGCAGTTCTCCTTCGCGTCCTCACATGAGGGGGGCCGCCACGCCGCGCTCTCTGATTGGCCACTCCCCTCCTTGCCGGTTCGTCGTAGCCCAATGAGGACGCGCGGCGGAGTGGGGGGCGGGTGGTGATTGGCTGAGCGCGGCGGTGGGCGGGGCGGTGGCTGGGCCCGCGCGGGGGAGCGGAAGCGCCGCGCTGAGGGCGGCCGGGCTGAGGGGGCTGAGGGGGCTGAGGGGGCTGAGGGGGCTGAGGGGCGGCGGGGCCGGCCGGGTGCGGCGCGATGCGGGGCGGCCGCCGCCTCTTCCCGCTGCTGCTCCTGGCGCTGCTGCCCGGGCTGTGCCACGGCAGGGAGTCGGCGCCGGGCGCCGTGACTTGCGGCTCGGTGCTGAAACTGCTCAACACCCGCCACAGCGTCCGGCTCCACTCGCATGAGGTCAAGTACGGCTCCGGTGAGCAGGGCCTGGCCGGGGAGCTGGAACACGGCGGGACACGGGCTGTGAGGGGCCGAGGAAGCGGCGGGGGGACAGGTCGTGCCTGACCGGGAAATGGCGGGGGTGGGCCGGCAGTGAGGGTGGTGGGGAAGTGGAGGAAGTTGGCGTGTCCCGAGGTTCCTATCCCTGGTGCAGAGGAAAGCGGCAGGCCCGGGATGGGGTGTAGGGATGGGCTGCAGGCACGGCAGGGACAGGGGGATGCTGAGGCCTGTGGGACAGGAAGATGTCGGGAAGATGTGTCAGCTGCGCTGTGGGCCCTGGAGCCGGGATGTGGCAGGGCTGCTTTGCCCTCTCCTAGGTAAGCCCTGCTGTGTGTCTCGGCCCTCAGCAGCACCTTCCCAGTGCCTGCTCTGACAACGAGGGTGTTGGTGTGTTGGGGAACACGAAGACCTTGATAGTATTTTTGATAAAGGTGGGATGTTGTGAATAGTACCTGTCATGGATCAGATTTTTTTTTTCTTGTGTTCACCATGAACTTTGACAGTTTGCATCTGCTAACACATGCTGTGTTTCCCTGTTTCCGTCTGAAAGATGATTTGGTACCTGCATTCCTTTTGCAGTCAGTAAATGGACTGTGAGAATTAAGCATCTTTTAAACATGAAGGCATGACAACCTTCAAGCAAATCTCTGTAGTTTTCTCACGTCTTTTTGAACTGGGGAAGCAGGATAAGTCTGTGTAATTTAATTTTATTCAACCAGGAAGTGGGCAGCAGTCAGTGACAGGAGTTGAAGCCTCAGATGATGCCAACAGCTACTGGCGGATCCGTGGGAAGAGTGACAGCAGCTGCCAGCGTGGGACACCAGTGAAATGTGGGCAAGCCATACGACTCACCCACGTTAACACTGGGAAAAACCTGCACACTCATCACTTCCCATCACCACTCTCCAATAACCAAGTGAGTTGGTTTAAATCTTAAGCTTCTGTACAAGTAGTGCATGCTATTGACAAGAGTCTCTCCAGTTACTTGGGTTTATGGAGAATCAGGCTTGAGTACCAGCTGCCAGAAGCAGTGTGTCTGTGCATATCCGGATTCAAGTATAGGCTTTTCTGCATCCTGAAATTATGTATTTCAGTTCTTGACAGAGGTAATATAGTATGTGCTAGCATTGGTATTTCACAGTACTTTTAACAAATCTGCTTTTTTTTTTTATTATTTTTCTGCACCATTGCTGCTGGGAAGGCTGTTCTGAAATGCTTGGTGTTTTCTAGATGCAGGAGATTGAGTGTCTCCCTCAACATTGTGAAGATTGCTCTAGAGCCAGGCCATTAGTCATGTGTTATAACATTAGGCATTCCATGTTCCTTGGTGATCCAGTCTATTAGTCTCAGTTGTCTTCTTGCTGTCTCTATTTCATTTCACTGTTCACATTTTTCTGACCTCATTCCACAGGAAAACTGAACTGCTCTTGCAATCCTACTTACTTATAATTTTGTACATATCTAGAAGAGTGTTATTTCTAACTGTAATCCAGCCCCAGAACAAATACTTCTCCAAGATGGAAAATTTCTCGTAAATAATGTGGTTGTTGGAAGATTTTTTTTCTTAGTCATGTCAGGCTGTGTAGATAGGTTGTTACATTCAAACTTGGAAGCTCTGACTCTTTGTGGAAAAATTTTTCTTTGACCATGAGTAAAGTGGCTGAAACAATAAGGTTCAGCTCTGTGTAGGGTGTCTCAATAATTTGATTATTAAAAGAAGTGATGGAAAAGTAACACTTCAAATGAATTGTCTAAGGGAAAGATTGACTCTGAAACCTTCCCTGAGTTTCATTTTTCCGTGTAGACCCTTCATATATTGTCATTAAGAATGTTCAACTGTCATTGTGGAGTTTTGTTTGGAGCTTTTTCAGCACTTTTTGCTCAGATTACAGGTTGGAGTTTGTTGGCACTGTGTGTTCAGATTGTCTGGTAGAACCTTACTGCTTCTGGCTTCAGTAACTGCTGACAAAGCAGAACAACAGCACTTCATTCTTCTTTCCCCATCCTTGTCTTTGAGCTCTGCTGGGTCTGTGCTTGGTGTTTGTGTGTCCTGGAGGCGTTTGCTTACACTCTCACTTCAGGAAGCTTGTGTCTCTGACAGGAAGTAAGTGCCTTTGGGGATGATGGCGAAGGAGATGACCTGGATTTCTGGATTGTGCAGTGCAGTGGTTCTTACTGGGAGCGGGAGGATGCCGTGCGCTTCAAGCACGTGGGCACCGAGGTGTTCCTGTCCATCACGGGGGAGCAGTACGGGCACCCCATCCGAGGCCAGCGCGAGGTGCACGGCATGCCTGCTGCCAACCACCACAACTATTGGAAAGCCATGGAGGGAGTCTTCATCAAACCCAGTCTGGACCCTGCAAAACACGATGAGCTCTGAATTGGCACAGGATCCAAAACGCTTCGTGTGACTCCAGTGTTTGGAGATGCTAATCCTTGGTCTCTTCTAAGTCCTGCCTTGCCTGAGTGACTGATTTTCTGTGTTACTGAAGGGCATTAGTTCATTCTAGGAATGCAGCACTTCTGTGGGGAATGGCTTCTGCCAGGTTCGGCTGCTGACGTTTATTTGGTGAAGTCCTTTCTGAATTTCCAAGCTTTATTGGTGAAACTAGTTCCTACATCTGTTAGGTTTTGTTGTCATTTGTTTGCTTGTTACTTTTTCTCGAATTCGAAGGAAATGAAAAAAATGAAAGTAATACTTTCCTCTAGTCTCAAGTACAATAAAACTTTGTATTTTGTAATCTTTTTCCAGCTATAATTAAATATTTAGAAACTGATTTTTACATCCTAGTGAAAGAATGTTATTGATGAGGAGATGGATTGAGTGTAGAAATGGAAAAATGGTTCTGAAATATGGTGGGTTTTTTTATGACTTTCAGTCAGCTATTCAGTCTTTGAGTTTAAAAAAAGTATTCATTTGAAAATTGCATCCAATGTCTTATGAGAGTTTCATTCTGTATTGTATTGGAAGATTTGAAAATACTGTGTATGTTGGAGTAAGAAGACAAAATTTTAATAGCTTTACTTTGTCCAAGAAATTCAGATGTTCTAGTAGCGGTGGTACAGCTGATTGTCCACTGGTAAGGCTGCTCTGCCCTGTGAACAGGTGCAGAAAACTGCTGCTTGCTTAACTAATATTGGAATTTTACAGAGTTTCTCATGGTGTAAAGGAATGGTTAAATTTGGCTTACTTCTGTGTTACTACAAGATCAGTCTGACAATCCAGGTGAATAAATAGTGAGGCATACATCTATGTGGGGCTTTTTATGTGTGAATCCAGAAGAGCAAAAAAAACCTGAGACAATGGTTTGGTCATGGATTTCTGACAGAGTGGTATGCACTGGAGTGCTAGCAAGGAATCTTCACTGAACAAGAATTTCTGTGTTCCTCTGTGAAAAGGAATTAATTCTTCAGTGTGTTTTTTACACAGTGGTACTGGAAATACTGATTAAAATTCAAAATGCCATGTATTTGTGATTTTGTCTGAAATTGAAAAGCTCACCAAATCAGTGAGAAAAGTCAGAACATTCAGGTGTTCTTGTTTCCATGTGTAAATAGTTTACTGATTACAGTGCTCATTAGTCAATCAGTTAAAGAAGCAGGAAGCTGATTTACTGCTCTTCCAGCTGCAGTTGGGAGCTGCAGTGTTGGTGCTGTGTTGAGAGGGTGCAGTAGGCAGTTGAGTTCAGCTTTACAAATCCAGCAGGCTGCTCTGTGCACCTCCTGCAGGAGTGCTGGCTCCAGGCTTTATTTAAGGATTTCCTGCTAGGGAAGATCTGTCCAAACCCTATGGAACAAGGAACCTCTGTAGCAGCATTTCTGTGTACCTTGCTATTTTTCTTCAAAGGAAAAGGTAAGAATGTTTTTCTAGTAATTTTAGTTGCATGTGTGTATTTAAAGATTGCAGGTGTTTTGGAGATTAAGTAGACTGGCTTTTGCTGTTTTGTATTAGAAATAAACTTTCCTGTGATTAATATTTCAGGTTCACTGATACTCTTGACTAATTGGTATTGAGGTTATAGCTACAAAAGGATAACTATTTAAAAACAAAGCAAAAACCTGCATAAACAAGCTTTTCCCTTATTAAGGAGAGCTTTTCTTTTGAAGGTGTTATATACATAAACACAAAACATGTAATGGCATTTGACAGGAGGAAGAAATAGTCTTGGCAGTGAGTTCTCTAAGTTCACTAAGAGCTAAAATGCTTTGTGCCTACCCCAGTGGGCTTGGTGTTTGTGCACCTGTGGAATACTGAATTGGCTGAGAGGGGGTAGAATGTGTGCCTCATCTCAGTCTGTGTGCCAGGTGTTATCCCCACCCAATGATTGTCTGTGCCTGGATGTTTTTATCCATGGCAAAGGTGGTTTTCAGTCTTCTTTGTTATGCTTGAGTGAGATCGCACTGGACCTTTGGCTTTCTGTTCTGGATTTGAACCAAATTGGTTTGGTGAGGCTGTGAAAAAGCTGACTTTTAGTCCTTATTGCTTACTTCCTTATGTTCTGTTTTGAGAACTATTTGTGCCTTTTGTTCCTAAAGAACCAAGCTGCCACACACAAATTTACTCATGAATGCCTTATTTAATGACATGTTCAACAATATTCCTGTGAGTTGAGTTTCCTCCACTTCTGACTCTGACCAAAGTGTAAAATTTGCTTGGACTTAATATTTCACTTGAGTGTGTGTCAGAGTAGTTGGGGGGATTTTGCTTGGTTGGGACTTTTCCCCCAGTTTTTATCACTGAGTGATGGTCTGAAGGCATCTCAAATAAGGCTGTTTGAAGTACACCTTACTTTGGGAAAGTATAATATAGTGCATCAAGAACTATTGGTACCCCTAGCATGCTGAATTCTGGCTACAAAAGTCATGTTAATGTAGGAAGTGCAAAACTTACAGCTGTGAAAAATGATGGCTTGTGCTCCTGTGCAAGTACTGAGATTTCAGACTGTGATTCGGGTGTTTTTAATTACTTTGGCTGCTCATAATTCAGTTTTTCAGTCCTGCCCCCATGAGTGAGGATTAGAGACTTGGAGAATCTGTTTTTGTATTGCTGTATGGTGGTGCTTGTTTTCCATATAATTTTACTGTCTGCCTGAAGCTGTTGGGGCTCTAGGGTAAAACATGAAATACTGAGAGATGTAGATATAAAAGTTGGGAATTCTGTTTTGTTTCTTTATTTTCCTTTATTTTAAAATTATACATTTTATACCTCCAGACAAAATTCTTTGTATGCTTCAAGGTTAAATGAAACCAGTTTATTTTGTCTTCTGATGCTACCAGAAAGTAATTCTCTCAAATAAGAAAGTACAGGTGCTTTCCTGTTTTTCACTTTTTTACTACAAGAACTCTCTGAGAAAGTGCACCAATGTTGTTTTGTGCCCCTCATTTAAGAAACCAGAAAGGCTTTTGGGGAAAGAATTAGAAGGATCTCTATTTATAATGGTTCTCAGCAGGAATAGTTGCTAGTCAGTCTTTGAAATCTGTCAAATAGTGCATTTTACAAATATGCATATACCTAGTTCAGTATGAAATGCCAAAGGTTTCCTTAGATATGTTAATTTCTAGGCAAGTGTGTGCCTACAGATATTTTTACTCTATTTCTGGAAGCTCTTTAAAGCTCTGCACAACTGCTCTGCATATGAACACTTGCCACACTGCCTTTTTTAGTCAGGATGAATGAAACCTGGGTTTAGTTCTTCCAATGTGCTGGAAGGGATGTGTTGCTCATTGATTCTGCATTCTGAATGTTGAGGCTAAATATAAACCAGTGTTTGTATTTAGATGGTACAACCATAATTTAATTTATTGTGTTTAGGAATACTAATTGGGTATATCTGTTCTTATTAGGTTAAATTAGCATATCTTTTTTAAGAGGAAAAAAAAATACAGTCAAAACAAGCCTGTAACAATGACTCTTACTCAGCAGTATTTGTAAGCCTGGTGGTTTTGCTGAATCTTCTGTGTGTTCTGCCTTCCCCAGCTCTGAAGCAGTGGCTGACCCTGTAGATGCTCCACATTTCCCCCTGGCCTAGGCAGAGGCTGAACTGTGGCAGTGTGTCCTTCCAGCAGCAGCATCCTGCTGGTGCCTGACTCCCTGCTTGGCATCCTTGCTGCTCTCTGCTCAATTCCCTGCTGGCAGCTGAGAGCCTGTCAGAGATTTGTGTATGTAGGGTGTCTGATGCTGATGCCTCTTTCCTAGTTTTGAGTTTGCATCTGTGCCTTTTTGGTTTTGCAATTTTCTCTTTAAAAACGTCTCCTGTAATCCAGCCCTGGGTCACCAGTCAATTATCTTTTATAATTAATTGCTTCATAACGTGGCTGTTTCATCAGCTGCCTTTCAGGAACTCGTGTTTGGGGTTACAAGACAGCACTTGTGGTTGTGTCATTTAGCTTTATAAGGAAGCAAGAAAAGAAGTTAAATAGGAGTATTTGAAGCTAAGGAAGTGCTTTCGTCTTCAGTGTGCTTGGTTCTGTCCTGTGGGTAGGCAGCACAGGGCATGGTTTTCTTCCTCAAGGAAGAATAAAACATTCAACCTTACCAACCTGGAGTTATGTAGGAAACACAAGGCAATTTGAACATTACCTTAGGGTTTCTTATGCATGCAGGTCACAAACAGTAATAAACTTTAAGCATTTTGAAAAACCTTAGGAAGCTAAAGGAAGCTCTTCCTTCCAGGGATATTCTAAGCATCTTGGTGCTCCCATGGTTATAAATTCTTTGGTAGGGTGTGCGGTATTTACACTTTTTTTTTTTTTTTTTTTTTCCTGTGCAAAAGAGGGAAACCCAGCATTAGCTTCTTCTCATCTGTTCCCTGAGTCAAACTTGCTGTAATTGCAGTAATGCATGGAAATTGATTGAGACATGGTCAGCCAATTCCTGTGAGGACAGTACTGGTTTATTTTGGATTATATGAGCAAGGAGGGAATATAGTGAGCACCTTGAAATGTAGACTTCAGCAGCTGCACTGTTCAATGCTTCTTTCTATTTAAATTGCATCAAATTGAACTGATTATAAAAGCCTTTTTACTATATTTGGTATTGTGCTAATTCTAAATTAGCATAAAGTTCACAGTGAAATCCTCTGATAGCTCTGAGACTGATTCAAGCTGCTGTTCTGTGAGGGATTCATCTGTCTCCTGTCCTTTGTGAAAATGGTGTCCTGCTTCACTAGGATAAGAAGTGTTAGAAGCTGTATGATATCTCAAGGGTCCCAAACCTTTATGAAACATATGACAATTAATCCGAATGTGTACAAGCTGTAAAGATGTGTAATTACTTCCTATGTGCTTTTTTAAATTTTGTAAAAATAATGTGTGGATGCTGACTTTGGCTGTGTGGAGGACTGCCAAGCTTTGGCTTGGATCTGTGACTCTTCTCTTGATCCTCATGGTGGTTATGTATTTATCCACCTCGGCTTCATTTGCTGAATACTAATAATAAGTACAAGTGTGTGCTGTACTGAAAATCGAAGTAGATGGGGTGTGTCTAAGTGCAACTCAAACCACAGCTGGACATAAGATGCAGTAGATGCCCGATGTTATTATTTTTCTTCTGTTGATGCCCTCACAGCCCCATCTCTGCCTGGGAGGCTCGGGCTGCCTGGCTCGGCCGGTGCCTGCAGACAGCCCCTACACGAGAGTTCTCTTCTGTGCGATTAAATGCTGTTGGCTCCTCTGTCCTGCCTGGGGAGCAGCCGTGTGGGTGAGCTGTATAAAACCCTGCGTGGGGTGGATGCGGGCAGGGCCGTGGCAGGAGCGGGCGCGTCCCGTTCTCTCGGTGCCGGAGCCGCGGCCGCTAGTCAGCGCTGCTCCCCCGCCTTCCTGCCTGCCTGCGAGCCCTGTGCCTCTGGCAGCCCGGCGGGGTTTCAGCAGCGCAGCTTTGATCGCCGCAGATTTATACTCTTCGGGGGGAAACAAATAACATCCGCTTCCCCCGCGTTACACTGCTAAGGCGATCAGCTGCTGCAAGACCGCCCGTGCGGCCGTGCCTCCTTAGGTGCGCTCTGCCAAGTCGTGTTCTGCTCGGTTATTAGAAGGGAAGTTTAAAACATTAGCATAAGCTCTGAAGCGGTGCTTCAAGCGTTTCTGTTTACTATTTTTCTTTAGGATCGTTGAAGTGCGGCCAAGGATGAAGTCTGTTTGCTTACAGTGTGCATTTAAGGCAATTATCTGTATTGTAAAATTAAATACCGGTTTGTGCTCGGTGGGGGAAGAAAACGCACAAAAGGATCGTTAAAAAGGGAGCTCTCCTTGTCCTGTCATGTACAAAAAAACGCATTGCATTTCGCAAGATCTCGATAGTAAAAGCTAAAACGAAACGATCTGTTCCTAACTAGAATAGGCTGCACGTCAGTGGTAGTTACAGGAACACCTCTTATCCCTAGCGTAGCTCACCTGGCTCTCCTCGGCTCTTGCTGGACCGCTTCCCCTGGAGTAGATCCTGTGCCATCCGCCGAGGATTCCCCTTTGGCATGAGGATGAAAGCCGAGCTGCCATCTCTTACCGACACGGTATTGCTTTGCGAGCCGCTGCGAGGCTTCTCCCAGCCATCCTGCGGGGATGCAGCTCCCGCGGGCTTCGTGGGTCACCCACATCGCGCCCCACCAGCCGCCCTCAGTGGGGACAGCAAGCGGCGGCTCCAGCTCCCCTTCCTACCAGCGCAGTTATTGCCGAGGGCTTTGTTCACGTGCCAAAAGAACGTGTGGGTTTGTTTTTTTTTCCTGCATGTCTGCCTGGCGGTGCAATTTGGGTTTCTCAGCATCCGCCGCCTGCCAATATTCTTTCATGTCTAGCAGAAAGATGCTCTCTCACAGGAGCCTTCAGGGATTCCGGGTACCAGTATTTGCGTGCCAGCCCCTGCTAACGGCGATCCTTGGGTGCTGGCAGGAGACCTTCATTCTCGTAGCGAAATTGTTCTCGCGGCTCACTCTGCCCCTATCCCTCTGCTCTCTGCCGGGCACGATCGGCGTCTCTTTATTGAGCCTCGCCCGCCGCAGCGGGGCGTGGAGGGAGCGGGGAGGTCCCAGGGTGTGCGCCGGCCCCAGCGGAGCCCCCGGCTGCGGGCAGAGCCCGGGCCCGGCAGAGCCTGGGCGGGCGCGGCTCCCGGGGAAGGAAGAGCTCTCGCCGCTGGGCGCGGCCGTGCTTGGCCGCAGGGCCGGGACTGGGCAGTGCCTGTGTCCGATGGGGCAGCAGAGAGGGCGATTCCTCCGCTGCCTTCACCCGACTTCCTCTGGCCAGGCGGCAAGTTTAAAGCCCAGTAGCTCGAGAGCCCAAAAGGCTGCACAAGCGAATTGCTGTGACTTCTTGTGCCGAGAAAACACAGCGGCGGCTCAGTCAGTACCTGCCCGGGAGAGGGAGCTGACAGGCTCGCGGGGGCCCTGAGTGCTTATCCCGCATCAAGGACGCCCGGAGGCCTTCGTGCTTAGGGGTGTTCTAATCGTGCTTTTATACTGTTTGTGAGAGGGCTTCCGGCCCTGTCCGGCTGCTGACACTGAGAGAAACACGCCGTGATGCATTCTCAGCAGTTCCCATCCTAGTACAAACCCATCTAGCTCGGTAACTGGCTTCGGCGGGCACACGGAAAGTGATGTGGGAAAATAATCGCACAGGCACTTGTTTAATCACCTGTCTACTCCGCTTGTATCCTCCTTGCTTGTTCAAAATGGGAAGGGTCATGATGCCAGCAATATCTTACACTGGGCTAGCATTCAGTGTGCTTGTGACTCCATTGCCGAAGGAAAAAAAAATATATAAAACTCTTATAGCATTAAACCTGAGCAGGTAAAACAGACCTCAAGAAGTGCAGAATGCGAGGCTTCTCCTGAAATTGCACCCAAGGGAGCACCATCTGCTCTCTCTTGCAAATATTATACTTTTGAACGCATTACCTCTGCCTTTGCTGGGTGAGAATGTGCAGATGATTATAGTCGAGCTGCAGGCAATTTTCTATAAAGCTGCACAGCAAAACACGTTTATGTTGTGCTGCGTTTCCTCAGCAATACAAACCCACGGTGAGATTGGCTCTCAGTCGAGCTTAGAGACTTCAGTCTCAAGGGCATAATAGTTCAAAATGTTAAAATATTTGCCTCTCTCTATGTGTGCTGTTTTCCCTCATGAAATGGGCGGCTGTTTATTGTGAGCAATTAACTGAAATCTTGCTTAAGAAATCCCAGCAGCCTCGGAGCCCCTCGGTCTCGGCTCTGGGGGAAATAGTGCTTCGTGGCACCCCTTAGGAACACTGCCATTCCCAGGGGTAAAGCCGGGGGACAGGAGGGATGGGATGCTGCTCGGCAAAGGGCGAGGAGGGGCGATCCGACCGGTGGGAACACATTCAGTCTTTAAGGGGTAAATTCGCAGTTGGGAGGGCACAACCTCCCTCCTCCCCGCTCAAAAAGGTAGGGCTACGTGTGATTTTTTTTTTTTTTTTTTTTTTTTTTGAAGCGGTAGGACGTCGCCCTCCGAGAGAGCAGGAGTGGGTGGCAGAGAAAAGCCTGAGAACCCTCCCAAGACTGCAAATTTGACATAGCAGCTTTTTTCGGCTTCCTCCCCAGCGACACCCGAAAGCCGCGCCGGGGAGCGAGGGAACCCCGTAACTCTTGTTCTGCTGGGACGGGGAGGGGATCCCGAATGTGGGGAGCATGAGAACAAAGTGAACGTGCGAGTCAGGGACGGAGAACGAGGCGTTCCGAGCCCCCAGCGGGGCAGGGGCGGGGGCTGCGAGGGGCAGGGCGCAGGCGTGGAGCGGCCGTACAATGGGAGCTGGCCAGGGGAGGGTGCTTCAGCATCCTCAGCACGAACCTGCTGCCGGGGCGGCTCCTGCTCTGCCCACAGCACGCTCCTGGCTGGGAACCCCCGGCGGAGCCGCGGCAGCGGAGGTTGTGCCGGCTGCTTGCCGGGGCACCGGCCCTACCGGGGAGGAGATGCTGCGTGGGGCGGCGCTGGGGAGGCTGGTGCTGAGTGGGATGCTACATTAAAAGATGCTTTGAAGGGAGGATACTAAACGCCGAATGTCGCTTTTCTTTCCAACCTGCTTTCTGTGCTCTTCTGCATAGGAAAGTTGCCCGGTCTTGTCAGAAAACCACCTTAACACTAGATCATATTTTCTTATATCTAGTGTCCTAAGAAACCGAAGGAAAAGTGATTGTTTTTCAGTCTGAGACACTATGGTTTATACTGAAAGAATTCCTTAATACTTAACCTAAAATAGAATTCCATCCTCATAAAGTGTTAGTTAAAGTCCAGGGATCTTTTGGAATGAATAGGTAGAGCTATGCTTAAGATACTGAACTGGAACTGATGAGCAGTGCTCAGTTTGTAGCTGCAGAACTGAGTGATCCCAAAAACGTGTCGGTGCTTCTTCCCATCTGGAAGAGAAAATTATAGGTTTTCTTTGCCTTGTCTGTGAGCAGTGCTCTGGGTTTCAGGGCAGGTGTCCAAGGAGCCAGCCTGGAGTCTGGGTGACATGCCCAGGGCTGCCCAGGTGCATCCCTGCCCTCCCAACATCCCTCTCGCCCGCAGCCGCGCAGAGCGGCGGGAGATCACCCTCTGTCTCTGTGCTGTGGGAAGGTTAAAATGGCGACGGCCACCCTGTCCCTCGAAGGCAGGGATTTCTGTCTGTCCCTGTCCGGCTGTGCAGGGGCTGTGGGGTGTGGGGGTGCCTGGGCACAGCCGCCACCGCCCGCTTGAGGGAGGCTGGGTGTTCTGCCGGGAGCCAGCCCCTCTTTGGCCCGGGCTGCTGTGCCCCTGCTCCTGCTGCGCCCGGTGCTTTCTCCGCCGGGACTGACCGGCTGCAGGTGGGAGACTCTCACCCACTTCTTTGAGGGAAATGCCGTGAAACAGTGCGGGGGCTCAGCCCCAAGCCCCCCGGAGGTGCTTTCCCGATGGCACGGTCGGACCAGCAGCAGGCTCCCCCCAGTCTCCGGGGCGTTTATGTGCATCAGTGGATTTAAATTGAATAGATGTTCTTGGGTGTCGGGCAGAGGTATTTTGGGCAGATAATCGGAAATGTGTGACGGAATAGCCTGAGTTATACTTATGCCTGCTGTGTCGTCCTCCCTCCCCCTCCAAACTTATGTTTATTGTGTGCCCCCAAGTTAATAAAAAAAAATTCAAGCCGTCTATGTCGAGAAGTGGTTTTAGCCGGTGTCCCCTTTGCCCCCGCTCTGAGCCTGTCCTCCCGGTCTCTGCTGGCACTGGCAGACGTGACTCTTCGCGTCAGCCCTACACGGAGGGGAAGGCAGTGGCTTCAAGAGCACCTTCCCCGACGGAAGGGGGGCCGCCCTCTGCCTCCCTGTGTCACGGGAGGGGGGGAAGATCCTCAGGCTTGACGCCTTCCTTTTGGTCAGCCTGCGAACAAAGCGGCGGCACCGGCTGCCAGCGGGCTCCTCTCATGAGCCGGGGGCTCTCGCAGCCCCCAAACCATCGCTTTGCGGGGCCGGTTCACCCGGCAGCAGCTGTCGGGCTCAGCCGGCTGCGGTGCACCGGCCTTTGCCGAGCACCGAAAATGAGCCCCGGCACCGAAACCCTTTATTCCCGCCGGCGGCAGCGCGTCCGGGGCTGCCGGTGCCGCTCGCACGGGTGCGTGCTCGCCGCGCCGTCGGGGCCGCGGAGCCCGGGGAGCCCCCCCGGCCCGAGAGCCGCTCTGCGGCGGACGGGGAGGGCAGCCTGGGGCTTTACCCCGCCCGCTGCAGTGCCGAGAGCCCTTCATTCACGTAGTCCGGGCTTTAAAGAAGACCCCTTACCCCACTGTCTTACATAATACAGGGTGCAAGTGGAAAACAGTTCGGCTCCACTTCTCCCGATTTAAGTATTATTCAGATTCTCCCGCCCCTAATCTCCTGCTTTTTTTTTCTTCCCCCCCCCCCCCTTTTTTTAAACGTGTGTGAGAGAGATTTCGAGGGATGGGGAGGAGATTGGTCGTTAAGTTTTCTTCCTTCCTGTAAAAATTTACGTTTCAGTAAGGTTGTCTGTGTGTGAACAGGGGAATGAGGGGGGGAAAAGGGATCTGATCAGAGAATTCAGACAGACATTCAACCAAAACTACTCTTTCACTTGCTCCAAACACTGCTATAAATGTTCTAAGTTAATCACTTGGTGTTTGGGGATAGGCAGCAAGAAATCCCTAGCTTTGCTTCTTCTTGGTGTCTGCAACAGCTTGCACATGAAGGTGACCTCCATATTTCTTCTCTAGGGTTGGTGAGAGATCTCCTTTTCCTTCAGAATGGGAAGTTTTTTATTTTCTCCTTCTCTCAGAACACAGACTCCCTTTTGTTTGAATTTTTCAAAATAATTTAGAGATGTGTAAAAGGTGTATCCACTGTGAAAAGAAAACCAAGTAACAGAATCTTGTGCTGGAGGGCTGTGTAAACTCAGATGCCATCACCCCAACCTTGTTCTGAAATATGACAGGAATTCACAGTGGTGCAACAAACCAGTTTGTTTCTAGCACCGTGTGATGGTGGCTTTTGTAGTCAGTGTAACTTCCCATAGATTTTAATTGGGCAAACTGCTCACAAAGACATAGTGGCTCCTGACAAAGGTGTTACTTTTAGTATATCAGTGTTTGAGGAAAGCAGGGCTCTGATACTTTTTGCAGTAGTAGCAGGGTGCTATTGCTCTATAAAATATTTGACTTATTACATTAACGAAAAATGATACATTCGAGTTTGCACCATAACAGCAGCTTGTCCCTGTCATCTGATTACTCTGTGTCTCAAGATGTTTAAAAGCCTCAACTATCTCCCAGGTGAGTGAGTAAGCAGGAATTTTACAGAGTCAGTGTCTGATGCTGAGCCCAGAGCTGTACCTGGTTTCATGCAGTGCCACAAAGACTATTTTGGTTTGCCCCAAGGAACTTCCATTCTCAATTAGCCACCCACCTGCTGTTCTGCTAGTTCCTTATGGCAGGGATCCCTGCCCATGGAGCTTCTGGTGACAATACACTAAAGAGAAGAGCACTGTTTTAAAGCTCTGATGCTTTGAGACTTTTCTCCCCATCTGTTCACTTCTGAGCAGAGGGATGCATCCTTTGCAAGAATGCAGGGCTGCTAGATCCAAGCTTTGCCTGGGGAAGCTTTCCATTCCCAGGAAGGGTTTAGCTGGAGTCTCAGAAGTTGTGTACAGATTTAGCCGGGCTTCAGCTGAAAAGCTGGATAGATAATGCCATTATCAAACCTCCAGTGGAGCAGTATGGCCACCTGCTACTCCCTTTGGATGGAAACAGGATGTTTACTGGAGGGCTTTTCAGGAAGGGAATGTACTTTCAGGTACCCCATCTGAACAGGTTTCTCTGAAGGACTTAACAGAGTATACCTTTTTTCCTGATCAATTACAGCTAGGTTTTAGATTTTTTTTTTTTTTTATGTGCTTCATCCTCTTTCTTAGCACTTAGTTTGTTGTAATTGCTGGAACACGTCCTGCTCAGTCTGTGCTGAAATGAATTCTGAGGACTGGCTGTGGAGCAGTGGCAGGATATGGCCCTAAAGCCCAGCTGTTTGTGCTTCCTGCAGGGAAGTGGTCATGGCAGCCCTTCTAGAGGCAATGTACACCCTCTGCTGCAGTGGAGTGAGTGCAGTGCAGACCAGCAGATCTAGGGAAAAAAATTCTATTGTGCCTTGGTTTTCAGCAAATATGCTATGAGCTACCTAGTGGTATTAGGTCTAATCATTGGCCTCAAAGCTGTGGCTGGATTTATGTTGATCACTTTAAAACAAATCTCACAGATATATTTAGTAGAAGAATGTGTAAAACCCCAACCCCCAAATGGTATTATGTAACCAATACAGTATTTAAGTGCCCCCTGTGTAAACTAAGTGAAAAGCCTGCTGTTTGCTTTCTTTGCCTCTGTTGTGTATTGGTCAAGCGAAGCCGGGTGCTCTGTTTGCTGTTCTGATTACTATTTTAAAAGGAAAGATCCATAGGATCATGTTATCCAGAAATTGAAAAAGAGTTAAACCCCTCTCACTGGGCTTAAGAGAGGGGTCTGGGGCTGAGTGAGATCCCTCTCGTGGGCTACCCAGGGGTGTCTATTGCCAGGGGAGCTTGTGCCACTTGAAAGCACACATCAAGGATACAGCCCTGCACAATGTACTTTGTCTCTTTATTTTGGCATGTGTGGTGCAGCCGTTGTCAGTGGCCTCAGCAATCTCAGCCACAGGGTTCAGCTGAGCTCAGCAAAGATGAAGATGTGTTAGTGTAGGGTCAAGGAGATGGTGGGAGCTAGTGGGACAACTGGGAATGTTACTGCTGCTACATCTAGAGCTGATATCTGGTGGAAACAAGAGGTGGATTTCCTCTTGCTTTGAACCAAGAGGACTTTGTAGGCTTTCCCCCTAATTTAATGTTATTGATCTGCCATCAGCTCCTTGCCCAGTTAAATCCTTTATTCAAGGTGCTGGATCTTAGGAGCACAGTGGTTTCCCATTATTGTTATAATCTTTTGCCAAAGAGAGATTCCCCCTTCTCAGTAATGCACCAAAGTGGAAGTAATCGCTCTTTTTTCTTCTTGCATTTGTCCTTTCCTGTTTCATTCACCGATTGAAAAATGGCTAAAGAGCAGCCCCCATTTCACCTCCCCTTTTTCCTGATTGACTCAGCAGCTCCTGGGACAGAGAGAGGAAAGGGGCCTCGAGGTCACAACCTTCACAATCTTCAAAGCCCCTGCCGCTTCCAGCAGCTGTCACAGCTCTCACTGACCATATCCCCAGAAGGTCAGCAAAAAAATAAACACTGGGGCCCGACAGGTCCCCTTCTCATGCAAACTGGCCATTTCCCTCCCCAGCTCCCATTCCATGCATAGATTACACATTGGAGACCCCCTTGGATTTGCACAGAGCTATGCAAGAGCAAAATGCCACAGAAAATAAAAGCAGAAGGGCTTCCTGGGCAGGCAGGGTGGGAAAAAGAAAAGCAGCTTCCTGAGCTCTCCATGCCCACCCACAGGCTGCTGCAGCCATTTTGTGTGCGCAAAGCCTGAAGGTGAAGCTGGGGAGGGGGCTGACTTTTCCCTGGGAGAAAGACTACAGGGAAGGATTCAGCTTTTGTATCTGCTTGTGCATGTGAAGGATGGAAGATAGAGGGAACCCAAAAGAAATAGGAAAATAAGCATAGACTGTAAAAGCCTTTTCATCAGGATTAGATTGCATCCCTCTCCAACAGCCAGCCTGCTTTCTGCACTCACCTTCCTCTGCAAAAAGTCAAGATGAAGCAGAAATAGTGCCAGAGAGAAGCACAGGTTCAAAAGGCCAGAGCAGGAAGGTCCTTTGCTGAGGAAATACCCCTCCCCAGCCCTCTTTTATAGAAGTATCCATTTCACCATGACCACTAATAATCAAAGGGCTATTTCCTGGCCTTCCTAGATGCAAAGCACTGTTCTCATCTCCATTATTGCAAACCCTTCCCCTCCCGCCCCACACTCACTTCCCTACCCGCGCTCTCCCATGGCTGAACCCAGCATTAGGGCACGACTGGAGTTTTTCAGGCTCCACAGTGAAGGTAGACGCTCGTTTCCTATTCGCATTTTCGGCCTCTCCCCACAAGACCAAACGGGTGAGCAGCACACAGGATCGCAGGGCAAAAACTCCTCGAGGGGATTTTTATCAGCGAGGGGCTGTCAGGGAGGCAGGAGGGGCTGCTGACCTGCAAGAAACCCCCAGGAAGAAAAGGCAGGGACAGGGGACTCGGGGGTCACTTTTATTTATTTGGCATTGGCCGGGTACAGCGGAGGGGCTGCCCCGGTGCCGGAGGGGCGGGGAGCGGCGGCGGGCCCGGGGCAAGCGGTGCGCGGAGCCGCTCACCTTGTCCTGCCCCTGCGCGCACGCTCTCCGCCGCTGCGTGTTTAAACAAAGAAAGTTGCACAACCAAAGTCCGTCCGTCAGTGTCGTGTGTATCCCCTCCGCCCCGTTAAGGTGGCTCTCGGGTGCGGCGGGACGTCCCCGTCCCCGCGCGCTGTCACCGGCTCGTCCCCGGCTCTCGGCGCTCCCCGGCGCACTGACGCCCTTTCATTATTGCACTGCTCGCTGCGACCGTGACAGTAGTGCAACAGGGAAAGAGGGGCAGCCCGGCCGGTGGTCCCAGCGCTGGCACAGCAGCTGCGGCGGCTGCCGGGCTGGGGGCACAGGGGGAGAGCCCGAGTGGGGGGGGGGAGATATTGGCTTTGTCCCCGAGCTGGCCGCCTCCCATTGGAATGATGCTAGGAGCAGCTCGGGGCGGGGGCGAGTTAAAGCGAGGGTAGCGGCAGCCGTGCAAGGGGGAGGCAGCGGGCACGGCCCCGTAGGATGGCTCCGGACCCTGCCCCGAGCCCCGCCGGGCCGGGGAGACGCGCGGCAGCGGCCCCGCGGCAGCTCCGCCGCGCCCTGATCCGGCCCTCAGTCCCCTCCCACCACCCCTTTCCCTGGGCCCCTGAGGTCCCGAAAGGGACCGCGGGGACCACCTGAAATGGAAGGCAGGGCCACCCACTCGGCCATCCCGGCTGCTGTCAGCCCCCAGCTGATCCTCACAAAGCGGAGAGGAGATTTAACACCCCCATCCCTGCTTCGTTCCCACGTACCTCAGAGAGCAGCTCTCGGGAAGGGCCGGAGGCAGTGCCCGGCCCCGCTGCGCCGCCCGACCCTGGAACAGCCCGGGGGATTCGGGGCACGGTCGCGGAGCCCGGCGGGCCGCACTCGCCGGGCAGAGCCATGAGCTTTGTTTCGCCGAGGTTATTTGGATTAGAGATCGGCCTCTTTGTGCTGTGCTCTGCTTTGCACCACACTGTTTTTAGGGCTGGGATCAGGCACAGAAACAGCAAGTATGGCTATGTATCTCCTCCCATCCTTTGGTGGGTGTTTACATCAGTATGTAATATAGACACCCTTCAAACGTCTCAGAACTCCTACTATTTTAGAAAGGAACCATGATGGGTTTCTCTGGTTTCAATCACTGCTTGTGTTTTAAACACGAAGCCGTTTTGAATCCTGTGATAGCATCAAAAATATGCCCATTACTCACAACCTGAGTCACCAGAATAGCACGATTATTTGTCACAAATACCATCTCTGTACAATTACTCGCCTATCTAACAACACTCAGCATTTCACAACTTTTCCCTTAACTTGGTGGGCATATGGGATTATTTTTTCCTGCTGTGGCTTTCTTCTCTCCATGAAGAATAACCCTCAAAAGAAAAGACCCTATAAGCAATATTGCACTACTACCCTGATCACAAAAGCAGAGGCAATATTGATAGGGTCTCATCCTTAAGGTTAGGAAGCTGGATAATGTGTCTTGCAGCAGGTGACTGGAGGGAGCTTCATTCCGTGCCTGCAAACGGGGAAGGGGTAAAAAGTTAGAAAGCAGTGCACTGCCCTGTGGATTACAGCACCATGTGCTCCTGGGAGAGTGGGGATGCAGGAATGGGGTAAATCTCTGACCCACAGAATCCGTGCACGGGCACTACCCCTTTCTCCCAGGACACATTTAATTCCAGTATGGATTTTATCCAGGTTTCTGTACCTCCATCCCCAGTTCTCACTTTCTTCTGTGTAAATTTCTCTCCTTTATTAATAGCCTCAGTCAATTAGCTGCCTAGCTGTCAGAGGCTGGGAAGTGCTATTTATTTGATTAACTGATAGTTGTATTTTGAGCCTCTTAGTAACAGGCATCAAGCCCTCAGAGAACTTCCTTTCTAGGGCTGTCCTACTTGGAGAGCCCAGTGTTTTAAATATCCCTCCCTTCATTGGAAATCACGGGATTAAGTACACACCAAAAATTAGAAAGCAAAACAGGATCTCCAGGGCTGGCTCTCCAGCACTGACTTCACATTTATGCACACAGGTTAAACAGTGTTTGGAGACGCACGCGTGTTTTGCCCTAGCTTGTTTTGTTTGGCTTTTTCTTCTCTTCTCCCTCCCCAGCACCTTTTCTGTCCAAGACTGGAAGGCACAATCTTCAGCTGGGGCTGGCTTAGTGTTGAACATGCTTACAGCCACAGAATTACTCCCAGGGAAGGGCTGAGACACCTCCAGCTTCAGGGGTGCTTTGCCAACTCAACTCTTCCTCTGCACTCGGCTCCCAATTAACCTGGCCCAGCGCATTTGTCACGTAGGAACACTTGAGAGCCCAGAGGAAGGGGAAGGAAATTTCATTCTCAGGCCATTCCAAACCAGGTCATGATTTTGACACATTAAGCTTCTCTTTCCTCAGTCTGCTTTCCAGTGGATTAAATTGGAGTGTAATGAAGGGACAATCCCCTAATTCATGGATTCCTGGCTAATTTATCCATGCCACATTGATCTGGTGTTTGCCAGTGGAGGTCCCTGGCTTTTGGCATGCTGGTGTAAGGCAGCCCTGCATCCTCTTTGATGCTGTCTCACTTGCCAAAGGAAAAGGATCTAGGCAAGCTCCATTCAGTGTTTGGTTTTTTCTAATGCCCAATAATCAAAACCTCCAATCTGTCCCAATCCCTCCTTTTCCCCATCCTTTGTGATGCTTGTGGAAGAAAACAGGGATCTTTTTTCCACATTATTTATTTATATGAAATCTTTGCTCACACTAATTAAAAGGCCACATTCACAGAGATTGCTGAAAGCAGCTCAGAATTGAGCTTTATCAAACTTCTGTATTCTTGTTACCTTGGCAAAACCTCAGGTTTAATCCTGCCATTGCTTCTCAACAATCCCTGCAACCTAGACATCCAGTTGGACTGAGAACATAAAAAAAGATGCAACTAGGCTCAGCCTTACCTTTCCATCTATTCTCGTCCAGTCTATTTTGTTTATTGTTTACCATGTCTTTTCCACTCTTCAGCCTCGATGTTATCTCAAACAAGACTTAGGACATAATACACACAATTTAACTTCTCCAATGGCCCAAGAGACAAACCTACTGGCAAGCTTACAGTGGAAACACACAATCTGCACATGAAGTGATGTTACTGATGCATGGATAGTGTGGGGGAAAGCACGATTTGACAACTTCCTCACAACTTAAATACTTCAGTAGTTGCAGAAGCTACAACTGGCAGGGGAGGGTAAGGGATGTAATTAGAAATGTCAGCCACAAATTCCAAGCAAAGGCAATTAAGTTACTTTATGTTTCTGGATCTGTGCTGAGAGCCTAGATGTGTCTCAAAAATGTCCTTATCTCTAAGTGGCACAGGCCTCCCCACACATTCCCTTTTTTTTTTTTAACAAAATAGGAAAAATAAAGACTGAATCAGCCTTCAGTAGTATTCCAATAGTATTCCACGTAGTTTGCAAACGATATGCAAAGCCTGGGTTGCACTGTGTCCTATAGCTGGGAGACTCTCTGGAATGTATATGGGGGTTATTTTAAAATAAACGTTTAAACACGAGATTATGAAATGCATGCTATTTATACACTGTGAGGCTCAGCATCTCTAGATATGTTTAGAAACCTCTCTTGCCTTTAATCACAGTTATAGAAAGTAAATGGAAATGTCACCCAGACTAGTATAGAAATAACACTTTATATGTTGCTCAATAATGGAAGCTCTTTTTTTGGCAGTGCATGTGGGGGAATCTTACTGTAGTGGAGCCTTTGCTATGTGTTTAAGTCCCCTTTTTCTGATGTTAGGAGACAAATAGACTGAAGTGTCCTTACGATGAAGCGTTGGGATAAATAAAGTAGTGAGCTGTCTCTGGAGCTGAGAGGCCTCTGCTCCTCATGAGATCAGAGCTTGCCTTCCCTGGTTTAGCTTAGGGAGCCATTTCTCCTTCCCTTTGTTGCTGTTTTGTTTGTTTATTTTTCTTGTGGTTAAAGATGCGACTGGGGCAAGCGGTTTTTTTAAAATTTTCATCTCAGTTACAATCTCACAAAACATAGAAGGGCACAGTCCAGCCTTGTTTTCCTGGTCACAGCCAGTTCTCTAGCCTGAGGAAAGGAGACCATTTAAAAGACATCTTGCAATTAAATACATTATATAGTTTACAATATATTTTCTGCAGCAGAATTGACACTATCACCAAAGGTCAAAGAAAACACTTTAAACAGCTGTGGGCTGAAAGTTGATTTAGAGTTTTCCATCCTATTTAATAATTTTATCATTGTTTTAAAACTGGGAAGTGTTGCCTTTTAAATTTTTTTTTCTTTTTTTAAGAGAGAGAAAATTCTTAGCATTCCAGTCCTGGCTCCTTAAGTCTATCTAGCAAGTTTGTACAAATCTGTCCAGAAAAAAAGGGGATTCTTGCTTCCATGCAAGAGTCAACTTGTCCAGGTGTGAGACTCCAGAGAGTAAGGGTTGATAATCCTCTCTGAAAACATCACCTTCCCAAGTGTGCTTCACCCACCGAGCTCAGGGATTCTGTCACCCACAGCCACTTACCAATACATTCCCCTTCTCCTGAAATCAGGAGGGATTACACTCCAGAATGTCCTGCCATTTGATTCTTGTTCATAATATTTAGTTTGTGGGTTTCAATAACCCTTTTCTCAGCGGCAATATTTCCTCGGCTGGCAGAACCCAGATCTGCGTCAGTGAGCTCCATTAAAAGGAATGACAGAGCTCCTTAAACAGCCCAGACTTTGTAACCCCACAATACGGCTTTTCTGCATGGTGTTTACCAGTGCTCTGCTGTCTGACGGAAAAAAAAAATAAAAAAGACGACTTATGGTACTAAATGCAGGAGGAAAATAGGGCTAAATACTATCACCCTGGAAGTGCCGATCCCACTGTTGGCCCTGCCTGTACAGGGCAAGTGAGAGGCCTTGTAGTTGCCTTGGCTGGGGAAGAGAACATGCAGGGCTGATCCTGAGCTCCCCCAAAGAACTCTTTCCCCCTGGGCAAGGGCCAGGCTCCCCCAGCGCACACCCCGCTGCCCCCAGCCCGCCCATGGCCCATGCCCGGGGTGGGGTCTGTGCAGGGCCCCAGCCCGAGCCTGCCCAGCCGGGGCCGGGGCACGGCCCGAGGGGAAGCGGCACCTCCTGCCCCCGCCCGGCCGCCTCCCTTCCCCAAACCACCCAGGAGCGGCCAGAGCAGGAGCGACCTTAACACAGATCTAGCACTCAATGCAATGACTCAAAAAGTCCCCCTGAAAAAAAAAAAAAAAAAAAAATCCCTCTGAAAACTTAAACCATCTGATTTCACTTTCCGCTCCAATTGGTTGTGTAGCCAGGGCGCAGGTCTGGCCTCCTCCACCACACTAATACCCTATGTGTGCTGCCTCCACAGAGGAGGGGTTCTTTTAACAAGTTTATGCAACAACAGGATGGAGGCTCTGCCGGAGCCCTTCCCCCCGCAGCCCGACCTGATTCCCCGCATTCCTCCCGCGCCCTCCCCCTCCGACCCAACTGGAGACAAACTCTGGCATCTCCACACACATGCAAATGGTTTCCCTTGCACAAATACAGACTCCTGAAGGGGCCTTTGCTTCCGAATCCCCCCTCTTTTTTTTTTCTTTCCTCCAGTGCCTTTTTTTTTTTTTTTTCGCTGTTACATTCCTCAGCCAGGCAGGGTTAAAAAAAAAAAAAAAGAAAAAGTGGGGAAGGGAGGGTTTGGAATGTGTAACCTCCATCCCAGGCCCAAATCTGCAGGGAACCCCGTCCTCTCCCCTCACACCCCTGGGGCCTGCCTTGCACAGAGCTGGCGCTCAGCAAAGGGCGCTTGTGGGCTCCATTGCCCCAGCCAGAGCCAGGAGCCCTCAGGCTGTCCCTCTCCCTTTCCCAATGGAATATGGTCCTTGTCATCACACAGGCCTTTCCCTGTATCACGCCTCAAATTCCCCCCACGCCCAGGGGAGGTTTTGAAGTGTAGTGACCATATTATTTTTAAAGACATAACTTCATACAGGAAAATAACTATGCATCTATTCCCCCTGTGATTTCTCCACCTCCAAACAAGGCAGGCTCACATGTCTGAGAGGCCATCTTACAGCCCAGCACCAGCCCCACCAAGGCTTTCACTAGCACTTATTTCTATTCGCTGATGGGCTCACAAGAGCACACACACACAGAAGAACAAAGCGTTGCCCTGCTCCAGGGTGGCTTCCAGCTCCTCACTGGTCCACCCTCCTTCCCATTCTCCCTGGCCAGGGGCAGCAAAGGGACCCACGCTGGTCACTTTTACACTCCTATTGATGGCGAGGGGGGAAGACACCCCCTAGCAAATCCCTCAGAGATTTCACTCTCTCCTACCTCTTCATTAATCAAGAATTAGAAGGAAGAAGAGGGGAAAGTGCCAAAGCTAAATAGGCCTCCCCGTTCCTTAACACACACAAAAATGGCAACTGTGCTACACTGCAGAGATGGATGAAAAGAAAATCTCTAGAGAAAGGGAGCCATGGCGGCTCGAGTTTCCTCCACTGAGGCCTGGGAATGCAGTGCATGGGCCACCAGCACCATGCCTCTGCTTCAGGCATGGAGGGTTAGCCTTCTCCTCTGCGTGTGAAAGGGACAGGGCTGGAAAGGTGTCTTTTGTCTGCTCCCCCGGCCATTGGAGAACTGGAGTGCGTTATTGAGGATTCGGCTTCTCCTCAACTGGCTAAAATGGGACACGCTCCCCCCCTTAGGATGTGGTCGTCCATTTTCTGCCTCCCCATGGCTCGCTCACCAGCATGGCCCGGCCTGGGATGTGCTGTGCAATCTGCAAGCACTCGTTTACCTAGATTTGATTTCCAATATGACGGCTCTCCCCACCCCCACCCTTTGCTCCCAAGGTAACAGCTCAAGGCTTCAGGAAAAAAAGAGAGAGAGAGAGAGAGAGAGGAAGGTCCCATCCCCCAGCCCTCCAAACCCCTTTCTTAGCAGCTGCAAGCGAAAATACCACATCTGCCTCCAACTACACGGCAAGTGACAGTCACCAACATATTGTTATTTAAAGATCAATTCTGAATGCGGTGTTCCTGTGCCTAGGCCTACATCATCCTTGCATCTCTCAGCCTCGCTCCACGTTGCTGTTGGGAAGTGCAGGGACAGATTGTCTTTCAAATCCTATTGATTATTGTTTAGGTATCTTGTACTCTTTTTTTTTAAATGAAAATGGAGGTATCAATATTCCTTTAATCTTAACAGTAATTTCTCTAAAAGTGAAATATGATGGAACTTGGAAAATACGTCAATAGGAAGCAAAAATTAAATTGTCTGTAAATACATGGGTATATATTAAAGTCACTGAATTCCATACGTAACAGTAACAGCCTTAGGTTCATAAATCCCTAATTTTTAGAGCAGAAGGAAGAAAATATTCAAAGCTGGTCAGGATATTTTTAATGGTGGTGATTGCTCTGAAGGAGGACAAGAGGGCTTTAAAATGTGAATAGGCCAGCTTTTTATTTTACAACTTGGAGACACAAACCCAAGCTAGTGGCAGAAAGGGCAATCCATTTTGTACACTGAAGCAGTCAAAAGGGGGAACAAAACCCAAGGAATTTCCATACAGACCACTCAACCCAAACACAAAATAAACAAACAAACACAAGGGTAGGGATTTTTTTAAAGCAATTTCTACATGAGCTTGGCATTTTAATGCTCATTTGAGTCTTTGTGGTGGAGGGAAGAAATCAGAGTAGGGGGCTGGTTCCTTACTAAAATGCATTAAATAACTACAGAATGCCATAATGTCAGGGGCTGGGTGTGCAACAGTAACTGATCATAAAGGATGTATTAGGACTGGAACCAAATGCTTTGACAATATTATTGCACTGCTTTATTTGTGCAGACAGTAGTGCAACATTGTCAGAGCCAGCGATACCAGCAGCCACTGTCACGTTCTGCACAGCTGTCCCTGCATCCTTTTGTAAGGGACTGTTACATTACAGTGTTAACCACAATAACGTTTTTATGTTTAGCCCCAATAAAACTCTGCATGACAAAGTTTATTTGCAATCGTAATTAGACAAGGTAAAAAAAAAATAAAGAAAACAACAAAAAGTTAGTTTAAAAAATGATAGAAAGAAAGGGGAAAAAAGGGATAGGGATAGAAAAAGACCACTGTCAGTATGGCTTGTTAAACAAACCATTCAAGTCTTCTGCTACATGCCCAGTATATCTAGGCACGGTACGTTATAGAGGTTTTATACAATAAAATATTTTTCTACTGTAATGGAGAATAAAACAAGAAGGGACATAATTCAGTATCCCCAAATGTATGTGCTTCCATAAAACCTAAATTGGTCAGTCAATGAATCTGAACTAGACAATTTAAATAAATCACAGAAAGTGCCAGCCCTTTCCTGTGCCTTCAGAAGTTTTCTTAATTGTGCTGTGATTTTATCATGGTTGACCAATACCGATGAAAAAGCCTTGGGGGTGTAGTGTATATATAGAATGGTATAAATACACAGTGCTTTGATTTGCTATGGAAAATGATGAGACCTGGGTACAAAAATATCTAGTGCCTGTGCTTCTATTTCACACATATCTGTGTGTGTGACCACTCAAAAATTGCAGCATAAGCACCACAGATTCCTAGAAACACATCAACAGCTTTAAACCTCTGTACACATTGATAGGGACCACCTTAACCATATAGGAGAAAGTTTCTCTAAGGGGAAAAAGTAAAAGGAAATCATAAAAAATTTCAGTGTAGATATTGTATGGAAGAGTATAGAAATTAGTAACTAATTACTCACAAGCTATTGGTAAACAAAGCAAGTAATGGGATGCCTTGAAAGCTCTCAGAAATGTTTGGAGCTTATGTCTGAAATAGGATGTTTAAATTATTCCAGCCCATTTCTATAGACAGACACATAAAAATGTATAACCCAGAATCTCTCTCCTTATTTAAAACCACTCCCACATGTATAAAACCTTATTTCACACACGTGCATAAATACACTGGAGGAGGCATCTATTTTAGGGTTGTTTGCCCACTCTGAAGAGGGTGGGCTGCTAAAGGGGGTCATGTTTCTGCCAGCCAATGCCCTTTTAATATTGCACTGCTCATCATAATTGCCAGTAGTACAACAGAAAAAGGGCTCTGGACAACAGCATACTTCAGAGACTTTCCAAAATAAATGATAAATCAGTTAGAAACTTCTCCAAGTGATGGCTTCTGTGCATGTTTTAGTCTAAAACAGATTTGTTACATTCAAAAAAAAAAAGTAGTTTCTTTAACAACCACATTGAATCAATGTCATTCTTTAAAATTAGATTTTAATATTTCAAAACTGCTTCTTCAATTAACTTCAGCAGGAATTTAGGTAAGCTTGCTTTAGGGACTTCATTTTCCTTATCAATAGGAAATGTACTGCATTAGAGCATGTGAAAGCAAATACCAGAACTGGGATTGTCCTGCTTGCATTTTAGCACCCCAGTATTTTCCAAAGTAGGTATAATGAACTAAAAGACACAATGGAGGATAAGTTAATATCCTTTCTCTTGCTTTCATCTGAATCAGCTCTTAAAATAATTGATATTTATTATATACATGCTTTTAGTACCTTAAATTATTCACTTCTACTTGCTAAGGAAGTCTTGGTATTTTAAAGGCATCTAAACAAGCTTTCAAAACAACTGCCATCCAGCAGTGAGAAACCTTTAAAATTCACCTACTTGCATCATGAAAACGTTATTATTGCAATTTTTCCTTTTTCAAAAAGAATATATGGGTAGTAAGGAGAAAACATCAGTTAATCATTACAAATCAGACATTCCAAATAATTTTAGCAATAAGTAACATTTAAAAGTCAACTTAGTCTTTAGGCTCAAACTGTTTACCATTTGTTTCTCTAGACAATTTCAAACTTAAAGCTGGAAAATGTAACTATTTGTTAAATAAGAATCACTTGAGAAATTACAAAATTATTTTATTTCAAACAATGCAAAGAAATTCTATGCAAAGCAATCCAAACTTGAAAACAACTTTCCATGAACTGTATAGACAAGTAAGAATCATACCAGATACTAAAATAAATTAAACTAATTCAGTTCTGGGGGAGTTTGGGCTGAGTGAGAAAATTCACTACATGAATTCTAGTTGTCACTCTATCATAGTAGTATTAACACAAAGCCAATTGATTTGGAAACGTCCCAACCCAATTAGAATCTTAAATTGTATCATTCCTGTTTTCTCCCTTCATTTCAATTTTTCTTCCTTTTTTTTTAACAATAATCTAGCCCTAATCCAGAAACCTAGGCTGGTTTAGAGATATTAAAAAAAAAAAAAAAAGGAAAAAAGAAAGAGAAAGAAGGAAATAAAAAGAAAAGAAAAAAAAAAACCTAAAAGAATTTGCGTTAAACCTTAGGAAGTTTTTTTTTAATTCCAGAGCCCCAAGTCTGTTTGAGGGTACAAGCTTTCCTTACACAACTCAAAGACCACACACTGGAGGGAAACGGAGCGGAATTGGGGCAAAGTGCAAGAATGCCAAAGAAACACTTTGGGTTGCGCACCCTGGTTTATTGCAAAAACTCCGGACTATTTAAGCAAAGCATTACTTTTACGAGATTTAAATATTAAGCCAATATAAATAGTGGCTGGAGATAGCATGTGACTTATTGCCTCGCTCTTTGGGGGTTTTAGCAAAAAAAAAAAAAATCCCAAAAAACGAAACAAAACCCAGCAAAAAGAGGGAGCTTCTAAAACAGGATCTTTTACAAACCAATTCTATGGGGTATCTAGACAGATAGGAGTTTTGCTAGGTTTAAAAATGTGAATAGTATTTCGCAGGAGGAGCGCTGTGGCACAATGAGAGCGGGCAGCGGCCGCGAACCCTCCCGTGGAACAGCGCGAGCTGGGGGTGGGGAGGGAGCGCTCGGCTCCGGCCACAGCAATTTCATTCGTGGGATCCCACTCAGCTTCTCCGGAGCGTTTGCACAGGTGAAGTGTTTGAGAGGAGGAAAAGGAGGGGGAAAAAGCTCACCACTACCTAGGGATTTCCAGCCAGCCCGCGGCACTCGTCTCTCTCCCGGCGCCGCTCGGCGCACGGGCGATGCGCTCCGTGCCGTCCCCGCTCCCGCTCCGCTCCCGGCGGGCACGGGCGCCCATTCCCCACTCCTGCCGCTCCCAAGTTTTATCCCCAGCCCCGCTGCCGCCCTCGGCGGCTCCGGCCGCCCTCTGCTTTCAACGCCTCGTATCGATCGCACGCCAGAACGCAAACCGACCGACCAAACTTCACTCGGGGAATCGCCGCACTTACAACGCGGGAGCAAAGCGCTCCCGCATGCCCGCTCCGCGGGGAAAGCTCCCCGGGAAGCGCACGGCCCCGCCGGGGAGCTTCCGCACGGGCGGTGGGCGAGGAGCGCCGCCGTCAAGCGGCTCCCCCTCCCCCGCCCGGCCCCGCGCTCCCCGCGGGTCCCCCCGCCCCGCGCCCTCGCTGCCCCGGCCGGGGGGCGCCGCTCGGCCCCCGTCCCGCCGCCGCTCGCCCCGCGGGCCATTGTCAGCGCCGCGCCCCCCGGCACCCAGCGCCCCCCCGGGCCCGCGCTCCCGCCATTTCCGCCCGGGCGGGCGGATGCGGCCGCGGGCGGCGGCGGGGCCGGCGGGCCCCGGGCCCCGCGCGGTACCTGGCGGCGGGAGGGACGGCGGACGGGTCCCCGCGCCGCGGGGGGGAAAGTTGCCAAAAGAGGCGCAAAAGAGGCGGCGGGAGCGGCGCGGCTCCGCAGCCCCCCGCCCGCCTCCCGCCGCCGCCGCCCCGGGCGCGCCTCGGCGCGGGTCCCTGATCGATCCGAACGTGGGCAAATCCTCCGGTACCAACCTCATGGCCTCCCCGCTCCAGCCTCCATCTTTGACTAGTTGACATTCAGCTCCTGCCTGACCAACTCCTCATTAGCATACCTCCCCCGCCATTGGCCCGGCCCTGCGCTAGTCTTTGCCACCGCCTCCGCCATTGGCTCCCGGGGAGGATGTTTAAAAATATTACCCCGCCGCCCATTGGCGCCCCGGCGGCCACGTCACGGATCGCTCTTTATTTTAACAATGAATGCACAAACACATTCTTCCATTCACAAATTTTTTTTTTTTTTCAGTAGTTTGCCCGCCTTTTCTGCAACTACATTTTCATTGATTTTTTGTTTCAACTGAGGGGGTCCCGGTTGTAAACAGATAAATCAAGGGCGAACAGAGGGGAGACCTGAGCAAATATTATTTTCTCTCTCTTTTCTCTTTTGTTCGGCAGTGCTGGTGTTGGGGGAACAAAACTGATCCCCAGCCGTCCCGGATCGGAGAGGTGTGGTCGGGGGGGGTGGGGGTGGGGGCTGCTCTGCCCAAGAGGTTGCAACTCTTTTGCGTCTATTTCGGTTTCAAAGCTGGACCTCTTTCCCGCAATTAGAAAAGCAACCTCTGCCCGGGCAAACGAAACCGCTAAATTAGTCAAATTTAGCATAGTAATGATTGCAGTGGGTGTGGAGCGTTCGCGGGGGGGGTCGGTGCGTGCTCCGCTCCCTCCCGCAGCGGCGGCAGCGCCGGGACGGCCGCGCTCCCCTCCCGCTCCTCCCGCAGCCGCGGGCTGAGCCAAGCAGGGGATTTAATTGTGACCGACTGAAGCACACCAGGTCACTTCAGTGCACTTTCATGACAAGAGCTTTTCCTTTTGTACGCGCGGTTGAGCTGAAATCAGGAGATATCAAAGTTTAAGGGCTAGGGAGGAAAGATCTCTAGCATTTCTCTTGCCCTGCAAATTGTAAAAACCAGGAATCGTTGAAACGTGAATCAAAAAAAGACTGAGTCACTGACTCTGAGAGTCCCTCTCACAGGGAAAAGGCTCGGTGAGTCCCTTTTTTGGAAAGGTTTCTGCCATGTTGTTAACTAACAAACTCACGACTGTGCAGTTGCTTCCCCTTCCAAATACACAGTTCCTCAGTTCTTCAACAGTTGATTTCAACAGATGTTTGTAAAATGGAAATGTTTCCATACATCAGTGAGAACAATTTATCAGCAAACTGAGTGAGAAAGCACTAAACTTTCATACACTTTCGTGGGTATGAAGGTTTTTTAAAATTTCAATTGTATTTACTGATATTTTATTAAGTTGCCTGTCTTTAAAAACAAAACAAAATGGTGTCTTTTTTTCTAAATTGATGTATTATTTTAATTTTAAAATATCCTTTCCTTTCATTTGTTCTCTACCTTCATACCAAATCCAGCCCAAAAATATAACTTGTGTCCGTGTGAACTAAAATTTTACATTATGCAAGAAAAAAGATATTAGCTATTTTTAAAAATAAACTAAACTTCCTTTGTATCTATTCTTGGGCTTGGGAGTTGGTTCTGATTTGGATATTTTCTCCATATATGTATGCATGTATGTGTGTAGCCCCCACGCACAAACATTGAACCCAAGCTGTAAATGCTGGATCTGGGTACTAATGGGTGGGGACTTGGAGCAGTGGATCTCTGGCAGTGTTTTTGGAGATGGGAGAGAAGGGCAGTGGGCTGTGAAATCACACATTCCTGTCCAATGGAGCTGAAATAATGGTATTGTTCTCTGGAAAAGAGGTTGCTTTTCTCTTCTCCATTCTTCCCCTGATCTGCAGGGACCTGATTGTGCAGTTAATCAGCAAAAAAGCGTTTGATGTAAGGCAGGGCGTGAATTCAAAAGGGCCAGGGGGGATTCAAGAGGGATTCTTCTGTCTGTTAGAAAATGTTTTTCTGATTTCAAAATGGTAGGCATTTGAAAAGCTGCACTGGTCTCTCTTCAGAGATCCGAGTTTGTAGTAGGTACCAGCACTAATTATATCGCTTCCTTTGTGGGTTTGACACTTTACTGCTTGGGAAAAAAAAAAAAAAAGAAAGAAAGAAAAAAGTAGATATCTTACAGCAAAAAGAAAGATGTCCTTCCTGGAGCAAAGGTGAGCCTCTATACCCCTGCAGTTAATTCCTTCAGCTCGCTATCAGTCGCCACAGAGTCTCCTCATGCCTTGCCACACGTTTAGCATTGCACGATTCAGAGTAAAATAAAGCCCGTGGGGAGCAGGTAAGAACTAAGTTGGTTTTGTAGCTCTTTTTGGTGACCTGTGTCCTGAGCATGGCATCCACCTCCCCGAATCTTTAAACACTGAGCCTTTCCTGTCCCACACACTGCTCTGTAAATCTTTCCTTGCCAGACCTGTCTTGAATGCCAAGAATATTTGAAGCCTGTTTCTTATTTCAGTGTGGTCATTTCCCAAACTGTAACAAAATGCTTTCTGCCGATTTCTGGTGCTATCTTTCATATGCACAGCGCCTATACATATGTAAATATGTAAATTCATTGCTATCCCTTTACTTAATATGTTATTATAGCTACACAGGAAATGACACATCCTAGAGAAAGGCAACTGCCTTGGATGTTTACGTGAAAAATGTGTAACTTTACAGCAAACTCCAAACGGATTTGTCAGTTTAACTTTGAACAAACTGCAAATAAAATTAATGAAAGGTCCCCATTGCCCACCCTCTGTCCCCAGATCTGTCACTGAGCACCACAGCCCCTTCCACGGTTTTCTTCCTGCTCTGTGAAAGGAGGATTGCTCTTTTGTAATGCTGGATTAATTGATTTAATTTTTGTGTTTCAGGGCTGGGGGACACTAGGGAATTCTTTGGATTTTTTTTTTTGGTGGTGTTTCGCAGCAAATGTGCTGTTGTGCTCTCCCCTCCTTTGGAAAGGAAGGCTGAGGAAAGACATTTGTTCTGCTGTTAGTTTGCTTTCAAGAAGGGCTCCTTGCAACTGTCCAATGCTGGAGAAGCATGGCGGTTTTATAATTTTTAAACATCAAGGAGGGGAGGGAGAAAAGCTGATTTTTTTTTCTCCAGATCTTGGGGTGTTTTTGCAGTGTAACTCAATCTGATGTCACTGGGGGTGGAGTCTCCGCTGCGTTTGCTTAAACTGGAGCTGCCTCAGTTCAAGGCCTTGTGGCTGAAAGTTCTTAAATCTGTGGCAGACAGGCATGACTATTCCTTAATGAGACCCCCGCTGCAATAACGCATTTTGTATTTTAATCAGCTTCTTAATGCTATTAATTACGATTTCTTTCATAATACTCTCCCCATCTGCAAGGTTAATGCAGTCCCACACGAGCAGCACAGTAACACGCTCCAGCGTCACCGGCTGTGTGAAAACACATGTACAAACTCATATAAACCCCTCTTAATTAGGTCTTGAACATGCATATGCTTTGTGGGTGTGGGTGACAGGCAGAAACAAAGAGAAGAGAGGAGGGCAAGGAAAATTTCGCAGAAGTTTCCAAAGATATTTACAGAAGTAGTTATAAATTAACTTTAAACTTCATCCTTGTGGAAGATTGCTGCATATAGGAAGGATAGATTTGGGGTTTGTGTTTTGTCTTTTATTCCCAGCTCTCGAGCTGCAAGCATTTGCTTCTGTGGATGAAACTATAAGGTTGGGTTCAAAACTAATTGATAAAACTCCATGGGAGACAGGAACAAATAAATTCATAAAGTGTTCACAGGGCAGCATTGACTCTTCATGTTTAAACTTAAACAGATTGGACTTTTGGTTTGCTTCAACTTGAAAAAATCAGTACTACTCCTTCAGAGGGGCTGGAAATCAAACACCCTCTGAGATCAGCTAAAATCATAATTCTTTTCTCATTTAGCATGACTACCTTGACTTTTCTGTTTTAACACACTAACATGAAAAATTAAGTGGACCTTTTATTTAAACATTGATTTGAATGATCCTAAAACTTGTGCCTTAAATATGGGAGGTTTTACTATTCCCATATTTTTACCCAAGTAGTTTACAAAAAAAAAAAAAAAGTTTTCTTTGAATAGGCTTTCATTCAGACACATGAGAATAAAACAGTTTAAAGGTATTATATGTATGTATATCTCTCTCCAGATATATGTCTGCATACCACTGAAATTCAAATTGTTTCTTAATTTCCCCCCAGATTCTTATAGTTTTTCAACAAATGAAATTGTTAAAAGCTTTTTCAAGGGAAAAAAAAACCACCAAAAAACAAAAACCAACTAAAAAACAAAAGCACTATTCACAACAAAAAGGCATTCCTCGAAATATTTTAGTAATTTAAAAGCTGTCAGAAACGATTTCTAAAAGTTTAAAATGCACAATAACTCACTCCCACCCACCACATCTTTATTTAGACTGAACAATCGTTTTAATGTGATAAAAATGCAATATTTTCTTCAGGATATTTTCCTATCTGCAGGATTGGAAACAAGAAAGGCAGAGAAATCTCGTACCTTTTACTAAAAAGAAATAATCTTAATAATTTCCTAGCTAGCAGATGGCCAAAAATACCTTACATGTTTCCATAAACATATCCAATCGATAGCTTCAAAAGTGATTGAATGTAAGCGAAATGCAGGCAGCCCAAAGAGCTCAGCTCTCCCCTGATCAAACCTCTACAAAGCAGGCTCTTGTGCTCGACTTGACAGTGTCCGAGAGGGAGGGGAGCGGCAATGAGAAAACCAGTCACTAAATGCGAGTTATGAATGAGGGATTGGATGGGAGGGGAAAAAAAAAAAGAGGGGGACGCAGCTAATGCAAAAATCAGTTTAATTCCATCGGTTTTACATTGATGTGCTTTTGCCCCCGGATCCCAGCGCGGCTGCGGACCCGCAGTTAAACCCATCTCCAGCCCAAAGCCCGGCTCCCATCCCCGCTGGAGGAAAGAGGGGCATTGTGCTCCTCGGCTCACATTTTCTTCTCCCCCCTCTTTACTCGTCCCCCCATCTCTCCCCCCTCCCTCTTTTGTAAATCAGAATGAGGAGGTTTTATAGTGAGTCTAATTCTCACTCCCTCCATTTCCTTCCTTTCTGCATTTTTTATCCCCCTTCCACCCCGCCCCTCCTCTGCCTGCAGCCCTGGTATTGATTAACCACTTCGCTGCTACCCCGGCCGCCGCTCGCTCCGGGCCGGGCCGGGCCGGGACAGCGCCGGGGCCGCGGGCGGAGGGGCCGGGGCTGCCCCGGGGCCGCTGCCCCAGCGCCCGGAGCCGGCCCCGCTCCCACCGCTCCTGCCCAGCCCTTTGAAGTCAGTGGCACTTAATGGTATTTAATGAGGCTGCCGCAGCGCCGGCAGTGCCCGGGCGGCTCCGGCAGCGGGGAAAAGTGGTCAAAGCATCCGCCAGAGAGCCGAAAGTGGGGGGTTCGGCACAGGGGTGCGGCCCCCGGGACTGCGGAGCCGTGGGAGGAGGAGTGTGAAGGAGAGAGGGGGAAAAACCCCGAGCACCGAAATGGTTAATGGCCCCTGGATGCATTGATTAGTATTGATGGTTTTGGTAGTTTTAATGGATTTGTTGTTTGTGGGAGGTGGGGAGCTTTTCCCTTGCTTTGAATTCTAACCCCCTGGCTGGGAGCTTGCTCCTAATTGCATGCACAGCATTCCTTCGGAGTGGGTGGTATCACCTTTTACTGCTGCTCCCTTCCACAGGGAAGGCCTGTAAAAAATCCCTTTCATGTGCCCGAAAATCAATACCCAGGGCTCTGGATGGCTGCTGTAAAAACAAAACAAAATCCTGTCCCTCCCTCACACAAAAAATAATTATACACACACATATATATATACATAAACACACATATATCTACACAGGGAGAGAGAGGGGGGAAAGAGCCCCAGAAGAGTCAACCCCTCCCTGCAGACAAATGCAGGGGGCAGTGGGTTCCTTTTGCCAAGCCAGGGCAGAGGCAGTGTCAGGCTGGTGTGGAAAGAGCCCCTATTTTTACAGCTGTTGGGGACACTTTCAGAGGGGGTGCAGCTGGGAGCTGGAGGTTTCAGTGTGGTTCTGGTCAATAAAAATGGATGTGGCTTGAAAATGCCTGCTCCGGTGGCAGGGAGGATGGAGGGTCAGAAGCAGTGCTTAAAAGGTTAAAAAGGACTGTGTGAGTGGGAAGTTGTAGGGTAATGGGTGGAGTTATCCACACTTTTTGAAAAAGCACAACAGAATAAACGAATTCATCTTTCAGTTAATGTCAGGATGGAGGTAAGAGTGAGTGTGTTCTGCCTCACTGTGACCAGCACTGGGCTTTTTGAAATAAAAAAATTGAGACATTTTATTAGGAAACTATTAAGCCAAGTTTATTTTTCATTCTGTCTCCAAATTGTGCAAAAATGATACCAGTCTAAGTTACAAGTGAACTTCACGTTCACTTCTCTCTCTGCTGGATCTTAATTTCTTTAGCACTGAGGGGAGAGGGAACGATTGTTAAGCGTTTAAAAATCCATGCAAAATAAATCAATGTGTTTCTGCCATCTACATTTCAATTCAATAACATCGTTTTCATAGAGCTATTTCATTAGGATGGAATAACTCACCTGTAAGTAATTACAGCTGACTTGCTTTCTAGCAGAGACCAATACAAGTCCAGAAAGGGGATAAAGGTTAGCTCAAAGAAATACTGCAGAGGTTTGGCACGGGTATAAAAGCCAATAGTTATGTTCTCTCCTTAGAAAGCAAGTAATTTTGAGTCATCATTTAAAATAAAATTCATAGCTGTGCCTTGAAGCTTCATTTTAATCTAGAATTTAAAACCAAATTCTAACTTGAAAGTGTTTCATCAGTAAAAGGTCTGCATCAAACAGAAAAAAGCTCCAAACGAACAAACAACCCGAAGTTCCTATAATAATTGTTTGAGAAATCCACCTTTCTCAGATTTCACAGAGGCTCAAGCAGTCAAATAGTTTGTTTGGTATTTGTTGTTGTAATTCTTCTTCTTGTTGAAATTGTGTGTTGGCACTGAGTAACATTTGTTTGAAATTAGTTTATCAGTGTAACACTAACTTAAGAATGAGTTTAGTGGTTCAAAAGTGCACTACTTTGAATGAGATAATTTAAGTGGAGCTGTACATGGAAAAAAACCCCATGAAGAGTATTTAAAATTATTTTTAAATCTAATATTCACTATCAGATTTTAAAAGCATGTTTCAATATACAGCTTAGTGCAAAAATCCTAGGTCAAAGTTCTTATTTAAATACTAGTTCAAATTTTACTGATTTTATTTAATGATTTTTATTACAGCACACTGCCCAAACATTTTGTATTAATTCATACCAGTGTGCAACTCTTATTTCTATCTTGTACAGAAAATGCAGTAGGAAATTTTCCAGGACAATTTCTTTTTAGGAAACCCCATATTTCTTAATAACAAACAAGATTTTAAATAGAAAGAACCTTTTCCATTATAAGATAATTTCAGGAAGTTCATCCTTTCAACATTCTACAAGCTTTTGTACAAACATTTTAAAACAAAAATGCAAAATAACATCTTTCTAAAATCCCTAGGACATGCTCATCTCCAAAATTCTGTGTGATTGTATTTTAAGCTCTTTTTGGAACTAAATTTAAAAGGTTATTTTGCTTTAGCAAACAGTTAAAATGTGCTTTCAGACAGGCAGGGAGAGGAGGGAGCTGGGCTGTGACGGATTTGAGGCATTGTTTTAGGAGAGCACTACAGCCACAAAACCTTCACTGCCAGCGTTTCAGGAGTGTGCTCTTTGTTTTAGTGTTAAGAAGAACATTCAGATTAATTTATTTTATTTTATTTATTTTTAAATTAAGACAATCCACAAAATTTAATCAGAAGCAGAATACAGGATTCAGTTCTTTCCTTCTTTCCAGATTTGTTTCTTAGTTGCTTTTTTCCCCCTAATAGTTTAAAAAACCTTCAACACCGACCTAAAATAAAATAAAGAAAACGACTTGCAGTTCAGAGAGCATGAAAAAAATGATGATTATTTCTTTCATTCACTGAATTCACCTTAGCAAACTATTTTGGAATTTCATTTGTTTGAAAACTGCAGCATATTTATCTCCCACGCGTTTTAGGGCACTAATCTGTTTGACATTCGAGAAAAGTAACTGAAGAAAAACCCACCTCTTTCCCACCCCCAAGCAGAATTGCCAATTAATATGATTTTGTTAGTCCTGACCAAATGGGAGGAATCACTGAGGTATTATGGGAGATTTATCAAAGGGTCACATCTCACTTCTGAGTTAAGAATTTAATATGAAAGGAAATAATTATAAAGGTTTTCTCTTTCTTTTGGTAGCTGTAAAATAGGTGCTAAACATGAAGATGCTTCTGTGCTTGTTGAGGTGTCAGAGCAGTCTCTGGGCAGAGCTAGCAGAGCTTTTTGTTCCTCTGCTAAATTTTGAAATCAGCTTCCCCTTTTCTAACTCTAAAACCCCACCAGTAAACATTTGTGCAGATGCACTCGGTATATTTAAAAGGAGCTAATCTGTATAAATGGAATTATGAAATTATGGTTTGCTTATCAAACAGTTTAGTTTAAAGGGCTCATGAAGCTTCAGTTTAAATTTGGGTGTTTTAGAGGGGTGAACATGTGGCTGTGATCTTAGTTGGACTATCTCATAAACTGTCCTTTCCAAATGAAGTAGAAAACTGCAGCTAGAAATGTTCACAGCTTTGCTTGGCTTGCTACTGAATTGCAGTCTGGAGCTGCACTGCAAACTCATTTCCATTGCTTTTAGCTGTTAACCAATATTACTTTGTTTTAAGCTTGCAGACTTAGTGAATGCTTCCAAAGTTAAATTTAATCTTTGTATTCCTCACTAGCACCAATGAAGCTTAATTTTAAACAATATTTATTAAAAACTTTGTTTCAAGATTAATTTCCCCTTCCCTTACAACTTGTGTGGCTTGCTCTTCTCACAAACCCAAAACAATAATTATTGTCATTTTGCTAAATTATTTTTTCTCAAGTTGTGTGCCAGTTATTCAAGTACATCAATGATTAATGGTTCAATTATATTTAAAATATCACTTACAAGTTCACACCCAGTTTTCAGGCATCTCTGGTTAACCAAAGAGAGCATCTACCTTTCATTATAATTTAGTATTCCTCATCACTTGTAATGAAAGATGCTGAATTAATTAAGTAAGACTTTATTGGCACAAGAGGAAAAATGAAAAGAAATGAATTAACAAGCCTTGAGAAATGATCTTTGTAATTACAGAATTTCTTTGTTTCATATCTCACACACATTGTGCATTTAACCACAGAAAAGTGGAGGGTGCTTTAGGTGTAAAAGACCCTTTAGAAATATTTCATTCAACACTGCTAGCTCTTGAGCATGTTTATGTTTGCCTTTCATGTCAATGGGGGAAAAATAGCAATGAAATTTTGGTGTTTATACACCTAGGAACTGGGAAGTCCTGGTTAAATATACCAATCTGGAGCTGGGAACATTTATGTGAGAATGAGAGCTTCTTTGTGCTAATTGAAATCTGTACCTGGAAAGTAACAATCCACAAGAAGAACTAATTTTTCAATCAGAGCTCAAACTGGTCAAGAGGCTGTGACCAAACCCAGGACAAATTCAGATATGTGTGGTGCTCTGTAAACACTCCCTTACAGAATAGGAGCTTTTTCCATCAGGGAGATGGAATTCAGATTGTAGAAGTCATCTGTTAAGATCAAACAGATAACAATGTCTTTTCAAAACATTTAAAAATATTCCTTATCCACACTGTTATCTTTGTGACTAAATGATTTTAGCAAATGCTGCAGGGAATATGACATTAGCTAACAGAGTGCAAAGGGTCCCTGTTTGTCTCAATCCTCTGAGTATTCCTTGTAGTGGGCTGAGTCCACATTTAAAACATTCAAATGCTTTTCCCCAAATGACATCAAAGACTGTTTAAATCAATATTTGGATGATCAGGGAGCAAATGTTTGAATTTGGGAAGGAAGGGGCAAATGCAGGCTGTGCGTGGTTCTGTAGCACATCCCACAGGTCTGGGCTGGGCAGAGCTGGGGAAGGGCAGGGAGGGACAGCAGACACTCACATGGGCAGAGGGGATTTGAAGGGTTTCATGACTGGGCAATTCCACCAGGCAGATTAAAACTGGGAGGAATCAGCACTGCCTTCAAGGGAGCTCTGATTTTTGTGTGGACAATGTTAACAGGGAGCTGGAGATTCTCAGGGCAGAATCAGTTTAGCAATTCTTCCAAGTACTTGATTTAATATCACCAATGAAGTGGTACCTTTGTGGCAGAAACCAGAGATAGCACATTTTTTTGATCTAAGCTTAAAAGAAAACTACTTTGGTGCTGTGAACATCACCAAAATCCTTTTAAAAGTCCAGAATTTAAGAGAAAATGTTCTCTGTTAAGACCTGACAGTGGAAACTTCAGGCATCATTATGTTCCAGCTCAGAAAGTTTTTCTCTTTGCCCTGTAAACTTTTAAGAGAATAAAGGTGTAGAACAACTGTGATTTAAACCAAAACAAAATAAAAGAGGACAAAAACAAAACAGAAAAACCACCACCCAGTAAGAACACCTTGATAACATTTTAAACAGCTATTAAGCTTTGTTCCAAATACACACATAAACTCTGTTCTACCAGGGCAAGACTCAAATAGAGAATCAAGTTTGTTTACTACTTTTACCTGTCTCTTGGCAGACCTACCTTGGCTTCAACACAACCTTCAGAAGTCCCTGGCATCCTAAAATTGCTGTTCATTAGTGGCTGAAAAAAATTAACCAGCTTTTCTCTGCTGCTCATATAGAGGATGTGCACTCTTACTTCAATATTTCTCACTCAAATTAAAGTTTTTATTAAAAGGTATCATCAAAAGAAATCCCTGAAAAGTTTAGGGTCATTATGTGACAGGATATTTGTTTTTATTAAGGGTATGTTAAACTATCCTGATCCAAATAACAATCAAGATAACATCTCTTTAAGCTACATTAATTCAGACTCTTAAATTCCCACATGTATATGGCAAAGTGTGCAAATTAATAGCTAAAGGATGTTGTGCACTTAAACCACACTTTGAAACAACAGACCATTCCAAGGAGATTGTACACTCTCATCTCATTTAACTGAAATTAATCAAAATTAAACAAATTCTCAAAATGTCAGAAACGATTGTAAAAAAACAATGTGCATTGCAAACCCCACCACCTAAACAGCCATTATGTTTAAAGGAAATCTGTGATCTGCAACTAATTAGGAGCAAAATGGTTGTAAAATATTTAATTTGTGAGTAGCATTTTAAATTCAGTAACAACTATAACAAAATGGGTAAGTAAATGACATTAATCACTCCTGATACTAAATTATCCCTATTTTGCTTCTAGGACAGGAATCAGACTGGGCAATGTTTTCTATTAGTTAAACACATCCATAACCCAATGAAAGCCTAGGAGGCCCTTTAGCTAACGGGGATTCCAGCATCCTTGCTGTTCCTTTATTTTGGGTACTTTTACAGGTCATATAACTGTTTGAAAAAGTCACCTCTTGATTTTTCAGCAGAGGTAGTGAGCATTATTTTCCTGATAAGAACTATTTCAAACAGGTAGAGCAATGTTTTCTGCAGTGGAGACTAAACACCAAGCTCATCTGAAATTACTTTAACAACTTAAGGAAAATATTGCTCTCCAGCCTGCAATACCTTTTTCTTCCTTTCTGGTTTTGTTTCAAAGAAGAAGAATATTTGGAGATTGTACTAAATAATGCAACAAAATCAAAGTGGTTATTTCCACAGTGAAGCTGTTGTTTCCCTCAAAATATGGTATCTTCTTTGGCTTTAATAAATTAATGGCAAGTGCAGCAAGTGGGTGCAAGTGCTCAGCTCCTCCATCCCAAAACACTCCTGTGTGGTGTCTCCTGGATGATCTAAATGACAGAGACATATGGTCTCACTCTCACCTGTTTTCCAGTTTTTTACACCCTCTGGCTGTCCATTCCTATTTCTCATTTAATGAAAAGTAAAATTGTATTTTTATATATTTTTTAAAAAGAAAATAAACCTATTTTTAAAGTTCATTTTAATTCACCAACATCCCAGATCAGATTCAGCTTCTCAAGATGAATTATTTCCTGCTTTTCTTTCTTGTAAATATCTTCCACCACCAACCACCTTCTGCAGATAAAACTTTACCAATTAGTCATTTACAGACATAAACTCACAAGGCAAAAAACAGCCTTTGCAGCTCTAGGCCTCTTTGATGATGATGATGTTTACAAATGCTTTCACTGCTGGGCTAGTAATGTGCACTTTGCCATTAGCTCTCTGAAACTGTTCGACACACAAAATGTGCCTTTCAGCAAGGCAGATGGTAAGAAAGATTGTTCCTTTCATTATATGCAGGACACTTGTAAAATAAATAATGGCTGGGGTGAGCGTACTGATTTCTTCAGACTGAAAAAAGCTGTCTTGTTGTTCAAAATGATTTCACTGCCTGAACAGGTCACTCACATAAATATCTGTCCTGGTGAGATTTCCACTGTTCCCACATTGCCACCGTGCCTCCCAGCAGTGGATGGGGTGGGGGCTTCTGGTGCCAGGTGCTTTACATGCCCATTGTAAGGCAACCCTTGTACATGAGATGGGATTGAAATCCTTCTTTTCTCTGCCATGGTTTTTGCAGTTCCTATGAAAATTTGCAGTTCCCTCCTTTAGATGTCAAGTGCATGAGGACATGCTAGTTCCCAACAGCACTGTCCTACACAACAGAACAAAGGTTCAGCATTTAATGGGGATACAGGAGCTGAAAAGGGTTAAGTCAGACCACAGAGACATGAATAATCTGCGCAGCCTGAACAGAAGCAGAAGTGGGTTCCTGAACTGTGTGTCTTGCAGGAAGGGTAAGTGAGAGAAATGTCAGAGCCCGAGCAGCTTGCACTCATTTGGGAGAGGAATAGCTGCTTCAGTAAAGCAGAGAGTGGGCAAAGTTTATCCTGTACAAGCACCTCAGGGGTTAGAGCCCTTTTGCTGCTGCAGGCAGCCCTAGCTGAACAGCTGAGTGTCCATTTGGAGTCAGGCAGAAGCAAACATGAAGTCTGTCAGCTCAGCTGCTCTGTGCCACAGCATTCTCTCTGTGCTCTGCTTTTCCCTCAAGTGTTGGCTGGGACTGGCCATTCCCACTCCTGGGACTTCCCTAAAGCTCAGGCAAGGAGCTGATCCCAACACAACCAGGTTTTGCTTTGCAGGTGACCACGGCAGCACATTGACAGCAAGCAGCATATTTAGCTTCCCATTTGAGAACCAGACAGTGACAGAAATCTGAGGGTTAGATAGAAGAATCAGCTGCTCTCTCCATTGCCTTCCTTACCATACTCTGCTGTGATCCACAGGAATACCTGAGCTCCAGCTGAGTTTTGTTTGAAAAGCCACCAAAATACTTTAATAGCTATCTTTGCTATTTCAAGAAAGAGAAAGTAGCTAGAATGAATGAAATTGAGTCTTTGACTCTGTAGTGCAAAACCCTCTCTGTTAGACTTCTAATCACTGAAAGGAAAGCTGGAGACATAGTAATCAATTGTAAGAAAGGAACTAAAGCTAGGAGAGGTAAGAGAAGAGAACAAATGATCAAAAAGAAGGGATAGAAGCATTCTCCAAACCAACCTAAACACTCAAGTAATGACAGGGAAAAGAAAGACTTCAGCTGTCTCCAGATAGGGAAGGAGCAGGTTTCTAAAATCATTCTGCTAAGAAAGGGAAAGAACTTGGGCACTTCTAGGAGAGAAGCTCCATTTGCCTTTTCCTGTGCTGTACAGCCATCACTGGCACTTTGGATCTGGCTCAGCTGGGTAGAAAGGTTCTACCTTTCTACCCAGCTGAGGGGAATGTTTCCACATCTGTCCTTCTGCCCCTCCATCCATCTCCTTTGGGGGAACATCCCTCTTCTGACGTGACTACAACTTGTCGTGCATGATCATTGTTTGTGTTTAGATGTAAAAAGAGAAAATGCTCTGAGTAACACTGGATTCCTGTGGGTCTGTCACTGGGGCTTTTGCTTCCTTCTTGGAGGATAAAACCACAGACACATCTTACCCCCATCTGTCCTGTACTTACATGTTCCTGGGAAAAGCAAACATCTTGGTCTCTACTCATCATATCCTTGCCAGCTGGTTAGCTGTGCGAGGGACACACAGCTCTCTGGAGAGAAGGTGGGAAAGGGAGCTGAAGTTTTGATCATGAATCTTATGAACTGTATCTTGGTCAACAGAAAAATAAATGAGAGGATCCTCAGAATGCAGATCTGCTTAAACACATGTTCTTAGCACTTGACACTGAGATTGCCAATGATCACAGTACCCTGATGCTTTCCTAATCTGGCGTGTCCATAGGCCAGGCTTCTCGGATTTCACTTATATCCTTTTGTCTCATGCTTGCAGCTAATGCAGGACAGGAGTCCCGTGGCTGAATTCCCAGAGAACAGAATTACATCTCTAGAATTTGATTGGGACACCATCTCCTGTGGGGAAAGTAACTGTGGGATTCTGAGTTCAGCCCAAGGCTGGACAAAAATGTGGTCCAGTCTATTGACAGGTTTTCACTTGCCTTTTCTTTTCTGACATTGTTTCCCAAAACCTCATAGGAGTTAAACAATAAAACATTTAATTTTTATGAAGAGTCTGATACTGTTTCTACTGATGCACCTCTGTGCAGTGGGACTCTGGATCAGCACTGCTGCTGAGTTTTCTGAGTACTACTGGTAGGAATGATGGATATTTGCTACTCCTTGGGAGGATCCAGACTCCTTCATGATTTCTGTGATATCCTATCATCAGAGGAACTTTGGCCACAGTACCCCAAAAGAGTCATCTACTTAGGTTTGCCCCAAATCAAGAGACTTTTATTTTAATGCACTTATAGAAACTGAGGATGAGGAAACGTCTCTCAGTCCCTGTGGTCATATTTCAGCTGTTACTGGGGCATCCTCTGCACTGAGAGATGGAGTTTGCTTTTCAGAAATCTCTCAGCAACAGATGGGCATTATGAATGGAAAGGGAGGACTGCAGAAGCCAAGTTTCATTTCCCATGCTCTGCACAAACTGTCAGTGATGCCAGATCTGTGAGCTGACCAGATTTAGCAGTACTGTCCAATGTAGAGGAGTTTCTGTTTCTCTGCCTGTGTATCAGCTCAATGCTTTTCTGTCCAGGTTTGTTTTATACACTGTGTTTAGAAACGGTTCATTTGTCATGTTTTAAGAAGACACAGAGTATCACTGTTTCCAACTCTTTGAACATGGAACGCTGATTAATTTCTAATTTGGACACTTAATTAAGATTAAGAGCTTGGAACAGTTTCCATCTGAAAGCAGTGAGACTGTAGCTGCTGATTTTGAATGCAGGTAGAATTACACTGTCAGGCTGTGTCAATGCAGCACAAAAAGTACACCAGAGTGCTAAAGAAACAGATTTTCCGCTAAAGTCCAGAACAGAGGTCTGGAGAGCTTCCAGCTCCTACCCAGCCAACAGCATCTCCTGTTAAAATCATTGCTGTGGATCAGTGTGAGGATTGGAACTGTGCTTTTGGACAAAGCAGTTGTCTTTGAGGAGGCTGCCTGTGTGTCTCAAAGGAGAGTGTCTACTCAAACACTGTCCTCAGTGCTTGCTACAAGGTGATTCTTTTTTTCTGGCAAGACAAGAAAAAGACTGGTAGCCTCTTGCCAACACAAAGATGGCACTTGCTGGCTACAGAATCGTGCCACATTTCAGAGCAGTGTCTTGCTGCTCCCTGTGCTCTCCAGTAGAGAAGAGACACCTTATTCTCATCCTCCTGCAGCAGAAAAGGTCCACTCTTGCTCTCTGCCACTGCCACCCCTTCAGGCCAGAAGTTATTTCATTTGAGGACAGACAGACAGCTCCCTGGGCATCACTTGCACAGCTCAGAATTCGGCCTGGGGAGGGAGCAGCAGTGGGGCAGCCAGGGCTGTGCTTGGGGAGGGATGAACTGAAGGGGCCCCTTGGCCCTGCCCCTGCAGAGAGCTACACTGACAGGCAGGGGCATCCTGTGGCAGAGACCATTCATTCACACAGGCCAGCCCAGGAGCAAGTACGTGAAGATCAAAAAAATTGATTGGTCAGGGATCCCTTATATTCCCTTTTCTCTTGCCAGTAAGCTGTGTTGTGCCTTATCTTGCCTACGCTTTAGGATCACCTGGTGTTAGTGAGCTATTGATTACAGCAGGCAAAGCCCTTAGCACTTACCCAGCTGCACAGAGCCTCCCACTATAGGAACTCCTTCCCAGAAAGCCCCACTGCACTGGGGGTTAGGTTTTAAGTTTGGCCGGTCCAGGCCATTTCTCTTTATTCTGACTGTTCCTTGCTGCAGGTTCCTCTCTGCTTGCTGGTGAGTGAGTACCTTTAGCCTGTGTTGCTTCTCTATGTTTCTTTTTTTCCTTTGTCAGACACAATGTTTATCACTTCGGGAGCTGTTGTTATCCGAGGTTCCCAAAGCACGTGGACTCTGCAATAACAGACACAGACACGATGTTGCTCAGAGTAGCAGCTTGTAGTTGAAAATCCCAAGGCATTTTATGAAGGTGATTATTTCTACGGCAGAGAAGTGAAGTTGTCTGCCCTCAGACACATCTCATGTGGGACAGAACACAGATTGTGGAGTGCAGATCTCAGCTGCACTGAGTGCTCTGTTTGCTTCCTTGGCTTGTTGTGTTGTGCTTATGCTGTGGGAGCCCAAGAACAGGGTCCTTGCAGTGAGGCAGGATTGCAAACACCCCCACACCTACAGGTGGAACTTGAGTACATGCTCTTTCAGAGTAGTGGTTGGCTCAAAGTTCAGATATCCCTGTAAGTGAAGCCCCATGTGTTTGTGCCAAGTAGTTTTGTTGTTTTCTCTGCTTTCCTCAAGTGTTCATTCTCTCAACTCTGAGCATCACCATAGACCTTACTGCTGTAATTGCTCTGCTTCTTCCTTGTGTTGCTCTAAATTTAGTTTTCAGATGATGGTGCGTATTGGACAAATGAGGAATTGTTGTACATGGCCAGGGTCTTGTTTTAAAATATCAAATGGAATAATGGTACCCAGCTGAAAAGTAACAGGACTTTATTGTGATTATTTGATAATTTTCCTTTGAAAGAAAGGTTTTCCAAGCCCATCAGCACTTGTGAGCTGCAAGAGAAAATTAGCAAATGACAATATGCTCAGGAAAACAGCTGCTCTTGCTATAGCCATGAGTCAAAATCTGTTTTACTGCAAAATTTCATTGGCGTCAACTGGAATTTTGCCTGAGTAAGGTGCTCGAGATTTTTCTTCAAGTAACTTTACAGTTACTCAACATGGAGAATTGGGAATCACGTGACATTCCTGACACAATATTATGTTTCCATTCTTGCTGCATGAACATACTTATCTGAAGAGTAAGTAGATTTTGCACTTTAAAAAGTGCATGCTCATGCTGAAGGCAGACAAAGACCTTGGAGCTGTTGTGCTATTGGAACTTCATCTATTTATTCAACTGTCCACCATGGCAGGAATTTTTCTCTTAAATATGTAATTCCCCACTTTTTTTTTCCTTAAACAAGAGAACCAGAGGGTGAAAGGGTTGAAGATTAAAATGTAAACAGCAAAATTTATTATAATTACAAGAGTGTTTCAAATTATTTCCTTAAACTGCAACATAATTTACCTCTAGTCAAGGTCTCTATTGGTGGTGAAAGAGGAAACTGCTTGACCTTGGGGTGACCTCTGGCCCCTGGGGGTCAGCGCCCGAGGAATGTGCAGATGTCACGGTTCATAAGCAAGGACAGAAACTCTCAGGTTTCCCAGGCAGAGAGGCGCCAGTTCGGGGATGGGGCCAACATGTGCACCTCCCTTTGAAGCAGCCACTCATACCTGCCAGCCCATGGAAGGCAGCACGCTCTGGGCTGGAGATGGGAAAGGTCCAGGGCTGCCCTGGGTGGAGGCTGGTGCCAGCAGTGGGCACAAGCAGCAGAACATAACGGAGGGAAAGATAAAATTTCCCTTAAGAGGATCAGCATCTGCACCACTTTTTAGTTGTACTTAAGGAATGCTGCAGGGAAATGGGACCTGCAGTGCAGACCCACGTGCAGATCCTGGCCAGGAGCATTTAGAGGAGCTTTGGCTGCAACCAAGGGATGCAGCTCCTTGCTGTTGTAAAAACAAGTGTCCTAAACTCTTAAAAATGCAAGAAAGGAGAGAGGAATAGAAGGATTTACTGCCTATACACTACATTAACGAAACTGCATGGGCTGAATGGGTGCAGTGCAAATTGCTGCTGGGACTTTTGCAAAGCAGAGATCCTCTCAGTAACCCTGTCTGGAGTCAGTCAAGTGCTGCTGGATACCTTCTCTCTGCCCCAGAGAAAGCCATTTGTGCTGCCAGCCCATGTTCTCTGAGCAACAATACAAAAAAAAAAAAAAATCCACAAAGAAAAATTTTCATGGCTAAAAAAACCCCAAACCAAAAAAACAAAAACCCCAAAACATAACCACAACACCTTTATAAAATTATTTGTAATAAAACAAATGAACAAGGAAAGTAGGTTTAAGCTAAAACAAATTGTGTGGTAAATATTAAGATCAGGGAGAGAAAATTATACCAGCAATAATATTCAAAGAAGAAATGGGATGAGGGGAAAAAACAAACATAAGCTTTATTTTAATATTTAAATCATACCTTATATATCAAAAATATAATTTATATTCAAGGAAATTGTGAACCCAAGAGTTCCTTTCAACTATTTGCAGCCTACAAACCACAAGTTGTGCTAAGCATGATCAAAGTACTTCACAATTAGTTAGGGTTTAAATCACTATAATTGTCAGCCTAGGTTGTAATCAGAGAAACATTGTTTTGAAGCAGCAGCAAACTTGTCCTGGTTGTAATCTGGGGAAAATTCAAGAAAAACCTTGGGTTGGTTAAGTGTAGCCCAGTGCTTGGGGACTGAGTTGTGTTAAACATGTGGGGCATCAGAGAGGCTGTCCTGGGACCGTGAGAAGCCGCCCTGTGCAAAGCCCTCTCTGGTTGCTGCTCTCTGGGGAGGAGTGGGCAGCACATCAGAGCCTTTGTAGAAACCAGTTCCTGAGGTGCTGTAAAATTCACGTGCTCCAGGTGATCCTGGGAGGTGCTTGGTGCTTTCCTTGTGGGGATGTAGGAAGAGGCAGCCAGTGGAATGAGCGGTGCAGAGTTCTTGGATGGAGGAGGCTGCAGGAGTGCCAAGAATGACTGCAATGCGAGTGCAAGCCTGCTCGGGCTTTGCTCTTTTAATAAAGCTGGCAGAGTGTTATCTGGAAGCTGTGATGGGTTTCCTAACAGATTCCTTCGAAGTTTCAGGTTGGAGAACTCTACCAGAGGCTCTGCCAACATAGCTGAATAGAGGATGAGCTCAAATGCCTTTGTAATTAGGAAGAGAGTATTTCTTGAAATTAAAAAGATCTTCTAGGAGTACAGGAAATAAAGGCTGTCTTTGAAGAAATCATGCTTTCTAGACCTTAAAAGGGTAAAGGTAGCTTTAATCGGGACTCTGCTATGGAGAAACTGGAGGAAATTTCCCCACTGGAAGCCTCAAAAAGAGAATTTGCTCAGCAGTACAAATGAATAAAACAACAAGGCTTTGTGCTTGAGGATCTCAAAGCGTTTTCTGCTCTGCACCAGGAAATGTAATACCTCCTGGGAGCTGGGCTAAATTGGAAACAGGGACTTTCTCAAAGGTCTCTCAACTCCACTCTGGCTCAGCACAGCCATGCTTCCACCAGCGTTGGTGGAAAAGACAAGTGATGTTTTGACAACTTGAGTCTTCAGTCGTGACTTTTCTACAGGGATGCAGGAGATTAGCAGGCAGCATAGGTTTAGTGAAGAAGCAGTTAAGAGAAGAGAATTAAATTTGCCACCTTATATGCAGCCAAGCCAGAGACTTTCTTTGCGTTCAGAAAAATCACCACCTTCTTTGCAGTGACTCTCATGGGTTGCAGAAAAATGGAGGTAGCATTGGGGTGACAGTGAGGGAATGGACTGGTTGAGGAGGCTTTGCTGGCAGTTTCCCCTGCTCTGTTTCAGAAGAAAATGCAGAACTGAACAAAGCTCAACCCCCAATTTAGTTTGTATGAATCATCTCCTCTGCGTCTCTTCTCTTCTAATCACCAAAGAGGTGTTAGGGAAAAGATGACTAAAAAGGAGCAACAGGCAGGTGAAAGCGAGGGCAATAAATATTAGAAGATATGAGGTTTGTAAGAAGCAACCAGTACATCAAGACTTCATCTGGAGAAGGGAAAGCATTTCCTGGAAACCATATCCTAGAACCCATTTGGGTGCAGGACTGAGAGACCATGAGTGCTGGGAAGGAGGGAATTGTAACAAAGCAGAGGAGCTCGTGGAGAATGGTGTGCTGTGCTCCCCCAGTGGAGTGTAAATGAATTGTAGCTGTCTTTTGGGTCTACTTTCACAAAATAGCTTATTGAATTGTTTATTTAAAGAAGTCACAATTAGAGTAAGTAAAATAACTCAGGTGTCGTCAGGCACTGCCAGACTCTGGGCATGGCCACATGGTTGTGGTCCCACTGAATTCCAGAGCACCCAGCAGATGCTTTGCTGGCTTTGCACACCTGGCATGGCACCAAGGAAAAGGCACAGACAGGTGATTCCTGATCTGCTGTAAAACATCTCAACACGAGCACTGCCCTAGCAAACTGTTTGTTGTAAATTAAGAATTCATAGATGGGATTTATATCCAAGCAGTGATTTTTATCAGATTATGGCTTTTCTGAATGAATGATTAAAACCTCCCAATTAGTTTCCCTCTTTATTACTGACTTATCTAAGAACAGAGTAGCCCTCTTGGCTTTGCTTTCTGTGTCCAGAGGTATAGCAGCTCTCTGTTACAGAGATGGTACAAGGGTGTACCAGCTAAGGTGGGATATCATGGCTCATTACCACAGAGCTGTTGTTTATTTTAGTGTGAAGAGCCTTTATGCTCTTGCCCAATTTTGACTGTGCACATTAACCAGTGCAATTGTGAGCAGTCCCAGTAAGGTGTCAGCAATGCACGTGTTTGTCTTCAGCCTCTGACCATGCACCTTTTGTGACACATGCTGTGTCTAATGCATCCCTGCAAATTTGTCCTTACATGACTCAGCCCACACTGTTCAATAAAAGATACAACTGATGGGGGGGAGTAACAAAGAAAGAAGTGAGTCTAGACTGATTCTGTGATTTTTTTTTTGGTTTGGTTTGGTTTTTTGGTTTTTTTTCTGCCCTCCTTTTCATGAAAGGGTGAGCATCAGATGGAAAGAAGGACAGTCTTTGGAAATTGGTGATGGAAGGATTCTCCCATTGACTGGCTTGACTCAACAAACAAAATCCACTTGAATCCACGGAAAGCAGAGGACACAGAGGGAGAGAAGGGACGGTAAAGCTGCACCCAGCCCTCTAGCAGCTGCAAAAGCCAAATGTAGAAATTGTTCCCTGGGCAGACAGGACCCAGAGTTGTTTCTTTAGCTTTCCTTTGGCTCTTCTAAGATTTTCTTGCTGTTGGGAGGAACTGGGTGAAAAGGGCAGCGAGAGAGGGGCCTTTGTGCCATTCTTCCACTTGAGTGTGGAGAACAGAGAGCAGAAGGTGCAGTGAGAAGCCTTTTAAAGTGGTCGTAGATGTGTGAGGTCTGATTCTGTTTTCAAAAACGTATCTGTTAGATGTAAGTGCATGGGAGGTCATTAGAGCTGTGCTGCCTTTCAGGGGGTGAGGCAGGAGGGAGCTGGGCTGGGGGTGAGGCAGGAGCATCACTGCTGGGAGCGGGAGCCACCCTGCCATCAGCAGCCTCCAGCAGGGGAATCAGGGCAGAGAGGCTGGATTTCCCTCTCCTCAGCTGAAGGCACTGCTGGTCACAGCCAGGTACTCATGTTTAAAATCACACCAGCTTGTGATTGTGCCAGGAGTTACTCTGGAAATGAGTATGGTTAGCTGGCAGGGTTTGAAACAGAGCAGTGCCTATCTTTGGTGGTCACCCAACATCTTGTTAATTACTGGATCTAAAAATAAACTGTGTTTTCCCAGAGCAGAGAATCCAGCTTGTAGGAAAAGGAAGGTATTTCCAAATAGCTTTCCATATGGTAGGTACCTCTGGTTCGTCTAACAACCCTTGCCATTCCTCTAATCCTTCTCAAATCCTTGCTTACTTTCCATGGATGGGGACTGAGAGCTTGCAACACAGCTTTTTATTCAATGAGGAAAAATAATTAGTTCTTGTATGTAAAGTTACTTCTGAGGGAGAGACGTGTTACAGAATGTGTGATAACTTTCTGAGTTTATGGGAATAGGAATCCTCTCAGAAAAAAAAGGAATGTTCTGATACTCACCCTGCACAGACACAATGTATTTCCAATAATCGTGCTACTCACTGATATTAAGATTTTTGTTGCATCTGAACTGACCCCCAATAAGTCTGTGATGGGTCACAAGTGAAGACATAAAGGCACAGATATGAAAGGAGAGATGTGATAGGGTCTCAATTTAAGGTTGGCCATGGGCTGCATGTGACATTCTCGTAAGTAAACTGACAGTGTCCAGGTTTATAATAGCTAAACTCCTCAGTTTCCTTTGTGTAAACATTTCACTCTAATGGAACATTATACCCAGGACCATGCCTCAGCAGACATACATGTATATGAATTGCATAAAGATAGAGCAATAGATAAATAGATATCTGGATTTAATAAACACATTCTAACAGTAATAGGCTGGTGAAATCTTACAGAGAGGGAGAGAGAGACTGAAGGAAAATACAAAATACTGCTGAGAGTTTACAGACTGGCACAACTGGAAGCACTCAGCATCAAAAGAATGAGGAGAGGGAAAGGCCAAGATGGATCAGGCATATTCTGTGCTTATTAGTGTTTTCCCATCTTGTAGCAAGGGGTGGTGAACAAGCCAGTGGGTTTGGGTGCCTGCTATTTCTTCAGAGGGGAAATCATCCTCATCCAAATCAAAGAGTTTCATTTATGAACTATGGAAGATTCAAACACATTTCTCCAAAGCCAGAGGATCTCTAGGAGTTTGTATTCCTTGAAACTCAGGTAAGTGCATTTAAAAATTTTACTTTGACTTCTCTTGGAAGCAAAAATGTTTTATCCAGTAGGGAAAGATTTCTTCAGATCGCTCATCTTCCTGTATACACTTGACATTTTCCCTGTTGCTTTTCACAAAAAAAAAAAAAAAAAAAGAGGAGGAGATAAAAGTGGCAAACAAAATCCTCCATTCCCTATTCCCTCCCAGACAAATCTCTCTTCCAATTCTTGGTCTGGGAACCAAAATCCTGTAACAATGGCAGCTCTCTACTGAACTTGTTGGAACTTGACAGGATATGGTCCTGATGGCCAGCATGGAAACAGGAGGGTTCTGAATCCAAGAGCCTGTGTGGGAGGGCTCAAATAATCCCTGTCAGTTATTTCTCATGGCTTCAGAATGCAAGGTAACTAGGTGAGAAGAAGGAAGAACTTTATGACAGTAAATGAGTAACAAATCAAACAAAAAAGAGGGGAAAATAATATCTAATTTCCAGCTTGCCCACTTGGGTCTGTCTTTGAAACAAGCATCGTCTGTGACCTAAGAAAGGTCAGTGCAAGTATTGCTCCAGCCCAGGCACCCTTTTCCTCTCATTTTCACAGTGTTTGGGTTATTTTACTTCTCTCTGCTTGGCTTTGTGCCATTCTATTGGCTAACATTCACCTTGGCAGCACGTGCCAGGGAAGGGCTGCCCGCTGCTCTCTCCATGGCGTGCCCAGTGAAGCCCACTCTCCCCAAATGGCTCCAGCCACTGATTCCTCCTGCCAACTGCATTTTGGGGAGCCAGCAGCTCCAGAAGCAAACCCTCTTTTTAGCTGGCTTTATTTACTGTTCAGAGCTAGAGCAAAGAGTATATTTGTCTCCTTTGCAAAGAGGAAGCAGCAGAAGAAGGGGCTGCCCAGCACAGGGAGGGGAGGGCAGCACCAGCAGAGCCCCCCACGGGCGCGGGCACCGCGTACTCTCCCACCAGGGATCTGCAATCTTGCATGCATGAATTGCCTTGCAACGGCCACTCGGCTGTCATCCTGTCAGGCCCATTTACAAATCACATAACAGGTTTAATTTTGAAATCTCTCTCTTCTCCCCCCAACTCCCCTCCTTATTTTTGCTGAAATGGATTTATAATGAAAGTATCTGAAAAGGAATAATTATCTATATGAGCAACAGCAGCACAATGCCTGCAGCAGCAGGGTGGGCTACGATCAGAGGAAATGAGCTCTAAGTCTGAAATCTGCTTTTATACTTGTGTACATGCTTAAAAAGAGCCAGGTATTTGCAAATACCTATAAAATATTTGATGGAGATGGATATGACATGATTTTTAAATTCTGTGGGTATAGATCGAATATGCAAAGTCTGATTTCAGCTTTTGCTTTTGTTGTGCTAAATGCCACATTTTAAAATAAGTCTCCAACCATACCACTGTGTGCACTTTATATCTGAAGTGATATTCCTCAAGAAATTGGTTACCAAAATCTTAGATGCTTTCCAAAGCATTCCAGCCCAATTTATGTTTTTAAAAGGGCAGCCAGCTCACACTCTCAAAGTGCGGGAGAGCCCATTTTATGCAGTAGTGGACATGAAGCTGAAGCTTTTTCTATAGTCTCTGTCCATTTCTCTCAGTGAATTGAATCCAGTCAAAGGTCAAACTGGCCAGAGGCACTTTTATTGTCATGGTAACCATGACTTAATCAAACAATCCTGAGATTCCAGGTTTGTGGGAACAGGCAAAGATCTGAAGAGACTGGAATGAATCAATCAAAGGGGGCAGGAAAGAAAATCCTAAGATATATGACTTATCCTTCCAAATCTATTACTCTGTCCTTAAACACACAAGAATTATGCCTTGGACAAAGCCTCTTTTCAGACCAAATACCTCTGATTTTTGTTTTCTTGTCCTTTGCATCAAATTTCCTAACATACCTCTGTCCTACAGCAATCAACCTCAGCCCCAGATTTAACCAACAAGAGGAAAAGAGGGGAAAAAAGAATTTAGGAAAGACAAAGATTATTTCGTAAAAACCTACTTAAAAAAAAAAAAAAAAAAAAAAAAGAGGAAGAGGAAAACCAAGGCAAAATGCAATCAACCACCCTTGATTTGAAAACCTATTTAGGCTTGTTAGTAGTGATCTAATGCAACTCTACAGGCAGTTAATGAATTTTTAAGGTTTTTCTCCTTTCTGGGCAGCTACTGTGTCTTTTTGGGGTGCCAGGGCTGTGGGACTTGCTTTTGTCTCATGCACTGGAGCATCCAAGGGTGCTGAGTTCAGGCAGCCTCTGCTCTTTGGCAACTCCAGGGCTGTTTGGGGGCATCTGGAGAGTGCTGGGGGCTGGTTAACCTGAGACTTGGCTAAGGCTGCTCTAAGCCTGTTTGTGCATCTTTGTTTTTATTCCAGAAGCAGTTTGCATGTGTCTTAACTTCTGTATGTGCTTGTGAGTCCTGGCTGCGTTTCTTGGTTGAGGAAGACGCAAACGTGTGGCCTCTGCTCCATCACCTCACTAATGGGGGAATGTCTTGTGGGATTTTGGAACCTGACTGCAGTCTATGTCCACAGGCCAATAAGCCCCTCCTAATAATTCCTACTTTGGTTTCTAATATAGTTAATCTCTTGTTTTGGCTTCCTCTGTCCTGAGAAGTCACAAATAGTGAAATTATGGGGATATGAGAGGAGTAGGAAACTTTGCTGAAGTGTTGATGACAGTGTGTTTATCTTGTTATACCTGGTTAAATGGAAATACCACATCTTCTTTTCCAGTGCTGGAGAAGAATTAGCAAAGAATCTGAAATGTATTTGCTCTTGGAGACTTTCCTGAAATTGGGAGTGTGGGGTTGGGGTTGGTTGTGCAGTGTGTGTGCTTTGTTACACTTCCTGATCCACAGTCAGGGAAACATGGGGAAGCTGTTGGCTGCTGTGCCATACTGGAAAACTGATTTTGTAATGTCACATATCACAAAATATGTGATGTTCACCTCCCCAGCCTGCCCTCACATGCAAGGCAGGATATTTTCTGGTGACTACCCTGTCTGAGGAGATTGCTGCTGAAATTCTCTGTGTCCATGTTATTTAAGGAATGCAGGTTGTGGCTTGCAAACCTCAAACCTAAGAACTGTAATAACAATCAGAGCATAAAACAAACTCCTTGATTGTTGTTTTTAATGTAGAGGTGTCCTTACCAGAAAATGCCCTCTTAATGGGCTCAGCAAACAGACTCTAATGGGGGAATTGTCCAGAAAACAAGCTCCTTCCTTGCTGCTGGATGGTTGCAGTGTCACCTACAGAGATAGATGTTGGTGGGTAAAATATGCAGGAGAAAAAATGCATAATAGAGTTTAGCAAATGGACAGAATTCCATGGATACTCCCAGGATACTGGCAGGACAGAATATAAATTACAGAAGCCTGAGCATAAGACAGGGAAATGAGTAGCTGAGGAGGTCTGGAAGAAAGGAACACTGAGCTGTGTCCAGGGAGGATGTGATTTTCAAGTGTAAGAAGAAAGAGGTCTCCATTTAGCTTGGCTGTAACAAGGCCACTGCTACCTCTGATAGTGGTTGTGGAAAGGAGACATTTCAAGCCACAAGAGGGGAATGGAAAAGCAATTCAATGTAGAAAAATAGCAAAGTTTAGAGAACAACAGGAAGGAAGAGGCAGAAGGCTGATTATGTCAAGAGAGCCTTTTCTGAGGTCTGTACATATAGGAGCAAACAAAGGAAACAGAAAATAACAGCAGAGATGAAATGAGAGAGAAGTACAGGGAGATCAAAAATGGGAATTAGAGGACTGGATGAGCAACTACATGAGCAAAGGAGGGAGTGACATATCTGATGTGGGCTTTCTTAATAGCAGAACAAGAAGAAAGTTTAAGAGGAAGAAAGGCTGTGCAGGACCTGCTCTGAGAATGAGCAGGGTGTGTGGCTAGAGATACTGGGATCAACAAAATTGAGGAGAATTCTGATGGTTTTTTATGGGGAAAGGCTTTTCTTAATTTCTTGTCCAGTGTCTCAAATAATATTTCAGACCGGGACAAAGAGCAGCACAGACAGAGATGAATTGCTGCCTCCTGCAGCAGTGCTGAGCACCCTTCTAACAGGACTATGAGGAGCAGCAGGCACTCAGCACCACTGGGAAAGAAACCTGAAATCTTCTCTTGTCTTAATCTGTTGATCTCCTCAGGACAAGACTGGGGAAATTGGTGAGATGAGGGACCATGGGCAGGTTATATAGGGAGCCAGCACTGCACATGACCTGTGCTGAAATGAAATGCCAGTCTGATAGGTAAAAGCCCTTGTAAAACTCCTTCCCCTCTGCAAAAATACCCTCCAAGTTAGCTTTAACACTTAAGTACCATGGTTCCTGAATGCTACCTTTAAAGGTTAAAGCATTTAAACTATAGGAACAGCCAGGGGCAAAAAGAGGCCCGTTTCAATTTGATATGTTGAGGTCCTGCGAAAAGCCAGACTGGGGGGTCTCTGAGCTCTTTGTCCTTCCCTTTCCTCCTGAACCTGAGATGGCCCCGAGCCCCAGGCTGGGCTGTGTTTCACTATCCTTCCTGCTTTCTCTCCCTATGTTGTAGTAAATTAGCCATTTCCAAAGGGCTCAAGCAGGGGAGGAAGTTCTCCATCCCTGACTTGCCTGCTGCACAGGGCAGCTTTGCAGGAAGGAACTGAAAGTAGATCAGGAAAGACTGGTGCATGAAGAGAAGAGCTGCGCTTCTCCCAAGGGTTCAAACCTTGGTTGAGACAAACAACACCCCTCTGCCACCATGAGCGCTGCCAGGATGGGTGGAACTGGTCCCAGTCACCACCACTGCTCAGGGGAGCTCATCTGCCTTTCATGGTAGGACACAGCACACCTGCCTTCCCTGGAGGGATCAGGGTCTGTCCCAGCATACTGTCATCAACTGACAGGGTTTTTTCCCCCATTTCCTGACCTTTATCTTGTAGCTGTGTTTTGAGGCAGCCCAGGTCTGGCTCTTGCTGTTTAGCACCCAGGGCAGGGCAGGCTGTTGGTGTCACTGCAGCACCCACAGCAGGACGGTCCCGCTGCACAGAGAACACCCTGCAGACTTTACCCCACCCTGTGATCCAGAATACTCCTCAGCTTGCTCTAACCTAATCCCTCCTGCAAGCTGCTGCCTTTTCCAGCCTTATCTGCTGTGATAGCTGTGGTATTAATAGCAGGAACCTTCCTTGCAAGGAGCCGACTGCAGCCAGAGCCCAGCTCCCCCTGTGCTCCTGCACTGCTATCTCTGTGCAAGGAAACACTTCCAGCTCTGCTCCACTGCTTACAATTAATGGAGATCTCCATCCATTTATCCCCCCTCAGCATAAACAGTCCTATCTGGAGGTGATGCCTGCTGTCAGCTCCCACCCTTTAAAACAGTGCTGGAACTTCCTTGTGCTCAGAGAGGTGAGTGAAGGTCTCCAGCACTTTCTAGGCAAGAGCAGGGCTGAAGGTGACTACTGGAATAGAAGTGTAAAATCTTCTTTCTGGGAGCCCTACCACAGAGAGATCTTTTACTGTTGTATTTCCCTCTTTTAAAGACATCCCTTTAAAAACCTCAATGAAAATAGGGAGGGATTTGCAAGCAATCATTTAATGGATCAGAAAAGCCCAACTACTTGATAAAGCTCTTTTACCTTTAGTAAAGCATGTTGGTACTGGAAGGCTGCCATGTGCTCTCCAGGGCTGTCATTACAATGAGATATTTTAGAATAGCTGCTGTTCAGGAAAGAAGGATAGGTGTGTCTTACAAGGAAAGCTTTCTGAGGGTCTCTTCCAAGGCTTGCTTTTCTCATGGGAGCAGAGAAAGGTCCAAGAGTCACTTCTCTGTTACCCTGACACTGCTCACTCCTACTGTTGTAGCTGTGCTCAGGGGCACCAGTCCTGGTGAGTGTCTCAGGTGAGGAGAACTCTGAATAGTGCTGACTATTGAGTGCTTAAAAACAGACATTCTGGAATACAGGTTTTTGGGAGAAATGTTATCTGCACCTAGAAAAGCCTGTAAATTGTGTGTATACCATAAGAAATGTAGTGCCCAAGTCCTTGGCAGAGACCTTCTCTATCAGGTATTTGTTTTCTCCATCCTGCCCTCAGTGCAGGCAGGGACTGTAGCTTTGCAGGGAACTCTGAATTCCACAAGTTTCTGCTTCTGCTAATCTCCAGTCTGACACTTCCTAATACCATCATTCAGAATAAGATTATATGAGATACACTAATTTCTTTGTCAGTCTTCATTCAACTTAGAAAATAGTTCTAAATCATCACAAATTCTGATCTATAGCACTGAACTATCTCTCCAAAAAGATCCCATGAAAGTATATTATAGACTTTTCATCACATACGTTAAGGCATAGAAGCAATGTGTGAAGATGATTGGAAAACTTAAGCATGGAGACATTTTTTTCCAAATTATGGATGTGCAAAATCTTTTGCTATGGATCTTGAACCCCCAGAGGAACTACTAGGTAGATGGCCAAAATGTCTTGCTAGCTGATGTAAAGAGAAAGCTCTAAAAATTTGGTATGTGAAGGTTGGAACAGGAGGAACCTGACTCAGTTAACTCAGAGGAATATGTCTGATATCTAAATATAAAAAAATTCTTCCTCCTCCTTAAAAAAAAAGGAAAAACAAAGTAAAAAAGAGAGTAAGATCTGTTAATTTTTTAGAGAAGAAACTGAATTCTGCTTCCTTGCATTTTTATTTTAAAAACCCCAACAACCCACACACACAAAAACCCCCCCAAAAACAAAAAAACCCCAAATCCCAAACAAAAAAAAACCTTACAACCCTTCTAAGCACATGAAAATAGAATTGCACTTCTCTATGAAGTGTGCAGTCTTATTCTGAGCTCACTTTACGGCAGTGTGTGAATCTAAAGTTCAGCAGAAGTTGATGAATTTACACCCCTTAGTGTCCACTTGCAGAGTGTGCAAGTCTTGAACCAGAGCCCCAGCAGTGAGAGCCATGCAGGCAGGAAGCTGCACCAAGCTGCTTTTGAGGAAATCACACTTTTTGGATAAATATCAGTCAGCTGCAAACATTTTTCTCTCCAGGATGTGTGTGCTTTTCTAATGTTTAGAATAAAAATGTGGTGCTAGGAATTGGGAATATAGTTTCCACGTATTTGATTACTCCAGCATTAAAGCAGCATGATAATATTAGTGGTAGCCTTTAACATGAACTTTGTTCTGTAACTTCCAGGCTTCAAAAACTAATGAGGAGTAAAATTGGGGGAAAAAATGTCTTCCGACAGGCTGGTCTTCAGCACCTTTTTAATGGATAACAGATTTGCCATCATCACACATCACTTGGAATATATTATGACAAGACACACAGGCTAATATAATGCATTGTCTACACAAGGCTACTATATATTCGTGAGTTTCTCTTTAACTTGATACAGGATGGTACAGTTCCAGTTACAGAAGGTTTCAAATCGTTTTCCTGGAAATGCCTAAACCCAGTGCAGGTATTCAATGTAACCAAACAGCATCAGATGCTTTGTACAGAAGTTGCAAAATGGTTTCTTTGCTTCAGTGAAATATGGAAGGAAAAGCATGGAAAGAGTTTCTAACTGTCAGCACTCAGTACCAAGATTTCAGGGAAGCCCAGGACACAGACAGGCAATCAGAAAGGTCAGATTTTCACTGGGCTGTTCCATGAGATACAGGGAGCTGACTGCACCCTGAGCCAGGCTCGTTTTCATGTCCAGTGTTCAGATGTGAATCTGGATAGGGGTTTTCAAACCCCTCAGCTGTCTGAGTGCTGGGTGCTTGCTGTCACAGGTTGGCTATGGGGTAGTGCATAGAAAGTGTAAAAGCTTCAAAAGCTCCTTCCTGGGGAAAGCAGGGTGATGAAAGAGATGAAAGCTTAAAAGCAAATATCTTCTCTTATTAAAAGACCAGTACATGCAAACCTTTTTTTTATATATTAAAAAATTTTGATCACCAGAGCAAGATTGGCAGATGTGAGGGCAAACCTAATGCAGCAGGCACAGCCATCTCCATCAGCGACAGTCAAGACTCCCTTTGTGTTTTCCCTGGCTGCAAATGGCAGATCTAGAAGTTTATCTCTTGTCCTGGTTTTGCCTTTTCAGTCACGAAAGTATAGGGCAGACTTAAAACATTTTTAAAAGTGTTCTTCAAACTTCCCCAGGTAGGGAATGAATAGTTGGAACTGGAATGACTCAGGGGCATTGAATAATCTGTGGGCATTTTCCCCCTCCTCTCCACTTATCCAAGCAATGATTTGTTTTCTTCCTTCCTCTTGTTTAGCTCTATAATATACTCAGACTCTAAAGTGAACTCGATTTTGTGTCTCTTGTATTATCTGTAGTGTCTCATTAGCCTCAGTACCATCATTACCCTTCTCTGAATCATCATTTGTATATGGATGTTTGACATATCAGCTGATTGTCCCTTTTTCTCTTTCCTTCCCCATCTCTTCTGAAAGCCAATGAAGACATTTCTGTTGATACTTAAATATCACAATTTCTCCCACTATCACTAATAGCATAATGGCATTATGAAGAACCTTTCTGCAATGCATTTTTGTGTGACGTAATGCAAACAAGATTGAATTCAAGGAAAACATCATTAAATGTTACCCTCTTAAATTTAATTTAAGAATGAGCAGGAAGTTTGGACATAGCAAATGTTTTTCAGGGTCTAAGCACTGAACAAAGTATTTTCAGGACAGTCTCAGGACAGATTTAAGATGGAGAAGGCACTGTAATGTTTATATGCATATGACCATAGAAAAGGCTTGAGTGCACAGAAAATAAGTGTCTACATGCCACTAAAACTCTTGTGGCATAGAATTGGTCCTGGTTTTCTCCTTTTCATAGGGTGAGATGAGAATAAATTCCCTAAGGCTTATAAACAATTCTCCAGATATAGGGTAAAAGGGGGTTCAATGTCTCCTGCTTCTATACAATATAGAAGTCAAAGTAACACTCCCTGTGAGTATTCTGCTCTGTATGATGTTGTGTGAGATTCTTGTGTGTATATTGTTTTTTAAATATTTTCTTGGCATCCATAGTCACAATCTGTTTTTCTCTTCTTCTGGAGACCTTTGTCCAGGGAGCTGCTACTTTTTAAAAATCAAATAATTAAAGCTATTGTTACTTTTTTTTTAAACCTAGGATAACAAATTCTGTCAGGTTTTTAGTACTTGGTATCCACAGGAACTAGCACTGCTTTGCAAACATCCTCAGATTTTCAAGATCTTGTTCCACCAAATACAACCTGCATTTTTCTAATATTTTCCTTTGTTCAGCTTCCCTGTTGTCTCATTCCATGTGGTCTCACTTGAGTCTTGTTTTAACAATGATAAGTTCTTTTGTTTTCCTATTCTATCTTATCTTCACAGCCACATTTATTTTTCCTATGTAAAGTTAGGCAAAATGTCTTGGTGTTACAGTGCTGATGTAGGGGTGCCCAGAAAGGCAGAAAATGCTCCTCAAGAAGCACAGCTTACAGACACCAGTCAGGCTGGGTGCACACACAGCACTCTGCTGGCTTGGGGCTTTTCCCTGATGCAGTTTTGCAATGCATGTGAGCAATTATTTTGCTGAAGCAATGGGACACTGAGTTGACAGGCTTTGCTCATTCTGTGAGCTCCTGAAAAGGCAGAGAATTAGGAGCCATCTTAGGAAATTATAGCTCTTTGCCCTACAGGATAGGGAGCACTGAGCTCAATTGGCATCCTTGTTGGATTTAACTTCTGAAGGGCTTTGTTCTTGTGACCAAAAGAAAAATTATCCCTAGTATTTCACATTAATTTAGGGGCTTAACTTGAAAGAAGTAGTGCTTGGTGATGTCACCATGCTGGGGGTATTGCAGGGAGAGCTGCTGCTGCTGCAGAGGTGCTGTGGTGGCCCTGCCTGGGCTCTGCCCAGTGCTCCAGGCAGTGCTGAGGCAGGAGAGCACTGGCTGCAGTGTCAATGCTTGGGGGAGCAACGGGCACTTCTGCAGAAAAGTTTATTGCCCAGCACCTGCCAGGCTCCATTGTCCTCTCTGTGTGTCCTGGGCAAAGGAAAAGCACTGGCAAGCAGGGCAGTGAAAGGTGGCAATGAGTTCATCTTCCCTTGCAAGGGTGTGAAAGCAGGTGCAGCTTGAGGCTGAGCTTTTCCAAATGTAACAGCTTTGTCTCTGCATCCCCTGGCAAGCGCTCGCCGGGGACACCCCTGTTCTTACTTTTTTAATTAACATTAACATGTGGGTGTTACCTTGAACAGAAATCAGAAGTCCTCCTTTCCATCACTTGCTTTATTTTAGCTTTTGGAATGGGTGAAGATTTGTTTTACTTTCTGGAGTAGTCACACTGTTATGATGGAGAAGCTGAAGGGTCGAATTACCCTCCCCTTGATGTTGTTTGTAAAACAATTAGAACTGGCAGTGTGTGATTAAAACCAAGAAGTTATCACTCCTTTCTTGAGGCAGGAGGGGTGGCTGTTTGCAGATGAATATGCACCAAATCTACAACAGGAGTAATTTTCTCCCCCAGTGTGTAACCCCTCCCCTCTGTTACTGACTGCAGGTATGCAGTGTATGGGGTTTTGCACATGAATTAACACTTGTAGCTAATAGCAGTAAACTCACAAATGGACTATTACTTTTTATAGCCTTTTAGCAGAGGCAGCCTAGTGGAGCAAAACTGTTAACAAATTAAGATACATTTGACAGGACTTCAAGTAGGAATCATAACCCAGGAGTCACTGGTTGGGACATAAATGTGAAGCTGTCTGTAGATCAAAGCTGTATCTCATCTGTTGTGTGGTGGCAAGTGCTAAACCACAAAATAAGAATTAAGACCAAGAGTTAATCTTGGAGAGGTTTTCAGAGCAAGGAACTGACTTCCTGTAAGGGTTGTAAAGAGTTTGACATATCTGTAGTGCTACAGGATATAAAATAACAACAGTCACAGTAAAAATAAGTTGTATTTGTCTACTTATGACACTGTACATATTTTAGCCATTGTATGATGATGATCTGATGAAATCTGATCTTTGGAGGGGAGTGTCTTTAAACCACGGACAGAATATATTTGAAGCACAGATGCAGGGCTTTTGTGGGGTTTGTTACTTGAGCATAAACCAAACTGGAGTAAGAACGGCTGTAGGAACTATCAAATATGTTTAAAACAAGTCACCTTTTCCAGCAGACACCCTGCTACAGCCAAACAGGGTGTGGGATTTCTGGGATGTGGCTTCAGCTCCATTGTTTTGTTTGTTCTTTTTTTCAGTTGAGGAGGTGGAGGTGGCTGCACAGAGGCTGTGTTTGCAGAACATCTGGATGAGCACTGGCTCCTCTGGTGTGTGGGAGTTAACAGAGAGTAGTTGCCCACCTCAGAGCTTTCTGCCTCTCCTCATTTGTGGCTTTCAACCCTGTCATTCTGCTTTTTATTTGAACTATCATAGAGTATCTAATATCTTTTACCTCATCAAACCCCACCTCAAGGACAATCTTTTAGTCAGCTTCAACTTTTCCCTTATTTTTGAACTGGCTGATGGGGCTCTTACATCTGGCATTGTTTCATTTTCTGCCTCACCTTTCCACCACACAACACTGCATTTTATAAGGTAGAGATGCAGCACAGTGTTACAGCTTCAAGCCCCAGCATAAGCTGTACCTTACAGGGGGCTTTTCTCAGTGCATTTTTATTTTTGGGGCTTGTTGAGTGTGCAGCATCGCATGGTGCACCTGTGTATGTTCCTATTGAGGAGTTCAGGAGAGGTCAGTTTGTCACCAGCTCCACAATGGCTCTGCTTATTAGTAACCTAAAGCCCAAACTTAGAGAAATTCAGGCTGATTTTACTCCTCTTTCTCTATCTTGAGCCTTCACTCCCCACTAGGCTTGTTAAAACTTCATTCAACATAACTGAAGACTCATTCTTCTCTTAATTTCTTGTGATATTCTGCTAAGAATATCCAGTGTTACAGTGCCAGCATAATTATACTTTCCCATAGGTGTAAAATGTGTCTGCATCAATAGCTTATTAAAAGAGTGCAATAAAAATTATGACCCCACAATTCTGCTATTAATATAACAATTCTGAGCCAAGAAAGCTCCTTGATCCTTCTTATGTGTCTGCTGTAACATGGTACAAGAGCAGAACACTGTAAGCCAGTTTAATCCCTTCTTTTCACCCCCTAGCAATATACATTGGCCCAAGAGAGTAACAGGAATTGAAAGTTTAATTTATTAATATGCAATAGTGATAATGTCAAAAGAACAATATATAAAGCCCACACAGAACAGGATTACATGGTACATAGGGGAAAGCCTAGAGCTAATATTTAATATAGCAAAACACAGCCAAAAATAACTTCTTGTCCAAGGAGCAAAAGAGGGAGAGCTCTGCAGGTGCTGGAGCAGAGGAGCTGTGCAAGCAGCCTCTGCCTTCAAGTGCACAGCTGGACCCAGGCATCCATCCTCTGGCTGAGCTTCCTCTCTGCTGGGAGCCACTGAGATCGTGGTGCTTTCCACCAGTGCCAACTGTTGGGCAGTGACTGAAGTTCCCAGCTATCACTTTGTCTACTTCAAAGTCTCTCACTGCTCCAGTTTAACAGAGCAGCAGACACAAGGAACACAGGTGGGGAGCGAGCCACAGCAAAAGGGGAGCCTCAGAGCTCAGAGCACTTCTGCAGGTGAAGCATGAGACCAACTGTTCACTTCAGCTAAATTGTTCATTTAAGCTTGAGCAAAATTTCACCAGTAGGCAAAGTACCCTGCAGCCTTAGCAGAGGTATATTAACATGTCACTGGCTTTGTCAGAAATGAGCAATTTGCCCAAGAGTTTCAAATCAGTAACAGTTATGTGAGTGGAAAGATATTCAGCCTCTTAGGGACTGGCAGGTCTCACACACTGCCTAGAGTTTACTTTCTTGCTCCTTCCCTAAAATGAGCAAGGAAGGAAAGGACAAATGTGAAAGAATAAACCTCAGAACTTCTTCAGTATTACTGAGGGTTCAGCATACAGCCAGGAGAGCAGAACCCACTCTTGGAGCACAAGTTGAGAGAGGGATGAGATGGGGCACTCCCTGGCTTCCCTGCAGGTTTCCCAGTCTGCCACACATTTCTTAAGTGGTGGGATGAAGTCCAAGCTGACCATCTCTCCTGCCTGCTGCTTGGCACTGTCACCTCCCTGTACACACACACCAAAGAAACTGCAATAGCAAATAAGTACCTGGTCAAAATATGGGACCTACTTGTCTGTTGATTGAAGAGTGTAGGTCTGGCAGCCAGGACTCTCTGAGCTGTTGTGTCTGTAGATTCATCCCCTGTCTGATTCCTCTTCCAGCCTTCCCCAGCTCTAATCTGCTTGCTGTCCTTTCCTTTGCTGGAGTTGATTGCTCCCTTTATGGCGCAGTCTGATTTAGAAGAGCCAGGTCAGCTCAGCAAAGCTCTGCTGCTTGAAACTAACTCATCTCCTCTTGAATGCCACACAAGATGCTCAGCTCTTATACAGCAATAATCTCTAAAAGTCAGGAGGAGGCTGTGGAGATGAGAAATGAGGGCAAAACAGGAAACCTAGCTCTCAGCTGAGACACCAGCAGCTGGGAAAGGCTGTGTGCCCACAGCCTGGCTCGACTGCTTGTTGTTCATCAGAGTCCACAAGCACAGCAGGAGAAGAAAAGCCTTGGGGTTGCCCTGCCAGCCCCTTCCTGAGGAGGGATAGATAGAGGAGGATGTTTGTAGCAGCAGTTCTTGTATGAGTTTGTTGTCTCTAAAGTTTTCTCACTGGTGTTTTTCAAGTGCCAGAGCCTGGGCAGATTAACACAGGTCACAGCTGCCCTGTGTGGAGGTGTCACGTCATGCTGCCTGGTTTTTATACATGGGGCTTCTGTGATTTATTTGCTGCTTCTCTCAAAAGCTTTATTTCTCTCTAGCTGACTAAATTAATGTATTTGTAGTAGTTCAAAACGGGTGGCTAACAGCAGGCTGGGCCCCTGCAGAGCGGAGGAGGAGAGCTTTCCCCCTTCTGTCAGGAGAGAGGGGTCAGGAAGAGCCATGTGTCTGTCTGGCCTCTGCAGACTTTCAGGGCCTTTGTGATATTCTCCTGCTTTCCTCCTGTAGTTGCCATTGCTCTGCAATTTCCTGTACTGTCATACTTTTTTTTTTTTAGCTTTATTTTGATACTTGTTAAATCTGTGACTTTATTTTACTTTGCTCAAAGCTTTGTGTGGTGTGTGCCAGGGTTTTATCGGCTATAGTTAGTGCATTGGACTGACACTTACCCAAGGGAAAACCAAGGCTCCAAAGAGGAGGTTTTCCCATGAGTTTATACATAATATGTGGAGTAAGAGCCAGGGAAGCTGTGGGCAAGGACAGGACCAGGTCACTTGGAAGGGCAGCTGTGAATGCTGTGTTCACAGCAATCCAGTCCAGAGCAGGGTGAGGAGTCAGGCAGCACAGTTGTGCCCAGCACCAGATTTCTGTACTGGGTGAAGCTGCTGCTGGACAGAAATAGAGTGGTTATACCTGCTCCACTGACCAGAGGGACATGAGACTGGAGACAGGTAAGTGAGTCCCACTGGCAAAAGTGAATTTTACATCAGTGAGTCCCCAGTTGCTTTCTTTCCTCCAGGAAGAAAAAAAAATTGTTTGCACAGTTTCAGTGGTTTTAAACATCTCGTGTTGCATCAGTCAAATGTGGGGATATGATAGATGGGGTGAAAAAAAAAATGTGTGAGACAGAAAATGAAGAAAAGTGCCATCCTGTTAGTATAAATGATTCTGCCCTGGGCTGAAGAGGGCAGGAGAGAATGACAGACAAGGACTCAACCAGAGTTGAAAGGCAAATCTAAACTAGAGGAAAAAGGAGGGAGTGATTCTTCAGTAAAGGAAAAAAATATTAGGATCTGACCTAGATACAAAGATCATTCCCATCCTGCCCCCCATTTGCTGGGTCAGGAGAGGTAATGAGAACAAGACTGCTACAAAATTCTTCCAAGGTTTTGAGCCCACGTAAGGAGGCTCACCAGGAAACACGAGGTAGCTGTGCTGCGCCACGGGTGAACTGGAGTCTGCCTGGGTACTGGGTCAGGTTCAGGGGATCTAAACCTGTTCACTGTGTGTCCCCATTCCCCAGCTCCTCACAACATCAGGGAAAGGCCAACAGGCAGAGGATGGTGTCTGTGGAACCACGGGTGACTGTTCTGGCAGCCTGCAAGTCAGAGGCTTTTACTCAATGCTGCCTTAACAGCAGCACCTCAGCTCCCACCGTGCTCAGGATCTGACCTCCTCAGTTCTTTTCATGTGCTTTTCCCCTGCCCTGGGAAGGGTCAGGCTCTTGCTGTTGCCCATTTCAAAATAAGGGTGTGTAGCTCAGCTGAACAATGTACCCTAATGACAAACTGCCAGTAGGTGATGAGTTTAAAAATATCAAGAGCTATGATGAGAAACAGCAGAAGAATAGAACTAGGAGTAATAAAATGGGGTTGATAAAGGAAGAATCATCTGAAAAGTCTCCTGGGAGGTCTGCTATGCTGAGGCATGGCCTCTTGGATAAATGTGAGTCTTCCTATGAAACCATTTATAAATTATGTGAACTGTTTGCTTTTAAAAGCCTCATAGCAGAGACTGCTATCCATATCAAGTCACCTGTTAACTCTTGATATTTCCAGCCTCTTTTCTTTGCCTGTTGCCAGTACCCTGATTACAAGGCTTTTTTACACTGATGAGTTATCTAGTCTTATCTGGCCCAGCAAGGTTTGCCCTGTATGGAGCTTATCCACAAGAAATTAAAAAAAAAAGAATATTGCTCAAAATTCAAACGATTTTACTTGGCCTTTGCTATTATGTTTGAATCCTGGACTTGAGGGAAAATTTTAAATATGTTCAAAGTGACAGCTAAATTCCAGCTTAATTTTTGAAAGTGACTTGGATATCTCATTCATGGTGTATTCAACCCATTTGAATTTGGGTCTTTTTAAATTCTGGACAAGGCTTGGATCACATCTCCAGGCCTGGGTCTCTGATTGTAACTGAATCCAGGTCTTTGTGCTTAAACTCTCTGGTGTGAACTGTGAAGGAAAAACATGCACATGGACACTGTTGATAAAACCTGTGGGTACTTGAGGGAGATCTGTTTCAGTAATGTTAGGGTTTTTTAATGGAAAAACATTTTACACTTGTTTTTTGCTGGTCTTTAGAGACTGACAGTGAACACAAACCCCCTCACATATAACAGGAAAATAAACCTTTTATCTGCTGGGTTTTTTAAAACATGACACACAGCGCTCTTTACCATTCCGGAATTAGAGAAAGCATTAATTCGATCAATTTAAGTGATGAATGCCCACAAAATGAAACCTTTTTTTTTTCTGGAATGATGACCTTGGGCAGATTAGAGCAGCTAGGTAAGAAATCCAGCAAGTATTTATCAAAGGCTTCTAAGACAGTGCAAACTCTAGTGAGTTCAAAAGCAAGAGACTTTCAGTCTTCATACAACTGACAGGGTCATAGCGTCTCAAGAATGTCAGGAATCCATGTGGCTGTTCCATTAAACACCCCTGATTAGTGAATGTGCTGATAAACTTAGAGAGTCAGAGGTCAACATTTCGGAGCCCAAGGTACCCCAGGTATCTGAAAAAGTCTCCAGAATTCCCGTGCCTCTCGCCCAGTTAACCCCTTCCACCACAGCACCCATGGAGGCTTAAAAATGAGCATGTCACACACAGCATTTTCCAGACAATTCTGCAGAGATGTTGGGTTACTCTGAAAACTATGGAAAAATTACCTCAGGCACCTCCCATGGAAGTGTTCATGACAGCTGGCTGCTCTGTGATTTCAGGTGGAGTTCAGAGTCAGTAAATGTGTAAAACCCACGTTGCACTGGCTCATCCTGCTCCCTGCCCTGGGCTCTGGGTGATACCACGGTGGCAGCAGGCTGTGCATTAAACACCTCCAGAGCTACCACACTGCAAACATGACAGTGGGTTCAAAATACTCAGGAGCAGTCACACCACCCTGTCACTGCACTGAGCTCTCTGCTCTGCTCAGGCTTTGTTGCAAGAGCTCCGGCTCTTACTCCTGCCAAGTGCCTGTGGCAGGCAATTGGGAAATCTGTGAAAATATGGGCTGTGTGCCTGAGCGTCGCTTTCGCAGGGCATTGCTTTAACTGCAGCACAATCAGGAGAGTCCCAGGAAGGCTGAATTATCCCAGCAGTTCCCCTGGGTGTTAGCCCATTTTCCAGGCAATTGCCCTAACTGGCAAGGCCCCTCCATGGACGTTGTTTCTGCCTCAGTCTCCCAGGCAGGGATGCAGAGTTGAGCTGCTCCTGCGATAGATGGCTTTTCATTCCACGTGCTGATTATGAGCTGCTGGAGGCACTAAGGATTCGTGTCTGCTGAGGGCCACAGCGTGACCCCATCAGTTTCTTTGAAAATCAATAGGAAAAATGTTGGAGAATGCAAAGGAAGCAGGAACAGTCAAAGTAAAGACAAGTGATGTCCTGTAATGGCTGTAATGATTCTGAAACACGCAAGGTCACAGATAATCAGGAATCTAATTCTCCTTTGAAAGAATCTGTCAAGTTACTTCCCTACCTCAAAAACAACTGCTGATTGATGTTATTTATGGGCTAACAAACTCATTGAAGACAGTCTGAATGGAGGTTGTACAGCCTTTAGTATCCAGGTGGAGTTAGGTAACCTCATCTGTAGAAAAAAAACAGGTAAAGAGATTTTCATTGTTGCAGTAAAACATGGATAGGATGCGTTTCAAAAAGTGCCAACATTGCTGCAAGCCAGAGCCACAATGCAGCAGTTCTGTTAATCAAACTCACAGCAGTTTAGGCTTGAGAGATCTCCCTGTTTAGCTGCTTCACTGTGCTGCAGTTCAGAATTGTTGTGAAGTGAGGAAAAAAGACCCAAGAAGGATAGATGTGCCTTGGGACTGGGCAGAAATGTGCAGGCAGGTCAGGGCTGGGCAGGCACTGGCATGAGCCTTACAGGAGGAGGCAATATTTGGGGCTCTTTCTCAGTGTAGATCGCAGGTAACACCTCAGGAGGAAGGTGTTGAGCTCTGCAGGCTTTATCTGGGAGGATTTTGAAGCCAGTTTGTAGCAACACACACCCCAACGTGCTGGCTAGAGCTGCAAAGCAGGACAATTTGTTTCCAACACCTAATGTCAAACCCCTTCTTCTCTACCAGTTTTACCCAGGTGCTTTTTGGTTTTACTTCCTATTTACAGAGCAAGGGCAGAGCTGTTTCCTGTAGGAGTGAAGTAAAAGGTTTATCACAAGCAACTGGGTGGGTTGACAAGAGGGGCTCTTTTCCCTGGACTGTGTGTGTGCTTGGAGCTGGTGCTGAGGGAGCTGTGGCATGGATCCAGGCCCAAAGCAACCTCCAAACAGCACAGATGCAAGGCAAATTTGGACTTCAGCACGAGTGTGGGTGTCAGCTCAGAATGTATAATGCAAAACCAACTCAAGGGCCAGGGCCACAAGCAGGGAAGCAGCAAGCCCACAACTCACAAATCTTGGGATTAGGCTGGATGGCAAAGTCAGCCAGCAGAAGGAAGAGGCCATATAAACTTCTCATGCAGGTGTAATTTAACTGCATTGTAATTGTGAACTGCATTCTGAGAGGTTTCTTGTATTGAGAGGTCTTAGGGTTTGTTGGATTGGTTTTTTTTAAAGCTGGTCCCTAATTTTTTTCACAGCTACTTCAACCTCAGCAAGCTCCTAGACCTGAGGGCAGATGGGTGGTCCTTGCAAAGAAAGAGCAGTGCACTTGTTTCGATCATTTTAACTTCAAAAATGTGGGGTAGAGAAAAGCCATAAGAAAATGTGGTTGCAACAAGAAGGAAAGAACATATGAAAATATGTGATGAGTGAGATGTGAAACTCAGGCAAAGATGAGATTTTGGCTGGCTCCAGCTGGATTCAGCTGGCCCTTAGCACAGAGGATTCAATGCAATTCAAAGAAGAAATTCCAAATTCCAAAGACAATAAAAACTGCTGTTCAAAATGAAGTTATTTCTGCAAAGTGACAGGCAAGAATTTACCTCAACTCTAATTTACACAATTTAGATATTTAGAAAGCAGAGACATGAATAGTGAGATAGACAGTAAACATTGTGATGTCTAAACCTCTCTGTATGGTTATGAATTACAAATTATGTATTTGCTCACATCTAGGTATTATTTTTTGGCAGTGAGGCTGTTAATGGCATGCTATTTTGTTATCTAGATTTTTCTATCACTTGAACAAGAACTTTGAAACTGCAAATATGGTCAATATCCAGTGCAGGCACAGCAGGGCCAGGGCACATGAGAGTCTGTTCTGCCAGAGCAGGGCTGGGGCTCTGACAGGACAACTGTCAACAGTCAAGATCCAATGATGTGTTGTGTGCCACGTGTGTGCCTGTCCCAGCAATATCCTGTTTCACCAGCATTCACCCTTTTCTGTCCCTCCTATTATACAAAGCGGTTTTAAAGAAAAAAGTTTTTATAAGGGCAGTAGCATAACTTTCACTCCAGCATGAAACAACACTTCACATGCTGGTGTTGCTTTGTATGTAGGAACTTTGTCTCCTTCTCCCCAGCACTGAAGTATCTGGAGCCCAGATTTGTAGTCAAGATTTCAGGCACATTTTTGTGGCCTCATAGTTCTTATTTAGGTTTTTTGGTTTTTTTTAAAGAAAAAAGCTATTTTAATAATCTGACCTGCATTTTAATAATTTCTAATGTCTGTGGTATCCATCCAGATGTGGCTTTGCCTGTCTGACCCTCCTGTCAATACTTATTAATTTCATGACAATCTTTTCAAGTGTGTTTGGAAACAAACAGGGAAAAGTTACTCTAAGGTCAAGAATGAGCCCAGGGAGGTGAAACAGGAACGATCATGCTCACTACAATAGAGAGTATGATATTTCTGCAGCTTTTTCTATCTTGCTCTTAAAGTGAGCTCTATGCATAGATCAGAACAGCATCCCTGAAGAGGGAAGTTACTACTTGAGTCCTGAAGTGAGAGGAGGAAGCAAGGCAAGTTACTGAAGCAAATCAGTGAGTCAATGCAGAACAAGGAGGACCAGCGCTTTAATCCTTCAGGTCTTCTGATGGACAAATGAAACATGAATGTCTCAGTCAGGGTGAGGGGTTTGACTGCTTAAATAACGGTGCACTGGAATAACCTGGGGGAAAATTCATGTTGAAAAACTTGGGAGTCAAAAAGGTAGCAGGACTGGTGAGGCTGAAGTGCCTGGTGTGCAAAGTGCTTAACCAGAATGGTGGTTTCTTGATTTGAAACACTTACCATGTTTATGTAAACCAAAATGCTAATATTTAAACCTAGAAACTTTCTTCATTTTCTGCTTATTTGGGGGTTTCTCATTGTTCTGCCCTGTTGGTACAGCTGGAGAGACATCAGGTCTTCAAAGGAAAAGTGAAGGAACACCAGCCAGAGCTGGATGAAGTAAGGGTGGGGTGTCAGTGGTCCTGGATGAAGCCTGCCCCAGCCCTGTGAGCAGCTGCAGTGCTGGCAAATACGGACTATTCTCCCTGGAGTTTCTCCTGTGGAAATGAGGGTGCTTGCCATGGGGCTGGGGATGTCTTTTTGGAGCCTTTTCAGTATGGTGAGAAGCACTTCTGAGGACAGGGCGGCCAAGCCTGGGCTGGCAGTAGCGCAGAGCCCCTGCGAGGAGTGAGCGAGGCTCCGCGGGGCTCCCCGGGCTGGCGCAGCGGGCGGGAGCCCATCCCCGGGGAAACGCTACGGCTCGGAGCGGAGCGGAGCGAGAGCACCGGGGCTGAGCCGGGGAAACGGAGTGAGGGGTGATACCGGTGGGATGGGGGTGGCAGCGGTGGCAGCGGTGGGATGGGGGTGGCAGATGTGGCAGCAGTGGCAGCGGTGGGATGGGTGGCAGCGGTGGCAGCGGTGGGGTGTGTGACAGCGGTGGGATGGGTGGCAGCGGTGCGATGGATGACAGAGGTGGCAGCGGTGGCAGCGGTGGGGTGTGTGACAGCGGTGGCGGCGGTGGCAGCGCGGGTCCCCGCCCGTCCCCGCCGAGCGCGGCCGCGCCCCGGGGCCCTTGGGCGGCTCCTGCGGCGGCAGCGCCCCCCAGCGGCCGGCCCCGCCCGCTCCCGGTCCCGCTCCCGGTCTGTCCCGGTCCCTCCTGCGCCGCCGGGACTGGCGCGCTCCGTGCCGGAGGGCTCGGAATGGGGTGAGGCTTTCCGGACAATTTTCAAAGCGCTTCAAGCCGCCGTGTGTCCCGGTGGCCCCGCGGGGCTCGTGGGTGTCCGGCCGCGGGATCCCTTCACGCCGGGGAGCTCCGTGCGGCCGCAGGGAGCAGCCACACGCGTCTGCGCCAGCCCAGGGGAGCGCGGGGACTCCCGAGAGCCCGGAGTCCCTCGGCCACGTGGGGGAGAGCCCCGACCGTGCTTTCCCGGGTGAACGCAAGTTGAAATTTCATGTTTCGTTGAGCATTCAAAGAAAAAAGGAAGGTTGGATTTTGTAGAGGGCTTTTACCAGAGGAAATTAAAAAATATGTATCTGACATATCTGAAGACTTGGTTTTAACTTGCATCCTGATTGTTCCAGATGTTCCCCAGATGTCAAAGGGAATCAGGCATTGAAACAGCAGAACACATTTTTTTTAATATGCTCTAACTTTAGTATTGCCAAAGAATTAAAAGACCTGGGTTTGTTTTGATTTTTCCTTTTGCTAACAACTTCAATGTCTATTAATTGTCTACTAATCAAATGGAAGGTGAATTAGTTCCTTTTTATTTCAGACAGCATGAGGTTGATATACATCTTGATCCTGGCTGCTTCCCAATCTCTTCTCTTTGGGTTTGTATGGTACTGAGCAGCTCTGGGAAAAGTGCTATAAACATTGGCAACGATCGATGCACAGCCACAGGGGTAAAAATAGAGAGATGAGCTCTTCCACAAAGTGCTTATAAAATCCATCAACTTGGGGCTTCCCTCTTTAGCTCTTCCCTTGACAGATTTCAGGATGTGTGGAAGAATTGAAAGCTGCGGGAAAGGTTGGAAATAGCTTGAGCCCACTGACCAAATGTCCTTAACAGGGCCCAGCATCCCCAGGAAGCCACAGACAGGGCAAAGAGCCCCTCCACGACTCAGGGGGGAAGGAGCTGCAGCTCCTAGGGGCAAAATCCCCTGGGGCAGCCCTTGCCTTCTGCCTGGGGAAAGGTGGGATGAGGGAAGTGTGTGTTCTGCCTGGTCTGAACCGTCTCTTCCCACCGTCTTTTATCTTCTTTGTATTTCTGCCTAAGAGAGACATCAAGGTTCAACTAAAATTTAATGTGTAAAAAATGCACTTTTTAAAGAACCATTCAATATTGTTTCCATTATCTCATTGGGGTGCAAGGGAACCAGGTGCTCTTAAGACTCCTAAGGTGAATTTATTTGCATTGAAGGAGATGCTGTCAGTGTCCGACACTCCTTGTAGTGTGTCAGGTCTACAGAAACTGGAACCTAAGTGACAGACTGGGCACAGGCACAGCGGTCCGTGTCGCTGGAACAGAGCAGATACAATTTGTGTGCGCGTTCTCTTAGAGGAGTTTGGTGATACACGTTCTGTGCATCTGTGTGGATGAAGGAGGGTGGCATCTGTGCACCGTACGGCACGGTACCAGCGCTTCTCGCGGCACAGCTTTGCACATGGGCTTCGGAAGGAAGGGGTGGCGATGTCCTTGTGCCCATGTCGTTGTGCCCATGTCCTTGTGTCAGGCACCGTCAGTGACCCGAGCTGCGGCCGTGCCCAGTCCCGGGCCCGGTCCGGCCCGGCCCCCGGGAGCACGGGGGGTCGCGCCGCCCTGCGCCGCCAGGGGGCGCCGGAGCGAGCGGGCGCCCGCCCCGGGAGGGGTCTGAATGTAAGAAAGTATGAGTGCCTGCGTATATATATACATACAAAGATATATGTGTGTGTGTGTATACGTGTATCTGTATGAGCGTGTATATGTGTGTGGGGGTGTATGCGTGCAAATGTGTGTCCACGTGTGTGCGTACGTATATGTCTCTGTGTGTGTGTCCGTGTGTCCGCACATGTGCCTGTGTGTACATGTCCGTCTGTGTGTCCGTGTGTCCGCACATGTGTCTATGTGTGTATGTCTGTGTGTGTGTCCGTGTGTCCGCACATGTGCCTGTGCTTATATGTCTGTGTGTCCCGCGCCCGCCCGCGCCGCCGCAGCCCTGCGGAGCCGCCCGCGCCTTCCGGCGCCGTGACCCGGCAGTGACGCGGCCATGGCCGCCCGCTGAGGCGCGGAGCGCGGCCGAGCCGGCAGAGCGGGGCGGGCGGCGGCTCCTCGGCGTTGGCGCTGTGTGCTCGGCGCTCGGGTGGAAGCGGGTGCGGCCGTGCCCCTCGGCCGGGACTGCGGGTGCCGCCGTGCCCCGGAGCGGGCGGGCTGAGCTGCGCTCCGTCCCCTCAGGCGCGGGAGCCGCCGCGCCCCAGCTCTGTCGGGCCGTCCCCGCGGCTCCGCGCCGCAGCGGCCGAAGATGAGGACCGTGCTCATGGTGGCGGAGAAGCCGTCCCTGGCGCAGTCCATCGCCAAGATCCTCTCCAGAGGTAGGGGAGGCGGGCGGGTGCCGGTGCCCGGTGCTGAGCCGGCGGCACCGGGAGCTCTCCCGGCACGGCCGGAGCTCGGGGATGTGTGCGAGCTGCCGGGGCTGCTGTCAGGGCTGTGAGGGGGAGAAACAACCTGGGCAGCGGCTTGGTTGTCTTGGGGCCGGAGCCTCCTGTCCGGTGGCTTCGGACAGGCTCATTAAAGAACGGGATGTCCCATCACGTTCAGATTGGTTTTGTGGATCCCTGTTTAATCGAAGAATAAAGGAATCTAGTTTCAATATTTTGTGTAGCTCTAGAGTGCCTTAGAGCGGTGTCTGGAAAGTGCCAGTCAAGTAGCAAGTTGCTGTTCTGAGATTTTTGAAGTAAAAGTTTCATAAATCTGGAAAATAAAATAAATTGATTCTAAGTGTGTGATCTAGAAAACTGGCTGTATTTTTGTAAGGCATCATAGCCTGGTGGAGATAAATTGATAGTTTAATTTGAAGAGGAAAAATACTTTAGGAAAGCCCTGAATTGATACTTAATTAAATAAAAGTTTGATCAATTAATAGAGTTTTGTGATCAGGATGACCCTAGCTGTAAGATCTAAGAGAAGTGGGATGGAACTTCAGACAAAACAATTTGTTTCACTAGCTGGGGTTTTTTAGCTCATTGATATTTATGATGCTGTTTCCACAGGGAACATGTCCTCTCGTAAGGGACTCAACGGTGCCTGCTCTGTGCACGAGTACACCGGGTCCTTCATAGGACAGAGTGCCCACTTCAAGATGACATCGGTGTGTGGTCACGTCATGACTTTGGATTTCATAGGTATTTGCCTGCTCAGATGTTTTAGCTAATATGGCTTGTAGAGCTGCCAGGTCCTTCAGAAAAAGCTGAGAGGTTCCTTGGCGTACAGTAAAGCAATATATGATAGTGTAGAAAATTTTCCATAGAAATTTTGGAAACCAAGTGTTTTGCAAAATACAGCTGTTTCTTTTATAAATATTTCTTCAGAGCTCCACTTAATATACTTTTGCTTTTCAGGAAAATATAACAGCTGGGACAAAGTGGATCCAGCAGAACTTTTCAGCAAAGCTCCCACAGAAAAGAAAGAAGCTAATCCCAAACTGACCATGGTGAAGTTTTTACAGGTACTCTTTCTTATGAGTAGTATTTAGAGTTATCATTTTCCATGTTCCTAAATAAGAATTCCTCCAGGGAGTGGCTCTTTGTCACAGTTAGATCTATTTTATTAACATAGTAGAAATAATTTTTTTTCTTGTTCTTACACTGTCTGAAATCTTTGTTAAATTTACTTTTCCCATTGCCTTCTGAGTTTTGTGACAGTTGATATCCTGCTTCTCAGAATTGGAGCACTGAATGCCAGCTTAGCTTTAACAGCCAGTGCAAAGCACAGCTTATAAATGCCTTCTTTAAAATAAGTCTGTGTTGGTTACTGCTCACACTTCACACACCTGCTGAAACCAGAAAAAGAAATGTATAGGTAGGGAGGAGGGAGGTGTTTTTTTGAGATGCTGAAGAACTGTGCTAATTTTTCTCACAGGTGGAGGCAAGAGGCTGTGACTGTATTGTCTTGTGGTTGGATTGTGATAAGGAAGGAGAAAACATCTGTTTTGAAGTAAGGTTTCCATTTTTAAGACTCGCAACACCGTAATATATGTCTGACAAGACTACTAATGCATTGTTTTATGAGTATACAGTAAAATTCAAACTAAAGTTGAATAAAGTTTTAAAGCCATAGAGGGCTTTGGTGGAAAAACTCATATGCTTTTAACTCTGTAAGATGTCAGTTAAAGAGTATAAATGAATTTCAGGGGTGTTGCTCATCTCAGAAGAACAATCAGGCCTCTTAAATGTTAGAACATTCCAGTGCTTCAAGAACTGGTCTGTATTCCACAGCTGGAGTAGTTATTTTTATGTCCTTGTAAAACTTCATCTCTGTTATCTTTTGTTTATTAAGCAACTAGATGCCTTAGAGCACAGAAGCTGCTTGCAAGTGTAGGCATACTGCAGAAATTTGGCCTCTGCACATAGAGCATAGAACAAAAACTTTGCTAGGATTTTTTAAAAATATCCTATTCCCAGAAGTCTACATGAAGAGTATTTGTTTGGAGATTTTCTTTAGATTAAAGAAACACATTTTATGAAGTGATTGTTGTAAGTTCTTTACATACCCCTGTATCATTACTTGTGCCTTAGCAACGAGTAGAATAAACCCAGATAGACACTGGTACATGTTCACCAAAAGGTGCTGCAGCTGCATTGGTGAGTGTCATTGCCCTTAGCCAAAAACACTGATTTGCTCCCAGCAGTTGCTGTATAGTAAATGAACCCTTCAGTTTTGTTAATTCCTCATGTGCTTTTGAGTGGATGGACAAATACTGCTCTGGAATATCAGTTAATGTACTGGCATGACATCTTGCAGTGACACAGAAACAAATATTTTGTAGAGAAGGTTTTTTTCTCTTTAGAGAGAAAGCCTTTATCCTTCACGTCCTCTTTAAGTATGCTTGTGATTTTCCTTAGGTTCTTGATGCTGTTCTGCCTGTCATGAACAAGCCCCGTGGCACGGAGAGGACGATTTACAGAGCTAAGTTCAGTTCCATCACCGACACCGACATCTGCAACGCCATGAATCACCTGGGAGAGCCCAACCGCAACGAGGCTCTGTCCGTGGATGCCCGCCAGGAGCTGGATCTCAGGATTGGCTGTGCCTTCACAAGGTGACAGCACAGCCTGCAGACAAAGCCTGCAGGTTTTGGAAAGGCTCAGGAGTGGCTCTGTGCCCCCGTGGTTTAACCCCACCCAACCACTCACTGGGGTGGGGAAGAGTTCTGGGTGGGTACGAGTGGGAAAAGTCATGGCTTGAGAGGAAGTCAGTTTAATAGGTAAACAAAAGCTGCACAAGCAAAGCAAAATGAGGAATTAATTCACCACTTCTCAGGGGCAGGCAGTTGTGCAGCCATCCCTAGGAAAGCTGGGCTCCATCACCCATTATGTGTACTTGGGAAAACAAATACCATCACCTCAAGTGTTCCCCCCCCTTCCTCCTTATTCCCCCAGCTTTATATGCTGACCATGATGTCACATGATCTGGAATATTCCTTTGGTTATTCAGCTGGGATCAGCTGGTCCTGGCTGTGTCCCCTTCCAGCTCCTTGTGAGGCAAAATGATTATATATAATTAGCTGTAATTTCTCAGAATGGTCTTTTCCTAATGCCTGAATGATTTTATAGATTACTCATATTTTGTGCATGTATGATGACAAAAACTTCTGCTTTTCATGGGAATGAGGATATTAATGTGTACATTTCTCATTTGGTTTTTTCCCCTTGCCTTTCTCTTAGGTTCCAGACTAAATATTTTCAGGGAAAATATGGGAATTTAGACAGCTCCCTCATCTCCTTTGGGCCATGTCAGACCCCAACACTTGGATTCTGTGTTGAGAGGCATGACAAAATCCAGTCATTTAAGCCTGAGACTTACTGGGTGTTGCAAGCTAAAGTAAGTTTTACAGTACTTGATTTTACAAAAGAAGTGCATTTGTATTTTGTTCATTCATAATTTCTTAGCTGCTGACAAGAATTCACAATGCCTATAGTTTACTCATGTGTTCTCATTCTGTTCACATGTGTGTCACCACTCTCAAGAACAGATTTCAGGATGTCAGTTTTGCATTAGAGTGCTTATTGTCTGCTGCTTATAAGAATTCTTCAGTGCTAATCATCTAAGCTTAGATTCTGCCAAAAAAACGGCTTAAAACGGTGCTCTTTTGTTCCCTGGGGTCCTTGGACTGACTGTTGTTAATTTGAATCCAGGAATTAATTAGCCTGCCAACAAACATTGGCATTGCTGAGTATTGGAATTTTAAAGCAAATAAAATGCTCATTGTGTTAATTGGCAATTGAGTCCTCAGAGTACTTTGGCAGCTTGGAGTGGTTTTACAGCCTTGCTGCTGTCCAAGCTCTGGGAGCAAACCAATAGGGTTTTATGGCTTGTGATCACAAGGATTTTTTAAGCACGTGAGGGATTAATGGTAAAAATTTGCCATTTTTGTATTTTAAAAGTAAAAAAAAAAAGGTGAAATCTGGCATCTGCTGTCATCTGTTGTGATGTGTCTTGTGTCCTGCTAGGAAACACTTTGTGCTGTTTACAGAGGGGTTTGTGCTCTCTCATGTTGGTCACTTCATACTAATTTTTGTACATGGGGCTGAAAACATAACCTAGTTACAGTTTAATACAAAAGATTGAGTCTGCTAAATCAGAATGGTAAACTTTGAATTTCTGCCTATTTCAGTCTTTACTGTTCCCAGCACTAAACAAGAACAGTATTTCAGTTCAGTCAGGAATAGTTCTGGTCATTCCCCAAACCCCAGAACCCCAAGTGCTCCACCCTTCACAAAAGCCCCCCCAAAAAAGAGTAAAACTGCATGTTTGGGCACTGGTGTCCTGAGGTGGGTTTGTCCTACATTTGTTCTAACAAATCCTATGTGTCCTAGGATTTGCTTGCTGGACTCTTTTTGGGAATATGCGTTCTCACACTTGTAGGAGTAAAGTTGGTGGGAACTAATTTTTTTTTTTTTTTTTGACCAATAGGTGAACCCTGAAAAAGACAGTTCTCTCACTTTGGATTGGGATAGAGTGAGGGTGTTTGATCGTGAGGTTGCTCAAATGTTCCTGAACATAACAAAGATGGCAAAAGAAGCAAAGGTAAGAATATTATCCAGGTGCCAGTAGATCCATATTTCATTTAAAGGAAATACAATTTAATATTTCATTTGCTGTGTGTTGAGACTTTTGGTCGTTTTTTAAGGAGTGCAGAATATCTGTATTTTGATTTTTATTTCATTCAGCTTTATGTAAATGAGAGCAAAAGGCAAGAGATTTTTTTTTTTGTTTTAGATTGTACTGTGCTGGTGTGGTCATCTCAGCAGAAGCCTCTTCTTAGTATTGACTTTGGGAATGCTCATCACTCATGATAGGAACTCTTCATTACTAAACCTGCTAGGAAATACTGTTCAGATGTCTCCAAGCAGACCTCTTATTTCCCATGAGATATTGAATAAATTGGAATTTAATTATGTGTAGGGCAATATTCCTGCAGTTAAATATTTAATTATGTGTATGGTGCAGTCTTTATAGCCAATTAACTTATACTCTGCTCTGTTCAGTACTTGTTTGACAGTGTGTTTGGATTTAAGTGCTTATAGACATCAAGGTTCAAAGACTGCTTGAAGCTTTTAAAAATCTGCATTCTTATAGTTAGGACTGTTGCTTGGAATGAGCACTAAATCCTTGTAGCACTGAAAGTAGGAGCTGCTGAGGTAAGTGGGAAGTAAGGACAGCAATAAGCTGCCTTGCTGTGTTCTCAGTTAGTTACAGACCTGATCTAGTCCTGGCACAAAGGGGCTTTCAGACTTTAATTTTAGAACTTGATAAAATTATCTCCAGTCAGATTTTCTGAAGTAAAAATATACTGGTGGTTACTGTTTTAAGGGAACAAAGCAGATATTATAAGAATAGACAATGGTACATTATGATACATATTTATAGACATTATTAAAATTATGCATTTACCAAATGTCAGAAGTTTTACTGTGAAAATGCTCTTTTCTAGGTAGAATCTGTGAGTAAAAAAGAGAAGGTGAAGCAGAGACCACTGGCTCTGAATACAGTAGAAATGCTCCGAGTGGCCAGTGCTGCTTTAGGTAGGTACAAAAGTTCAGATTTTCACACTGTTTTAAAGCAAAGTATTTTGGCTTCTCAAACAAAACAAAAAATACATCATTTTGGGCAAAGAACCAAGTTTAGAAAGTTGCTTGTCAAAAGTGAAATGTTTGGCAAGATCAATTGTATGGAAAGGACAAATCATAATGTATTTAAATACTTGGGTAAGGTGTACATCCAGGTGCAGCAAACGATAATCACAGGAATGTGTATATGATTTTTGTTTTCTCCTGTCCCCTCTCAGGAATGGGTCCCCAGCATGCCATGCAAATAGCAGAACGTCTGTACACTCAGGGCTACATCAGCTACCCTCGAACAGAAACCACCCATTATCCAGAAAACTTTGACCTGAAAGGATGTTTGAGACAACAAGCCAATAATCCTTACTGGGCAGAAACTGTGAGTACAAGAAGCAAAAGCTGTACTGTCATTCTCTAGTCAGTTTCAGACTAGACCTTGCTTGGTGTATTATGACCTGTAGGCCTTTAGAAACTTTAAATATCTCTAGTTTCTTTTATTTATGTTGCATTGTTATGGATTTGATATGAGTAAGCCATTTCTTCCTTCACCCAGGTAAAAGTATTGCTATCAGAAGGCATCAATCGTCCCAGGAAAGGCCATGATGCAGGAGACCATCCTCCCATCACCCCAATGAGAGCTGCAACAGAAGCAGAATTAGGTACAGGCAAATTCAGTAGTATTGGGACACTGTGTGAGGAAATCAGTCCCTTGAGGTGTAAGGTGCCAGTTTCAAAATCACTGAGATGCAACAAAAAGTAAAATTATTTGAATGGCAAGAAGTGAGGAGAGAGCAAACTTGATCCTCACTGAAACTTCTGGTGACAGTGAAGTTCAGAGCTGCTTCAGCAGTTGATCCTTGGGACTATAGTACTGCCAAGAAAAAGAAAACAACTAATACCTATGTTTCTAGGAGAAATTTGTCCCAGAATAGCAGCTCCCAAGTACTGAAGTTTGGTTATATTTGGTGGCTGAGGTGTTGTTTCTCCCCAGGTGGAGACGGGTGGCGACTGTACGAGTACATCACTCGGCACTTCATTGCCACTGTCAGTGCTGACTGCAAGTACCTGCAAACCACCATTTCCTTCAGTATTGGCCCTGAAAGATTTACCTGTGTTGGAAAGGTGGTAACTTCACCAGGTAAGACAAATCAGAAGAAAGTATTAGCTGCAGATTAATTTTTTTCCTCATTAATACACTGAATGGATATAAAAGTGAAGCTCTGGGAACAATTGCAATTGTGAGGACTTTTTTGAGCTCTCAAAACCAGAGACCAAATCTTGTCCTAATTTTCATATTTCAGTTATGATAGAAAAAGTGTTATTTTTCATGTAGTAGTCTCAAAGATTTAATGCCACATTTGCCGGTGTGAAGACCAGTCTTTTTGCAAATGCCTTTTAGGGGATAAATTACACAAAGGCAGAAGTTTATTCTTGGGCCTCTGTAAAAACAATGCAGCAGCACTACTGAGACTTTTATGGTAAACTGGCAAGTTGTTTCTTTACTTACAGGGTTCACAGAAATTATGCCATGGCACAGCATCCCATTAGAAGAGAGCCTTCCCCACTGTGAGAAAGGAGATCTTTTTCCAGTTGGTGAAATAAAGTTACTGGAAAAGCAAACCAGCCCTCCTGATTACCTGACAGAAGCAGAACTGATCACTCTGATGGAAAAGCATGGCATTGGTAGGAACTTGCATAACTTCCATTGTTCTGCAGTACCTCCACCAAGAGTGCAGAGTCTGAGTCACTCCTCTGCACTGTCTGTGTCAGTGATGAGCTCTCAGTGTTCATTTGGATATGTACAGTGATCATCTCTTTCCCTTTAAACCACCATGCCCATAGCTCCCCTCAGCAGATGGTAGATTGTTTCTTCCCCCACGTTCCTTTCCCTTTCTTATCCTTATTTTGAGCAGTTTCTGGTTTCTGGCCAAACATTTCTGGCCAAAGCAGTTTCCTTTCATAACACATCCCTGTCACTTCTCTGTCAGAAAGAGCTGATGTGTGGAAGGAAGCACCTCCTCATTCTTAGGAATGATTTCTTGTCTTCACACTTGCTTTAGCTTTGCTCTCTTCAGTAATCCTTCTGTATCCTATTATACAATTTACCACAATTCTACTTTCCTTTATCAGTCTGACTTGTTTATTTTAATGTATTTTCATTAATTTGCCCCATCAGAGTAAACACAGTCTCTTACTCTACTGTGTTTTTCCAGAGTAAATAACTGTGAGAATAGGTGTCTTCCCAATAGTAATTCCTTGGAAGAGATGAAAGGATTAAGGTTAAACCATATGTTTCAGACTTACCAGAATTGCAAAGGAACATGAGAGTTACTAGAGAGGGAGAAGTTATGCACTTGAAGTTGGGTAACAGTAAGAAGGTATCTGAATTTAAGCAGTCTTAGGAGCTCTGTAATTTGACATTAAACCAGAGAAGCCAGAAACAAGTAATTTGTTGAAAACTCTTTTTTGTTCAGTGTGGATATATTGTTTTCCTTTGTGTGGCAGGAACTGATGCCAGTATTCCAGTCCACATTAACAACATTTGCCAGCGAAACTATGTCACAGTGGAGAGTGGTCGGAGACTGAAGCCTACAAACCTTGGCATTGTTCTGGTTCATGGTTATTACAAAATAGGTCAGTTAAATGCTCTTCCCTTTCCATCCTCTTCCCTTCCTTTCCCTTTACTATATCAACGGCTGATGTCAATGTCTAAGTAACATTTCTGTCTCAAATAATGCTTATTTTGATGTCAGTTTAGGTATGAATGGTTTCCTACCTCCATTTTTGACCTTTCATTGCTGCTGTCTCTGGTTTCCTGTTAGATGCAGAACTGGTTCTTCCTACAATCCGCAGTGCTGTAGAGAAGCAACTCAACTTAATAGCTCTGGGTAAAGCAAATTATCATCAGGTCTTGGAGCATACCCTTGACATTTTCAAAAGGAAATTTCACTATTTTGTGGATTCTATTGCAGGTAAAACTTTCTACATGTGAAGTTCCCTACAATTACTTAGTTGTTGCATAGAAAATATTTATATATTAGGCCCTTTTCAGAGGTTTAGGCTTTCTGAAAAGTTGTGCCAGGACTGGAAGTTTCCAGTCAAATTAATTTGCTCTCCAAAGGGAGGTGGACTGAATCATGTCTCCAAAACTCTACTTCAAGTTTATTTTGTGCCTGTGCAGTGGTGAATTTTTGAAAACTTGAGGTTAGCTGAACCTGTATGTTTGTGCATGCTCAGTGCAAAATGCTTTGTATTTGTCTTTGTAGACAAGGAAGAGCATTGTGAGTAAAATATTTTCATTCTCACTTCTTCACAGGTCTAGACGTGATTTTGTGCAAAGTTTCCTCTTAAGAACTAGAATTCTAATCTAAGTGTGATTATTCCTTTTGCAGGTATGGATGAACTGATGGAAGTGTCTTTTTCACCCTTGGCTGCCACAGGCAAACCCCTTTCCCGCTGTGGTAAATGCCATCGATTCATGAAGTACATTCAGGTCAGTTTACCTCATACTTGGAACTGGAATTTCACTTGCTGGCACACTGAGTACAGACTTCTTTTCTATTATTGAACTTCAGTTCAAATGTGGTCATCACAAGTTCCTTTCTAAAACAAAAAGGCTGATAGAGTTTGCCTTGGGGAACAAACCAGAGAGCAGCTCCAGCTGGGTTTACCACAAGTTTTAAGCTCTGCTGACCCTGCAGTTGCTCAGGAGATTTGTGTTCTGTTTCCAGGCCAAGCCGAGTCGCCTGCACTGCTCTCACTGTGATGACACCTACAGCCTCCCCCAGAATGGTACCATTAAACTCTACAAGGAGCTGCGTTGTCCCCTGGATGACTTTGAGCTGGTGCTGTGGTCATCTGGGTCCAGAGGAAAGAGCTATCCACTGTGTCCATACTGTTACAACCATCCTCCCTTCAGGGACATGAAAAAAGGTAGGAGCTGTGCAAACATGTAGGTATCATCCTCACTTGAAATAAATTAGGTACAGTCTATACAATGGGCTTTTTAGGAGTTTTAAAATCAGTGTTGCTTAGTATAAAGTGCTGTTCAAATTAGGCTCTGGATACCTAAAATTCATGTTAAACTTACTGACCAAAATGTATTAGTTAACAAATTTTTGAAGGTTTTTTTTTTTTTTATTTGAAGAAGTAAGAAAATAATTTACCTGCATGCCCTGTAGGTGACCTTCACAACACTCAGCATACAGTGAAAGACACCAAGATACTGATGCCTTGCAAATTTGAGTAGGCTTGGATAGGAGTATAAACAAAGACCAGGTCTTGGGAATGTTCTGATGGAGATAAACGATGTGTTAAAAGCTGTTAAAAGATATAAAAAGAGGTAGACTTTGCAGTTAGTTTAGTGACTGTGGGACTGAGACTTAAAGTGGTGCACTGAAGCTTTTCAGCATCTTTTTATTACCATCTTTTAATTAAAAATATCTTGGACCAACAGTGAGTAGTTCAAGTATAAAATAACAGTTAGGCAGGAGCCATACATTTAATTGAAAATGTAATGAGTTTTCATCACTAATCTGTCTAAACTGCCTGTACTATACAGTGGCAGTATATGGCAATTCTGAAAACCATTACAGGAAAATTTTTCAGCAGGGGATTATTCTGAAACTGTGAAAGGCAAGTTGCCATTTTGGGAGCAGTTCCATTCTTCAGTGATTTAGAAAATGTACAGTATACTCAAGTGTCTCTGGCTTCTGTGTCTCACTTCCTTCAAACTGGGTAGTGAGCTGAAGGGTGGTGTGGTTTCACTCTTCTTCCTCAGGAATGGGCTGTAATGAGTGCACCCACCCCACGTGCCAGCACTCCCTTAGCATGCTTGGAATTGGGCAGTGTGTGGAGTGTGAGAACGGGGTTCTGGTGCTGGACTCGACCTCGGGCCCCAAGTGGAAGATGGCCTGCAACAAATGCAACGTGGTCGTGCACTTCTTCGAGAACGCCCACAAGGTGCGCGTGTCGCCCGAGACGTGCGACTTGTGCGAGGCAGCGCTCGTGGACGTGGATTTTAACAAAGCCAAATCCCCCCTACCTGGAGATGAGACCCAGCACTCAGGCTGTGTGTTCTGTGACCCCGTGTTTCAGGACCTGGTGGAGCTGAAACACGCGGCCATGAGGCACCCCATGCACCGTGGGGGACAGGGGAAGCGGCAGGGGCGGGGAAGGGGAAAAGGCCGGAGACCTGGAGGAAGGCTCAACCCAAAGAAACCCAAGGACAAAATGGCAGCTCTGGCTGCTTACTTTGTATAATGGCTACACAGCAGGAAAATAAACTTCTTATAAAAATGTGTTTCTCTTTGAGTTCTTTTTTAAGGATCTTTGATGTTTCATTGCTTTCCTGTTCTTAGAACAGTTAACACCTTAGGTTGCTCCCAAAACAAACTATTCTGGATGATCTGTCAGTAACTGAGTAAGCCTTTAAGCTTTTAATTGGGATTCATTGATACAATTAGAGCTCACAAACAATAGGGAGACTCAAGAAGTCTGCTTGGCCTGTTAACTGTGGCTAATAGAAAGGAAATGGAACGTCTCTTCTGACATTTCTGGGGCCTTTGTCAGCAATGCTAGTGCCAGGAATATAAGAACTGATTAAGATCAGTGTTATGCTGGCACAGGCTTTAAGTGTGGCATGAGACTTGCTTCATCTGACTTTGAATCTTCAAAAATAATAAATGATTAGTAGCTGTCAGATTTTTAAATTACATATGCAATAGCAAGAGCACTGCTTTAAGTCTGTCATTCTGCTGCATAAGTGAATAATGCCAACAGACATACAAAATGGAAATTATAAATGTGAAGGGGAATATCTGCCTTGAGCAGTGATTCCCAAATTATGGCCTGCACAGACAAGTTAGTATCTCACAGTTAATGGGGCCCAGTGAAATGAGACCTCCTCCTGCTGCTGGAAGACAGATTGAGTATGCATGCTGGTTTATTCCTCTGTGGTCACACAGCAGATCATGTCTGACAAAGTACAGTTTGTTCTGTCTGTTCCTGGCATTGTCATTTCAGTGTTGGCTAGTTTTGGTGTCAAAAGGAGGGTGTCCTCATGCTTTGGTGTGGAGCTGTATCTAACCACTGCAGCACTGGATGCCACATTGCAAAATCTCATTGTACAAATATATAAAATACTCTCTCCTTTCTTTCCATGGGCTCATGGCTGAGCATGTCTGGTCATCTGGTCAAGTACAGTTTGTGTCGCCAGTTTCAGCACTAGTTATGTTCAGATGGGAGGAGCAAAGGCTGCTGAATTTCAACTCAGAATGTGCAGAGGGTGACCTGACATGGGATGCATTGGCAACAGAGAGGTAAAACAAGTCCCTACAAAGGTAATTTATAACTCTGCTGTTTTAGTTGGCAAAGTGTGTGCATTTACTGAACCAGAGAACACAGTCCAAATACCACAGCACCAAGCCTGTTCCTCTGATCAAATGTTTGTTTATACACTTACAGCTCAAACATGAACTGTGTTTTACAGTACTGCTTAGAAGATCTAACCATGGGTAGAAGTTTCTTTTTCTGTAGTTCTTTTTAGTTCTTTCTGGTAAAAGCAGGCTGAAGTAAATAGCTTCTTTTCATGGGAACTATGCCATTGTTTTAAAAATCAAATTGATGTGGTGCCTTGGAGTCATAGGTCTTGGCATAAACTACAACAGCTTCCAGGGTGCTTGTACTGATTCAGTTGTTCAAGTCCTCTCTTAGCTGTAGCCTGGTTTGTACACCAGGAGCTGCTCTGAACACACCTGTGTGCCCAGCTGGCTGCTGCTGCTGGCTGGGATTTCTGTAATGCCTGGAGATGATCCTGGAACCGTGGGAAACCTGGCATTGGTCATTCTCCATGGCTTCCCAGCTGGGTTGGAATGCTTTCCTCTTCCTCCAAGCATGGCTTTTACTTTGGTTATTTGCAGACAAACTTTTGCTTGTAAAATTTCTTTGCACCCTTCCTATTTGTGTGTATCTCCACGCATGATTTGCCAGGGTGTGTAATTCTTCATAATATAATGTAGAGTAAGTATTTTAGGATAGAAAAGCCACTCACCTGGGTCAGTACTCACCTTGAGTAGTGTGTGCAGTTTTGGGCACCACAATGTAAAAAATACCTTAAGCTATTAGAAAGCATGCAAAGGAGAGCCACGAGGATGGGGAAGGGTCTGGAGGGGGAGCCATAGGAGGGATGGACAGTGCTGTCAGGCACATGGTGAGATTTTTGGGGTGATCTTGATGGTCCCTTCCAACTGAGGTTATTCTAGGATTCCATTAATGCTGAGCGCGGGGAGAGCTCAGTGAAGAGGAACTCTGGGAAACATCTTCGTGCTCCTTTCTGCTGATTTCAGCCCTTCTCTGGGGTCAGAGTGTATGTGGAAGGAGAGCACCAGAAGCTGCTCTGGGCAGAAAGCGGTGCGGCCGTCCCGTCCCATCCCAAATTATCCCATCCCATCCCATCCCAAATTATCCCGTCCCGTCCCTCTCGCCGCGGGCCCCGGAGCCCCGCCCCGCATTCCAGGCATTGTTTGCGGCCCCGCCCGCCCGGCCCCGCCCCCGAGCGTCCCTTAAAGGGGCCGGCACCGCTCTCAGCCCCGGCCCCGCCCCGCCCGCCCCTCCCGGCCGGGCAGCGCCGCCATGGCGCTGGAAGTGGAGCCGTCCGCGGCTCCCCTCAGCTCCTTCCTGAGGGACTTCCCGGCGCCGCTGGGCCCGGGGGAGCCGCTGCCGTGGAGCTCCGCGGGGAGCGGCGCCCTGAGCAGGGCCGAGGTGCCGGGCGCGCTGGCCGAGCGGGCGAGGAGCCTCCTGGGCAGCAGGTGAGGGGACGGTGGGGCGGGCGGGGGCTCCGGCCGGGCTGCCGCGGGGGCGCCGCCGGCGGCCGCTGTGAGGGAGCGGGGCCGGCCCGGCACCGAGGCCGCAGCAGGTGCAGGCGCGGGAGGCGCTTCCTCCTGACGCGGGGCCCGCCGGGGGCGGGGGAGAGCCCTCAGCGTCTGCAGGGAATTTTAGGTTTGGATATTTATTAATTTATTATTATTTCCCCTTCTGAATTAGTTTTGGTGACTGTTAATCGCATGCTCCTATTGAAGCCATAGGCCTTCGGCCCTGTGCCTTCATAGGATTGTTTGTGTGTTCTTTTCAAAGCTATTGCTCTCCCGCTCCCTGTGCGGAGTCAGTTACCGCGATGGGGCCGTTCCGGTGCTGGGGTGGCAGCAGTGAGAGCTCGGGTCCCTCAGGGCACCCCTGTGGGGCAGCTGGAGCCCTGCGAGGGAGGCTGGCCCTGAGGTGCCTCGCTGGGCTGCCAGGGGTAAGGGCGAGCCAGCTCCAGGGTGTTCAGCTCCCCAGCCTTCCCGAGTGGGACGTGCTCGTGTGGGTTTCTCAAGCTGATGTTTACTTAAAAGTTCAGGAGCGCAGTCACACCACTGCTGGAACACACAGCTGCTCATCAGCGATGCTTCTGTCATCCCCTGACTGCATCCCAATAACCCTCATCCTGAATAGTTTAGACTTCCTCTTTAATGCTGCTAAGAATTTGGGTATGACTTACTTCTTTTGGCAAGTTAGTGCTTCCTCAAGAACGGGTTATCTCCCACCAGTTCCACTCTCTTAATGCACTTTGGCAGTAGGGCCTGTGCGCTCCAGCTGTTACAAAGTTCCTACCGCAATCTGCTTCACTAACCTGAACAGTGATCGTGAATGGTCCGAAAGAGCGTGAGTGGTGATCAGTGCTGTGGAGAGGCTGCTTCTGATCTGGGATGTGCTGAATGTTATCTAGTTACTAGAGGAATTTGATAGATAGTAAACCTGGTTTGAATTAATTGCCTTTTAAACTATCATCCACTGAGTTTATGAACACCAAATAGATTTTTGCTGTTGAAGGTGTATAGGTGATTTTTAGATATTTAAAATGCCCTGGAAATTTGTCTTAAAAATCAAGTTACTCCTGCATGTTACAGAGGTTATTATGGACATAATATCACTCACTTAAATGGTATGCCTAAATCTGAAGATGAAAAATGCATACCAAAGAAATACAATTTCTTAGTCTGTAGTTTAAAAAGGCCCAGATAGTCATTGCATTTTTTAGTTGTGCTTTGACTAAATTGCTCTTGAACAAAACACAGCTGTGTTTTGTTCCACAGCGAGATCGCAAATTCATCACGTGCATTGAATCTTTGAACTCTGTGGAGCAAGAGTGGTTCTGGGTGAATGCTTTAAAGAACAAGGTAATGCCAATCTTGAGCAAATACTTATCACATGGCACCCACTCTGCCACGTGGGCCAGGCTGGTGTTCTCTGCAGTTGATTTAGAGAGGAAGGTATGAGGCTTTAGAGTTATGGGATGTGTTACTCAAACTGCAGTGCTTTAAAATCAGTATTTCTGAGCTGCATGTCTGCTGACAGTCTGTTGTTGTCTATTGGGCACAGTAACAAGTGGAAGCAGAAGAGGAATGCTGGTTTTGCAATGCTTTCACCTCACCTGTCACTGCTGGTGTTTACACAGAGAGGAGCCTGCCAGTGTCAGAAGCTTCATTTTTCACATACCTGCCCTGCGGCCAGTTCTGGCTCCACAGCCTCTCTTGTGGAGCTGCCCAATTCCTCAGCAATTAAAAAAAAAAAAAAAAAGGAAGGGAAAGAGAGCTAAAGAGAGTAAAGCAGAATTGAAGTGCAGCAGTCTACTTACTATTTCTTGTTTTTACAAAATGTTTGTGAAAAACAGAAGTAGATAAGAAAAGTGTTTTTGTGAATCCTCATGGCTGGCTGCAGGCAGCTCTGTGTTTGGGTGCAATGTAGTGTACCTGAAGTGTCAAATGTAGGGATCCCTACAGAATTATAGCTCAGGTTTGGACTCCTAAGACAAAGAGAAACCTCATTTTGCAGTTGCAAAAGGGCTGCATTTTCCTGTTGGGTAGGCTCAGTTCTTGCATGTGTGGAAAAAGACTGATACAGCCCAAGGCCAAGACAGGAGTCTTGTGTTTTGAAATTGCAGGCCTTCTCCTTATAATACCTGTAATTAGGAACTAAAACTGAAGTCTCTGATTGTGTGAGAAATTGCAAACATTACATTTTTTCCCATGTTTGCTGCTGTGGATCAATTCAAAATACAGCTTTGAAGGCTAAATAAACTTTTTTGTTGATGTGAATCCTCAGTAAAATAGATGGGGGAGTAGTAAGGAAATAAGAGAAAGAAGGCTGTTAAAGATTTTAAGAAATGGAAAAATAAGGGTGAGGACTGACATTAGAAGACATTTAAATGTTTGTGTAAAAGTTGAAGATGTAGAAGGGGGCTGGATCAGTGGCTGTGCAGGAGGTCTCTGTAGCTGGGACCCTGCAGGCTGTCATGGCAGCATCCCAAACACATGGAGGGCAGCTCGGTGAGAAACACACACCCTCAAATATCACTGTGTTATTCTGCATATGTTTAACACTCTGAACTGAAGGGGTTACTGGGTGTACCTTGCTGACTTCTGGTGTTGTTGTTTGATCTGTTTCCTGAGCGTGAGATTTCTCTAACATTCCAGCATCAGAGTGTATTTTACATGGTGATTAGTACTGCTGAAGGGTTTCTGTGTAGATCAAAGTGTTATTGGGAAGCAAGTTTGACACTCAGTCCTGCTGTTCTGCTTTTCCTTTCTGTGCTGTCAGGTACTCCATTCTCACCTGCACAGGTGTTTGGGTCGTGCCCAGAAGGGCCCAAGCCAATCAAGGTCCATGGCCAATAGAGGCCCAGCAGTATCCTTAGATCCCAGGACAACATGTGGTGATGTTTAGCTCGTTCTTCCAGTGGCTTGGAGGCACAAACCTTTGTGCCTTTGCAGTGTGAAATGTTGTTCCTCCACTACTGATCAGGATTTCTGTTGAGAAGAGATTGGGCCAAGAAGCACCTTTGGTTGGGTCCAACATGGAGTTTCTGAATGCTGGTGCTTCTCCAAAGCTGCACACATCTTTTTACATGGAAGCAGCTGGGTATGTCAGGCTAATCCCTGAATGGCCTAATCTAAAATGAATTATTTTAACAAATTTCTGCAAATGCAGCTACCTTAGCAAACCACCAGCTAAAACAGCAAACCATTTTGCTCTCTGGCATGCCTTGTCCCTAAGTTACTAATCTGGTAAAGTTTTGCAGATATTCTACTTTGAATAGTTGATTTAAATCAATGGAACTGCCTGCTGCAAACTGCAGCTAAACACATGCATAACATTTTGAAGAATCAGAGCAGGCTTAAGTAATCTTGTTTTGCAGAAGTTCAGTTAACATACACTTTTGGGTAATAGCTGTGTTCTGATAGTCTATGAAAATAGGTGAATGTGAATGAAGTGACCATTAGTTACTTCCCAGGCTTTAGAAATTAACCTGAAATATTCCTGACTTTCACTGCAACAGAACATGAGATGAAGTCAGACTCCCAAATATAGAAATTTCATCTTCCCCTTGATAGGAGCTGAAACTTGTATGGGCATCCTGTGACATATCCAATAACAATGTGAAATTGCTGCAGCCTTCCTGTTGGAGGAGATTTACCACAATAACAGTTGAGAGACTTGGGCTTCCTGTTCTGCCCCCTCCCCAGCGATCTGCTGTTGCCTCAGCATCCTGTTTTGTGTCTTTGTGCTTTATTCTGTGCTCACACCAAGGTGTGGCCCTGGGATCTTTATTTCCAGTATTCCCTTCTTTTAGAGTAGTTAATTCAGCAATTCTGATATTTTGAGGTCTAGTGTGATTTAGGTATGAGGAGGGGGAAAAGAAAATCTTATCTTCTGACTTCCCAGTCTCTTCTTAAAACTCTATTCAGTCTCTTCCTCTGTGAAAACTACTTTCTACTGTGACCTCTGCTTTTAATAAATTCCCTAAAACCTACTTCCTTATTCCTAATTTGAACAATTTGTTGTAATGCTCTGGTACTTCTTGCTTAGGAGCATGTTTGCATATTTTGCTCTCATAACCTGTGTGAAACACACTTTCTGTTGTTGTTTGAGGATAAATACTCAATTTTGAAACAACATGTTTAGGGTTTAATTGGAAAGTGGCTTTTGTGGAATTAAGCCTCTCCTGTTCTGCTGTGGGGTTTTTCTTCCTGCTGAGAATAAAATGGAAGTAGCAGGTGACTCTTCACTGCACATTTTGTATAAAAACTGTTCAGTAATGACTGAAGAGCCTGAAGAGATGGATTCTGCATTCTAAAGTTGCTACTTCTGGTAGTTTCATAAGAAAAGCTGGGGAAAAACTGCTCCATGTAACCATAAGAGATGGAAATTCTGTGTGTGGCATTGTTTATGTATTTGTCTTGATGCCCTCTTGTTCATCTCCTTCAATGACCTGATTTCATTAGCACAAGGAACAACTTCCTGTGCATTGTAGAATGTCAGATGTTCTCTCCTTAATGGATATTATTTGTACTTTTCTGGCTACCATCACCCTGGGAACTCTAGGTACTGCTCTAATAAATGCTAATGCTTAAAGCTGCTTGAGTGGAAACATTCTGTAGTTGATTATAAGAATAAAAAGCAAAAGGGAAATAAAAGCAGCAGACTGGGGAGAAAATACTGAATACAAGCAGCTTTTGTTTATGAGGAAGCTTGTGACCTGCTATTATTTTGGCAGTGTGAGAGGATCTTTCACTTGCTGGAGAACTGCTGGCATTTGCAGATCTGCACTAAACCCGCTGCTGATAGAGCTGCAACAAGCTGGAAACACACCCCGAGCCTGCAGTGCCCCAGCTGAGCTCTGTGGGATCTTCTGTTCCAGGGCCCATGAGCAGATAAGGGCTCCTCTTCCCTCAGATGTAAGGCAGCTGCAGCTGACTTGTGCTGGAGCTTGTGCTTTCAGATATAACACTTCTTTATCCCCAACATGTGTGTGTGCACAGTCTGAAAGGAAAAGAGGATCACACACTGGTGCTCTGGCCTGCAGTAGCACTGCTGCCTTGTTACCATGACTTTGGTAATAATGTCTAGAAACAAAATTAATCACTTAAAAAAAAATAATCTGAAATATAAGTGATCAATACTTGGCCAAGATAGTTGGTAATCTCTTGTGCTTTATTTTATACAAACAGATTTCCTGACAGTACTGTGGGAGAATGTGTGCATTTGGAGTGGGGGGAATGTGAATTCTTTTGATTGCAAAATAGGGGCATAAAATGCAGAAGGCTTTGTGGAAACATGGAGTGTTTGGCATATTCTAGAGAGGCTGTGTACCACCCTCCAAGGTGACACAGAGCTCATTTCTCTGCTCCCAGTGCTGAGGAGTATCTTTTTGGGGTCTGCCATCTGCTGCACAACTCTGAGTGCCCAAAGCCACTGTAAGCTGGGCACGGAGCACTGCAGGAGGCCTGTCAGCTGTTTTCAGGCCTTCACAAAAAGTGTAGCTGTAGCTGAGGCTCTGGCCAGGGTGTGGTGGCCTGAGCTTTGATGCTCTGGATGCTGCCCTGTTACCCAAAAAAATCTTTACTAGAGACTTCTGAATGTACCTCTTAAACTGGAGGGGAAGAGGTGGGAACATCTTTGAACTGGTGACTTGTTTGCAACACTTGCTACAAGTGTCTTGGGGGATTAATGACCCAAATTAAAAGAATGAGTGAGAAGTTATCTTACTGTGTTTCTGCTTCCTAAATGAACGTGTATATATTTTGGTGTTTTTCTTTCTGAAGACTGGTACTAAAAGGGTCAGTATCAATCTGATGATTGACCTGACATACGTGATTACCCTGTGGCTGTGGTGGTGTGACAGCTGGTCTTTTGAAATTAAAAAAAAAAAATAGACAACTAAATTGTATTGCAGAAGAGAAACAAGGTGAACAAGAGAAGTAAGTCCTGTTCTGTAATTTATGCCAAATCTAAAGTATGCAAAGCATCATAATTGCATTCTACTTTTGTGTGTAACTTTATTTTGGCCCGGAGGTATGTGTATCAACAGGAGCTTTGCACAGCTCCATTCACCAGTGCTGTGTCCAGCAGTCCAGAATCTTTCAAGGAGGAGGGTGGCATATAAATTTAAGTGTCATCTTTATTAGCATAAGTATTGCTTTACTCTTTAACTTACCTCTTTTATCTGTACTCAGGTTTTTGAAATAAGTCTTGTGTTTTGCTGTGAGTAGCTGGAGGAGACAAGCTCCCTGCTCCAGCCACTGTTGATCTGACTTCAGCTGCTGGTGAAGCTACGATGCCTCGTCTGCATTGTTACAACATGCTTTAGTTCTTTTAAAATATTTTTTATTGTGGTCAGAACACACCCTTTGTGTTAGCAAAGAAATAGCCTGCAGCAAAGAAATCCAAGGTCTGTTTACTACCAGCCTGTGTGTGCTGAGGCTGAGTGTTTAGTGTTGTGTGTCAGAGAAATGGGGCTAACGTGTTTCTTCTAAGATTCCCCTAAAGTAGCATCCTGTGTGTGCATGTAACACACCCCAGCAGCTTTCCTCTTCTTCCCAATACAGTTGGTTTTCCACTTAGGAACACTGTAGCTGTTTCCTTGTGTTTCATGGAGATTAAATCATGCTTGGGTCAGCTCATCATCAGGGTGTCTTGGGCTTCTTTGGAAGGAAGGTTTTAACAATAAGTGACATTCTTCTTTGCTTACAGGAAAGGTTTGAAGTCTGCAGTGGTAATTGCACTGGGTTACTTTTGCACTGGTTGCCATAGGTACTGTGCCTGTTTCCAGATACTCTCCAGCCAAGTGAGACCTTGTAGCTCTCAACTAAAGCAGCATTTTTAATGACACATTTTGTTAACTCTTAAATTCTCTGATTTAGAAGGTGAACTTAGACCTGGTAAATGTTGAACCTGAATGGAAGATGCCATTCCTTGGAGCTCCATTCACTTGAGCTCAAGTGAAAACCAGTCTTGTCAATGTGGTAATGCTGTGATGAAGATTTAATAAAGTAATCATAAATATCTTCTGTTCAGAGCGGAGTTTGACCTAAATAGGTTTGGTAATTTTTAGACTTCTATCTTTATTCAGTGTATTAGAATCAATTTTTTGATGTTGTTGCTGTCTGCATAACAAAATCCCAATAAATAACCACTTTCTTAACAGATTTGCTGAACTGTGGAGTGGGAGGAGATACATAGGAAGCAAAGCTGAATAAAGCATATCAGTACTAAGGAATCACAAAATTTCCTTTTTAGGAACTGGGTGGCAACTGGAAAAAGTTGAAGGATGAGACATAATTTGTAAATTTTCTCTTTGTTATAGGCATCCTGTAAGCAGAGGTTTATACATGACTTGTGCATTATATATAGTACTTAGTAGATTTCCTTTTGTTTAAGCTGCCTTTTATGGGCCCAGTTGAGCAATTCTGGACTCTGGAAAGCAGAAATGTACAAAATTTAAAATCAAAGTATTAAGCCCTCTTCTGATGTTGAGCTGTGAACCCAGGCTAGATATTTTTTCCTCCAGTATAGCAGAGAAATTCTGAAGATGTCTGAAGCTGTGGCTCTCACTGTGCAGCTAAATGCATTGCTATTTTCTCAATGTTTCTTGTCTCTATTCTTGGAGCTGAAACGTGCTTTGATTAAAGCTTCTGACTTTCAGCAGCGTCAACAACACATCTGACATTGTTTGTGGGGCTTATATTTTCATAATTCTTTTTTTTTCTCTTACATGAACAACAACAGGAAGAAGGATTTTGGAGGGCAGGGGTGCCATTTCTGTTTTGGATGTATTTCTTGCCTGACCTCTTAAAAGATTGTCTGTCAGTGTCAGAGCCATTATAAGCAGGCATTGTTACTTTAAATGAGCTAGGAAAGGAACTGACTCCCCTAAACATATCAGCCTTAAAAAAGAAATAAAAAGCCACATTCTGTTTTCCCTTGATGTGACATGACTGCAGCTAGCACTGAAAGGGCTGCAAACACGTTGCCATCTATTTGAAGTACCGAAATAACTCATTAAATTGGGCCGTCACTGCCACAGAATGCGTGGCATAAAGCAGGCCTGTGTTGGAGCCTGCTGACTGACACAATGCTTTCTGTTTCTGCCACAGGAGGTACTCATACATGGCTGTGAGGATGTGACAAGGCCCCTCTTTCAGGAGCACAATGGCAAAATGCATTTCAGCTTGTTGTCACTGGGATCTAAAACCCCGCGGCCTTCCCCTCCCTGCCCTTCTGTGCACACAAGCCACTCATTGCTGAGCAACACCACACACCAAATGCTTCCACCATTTCATACTCCCCAGCAAACCAGTTCCATGCAGAACTTTCTAAATGTTTCCTGGGAAAACAAAGTCTTGTCCTTGACTTGCACCTTAATGTGGTATTTGCTTTGCTTGGGTAATTCAACACCTTGTGGGAATCAAATGTTCCATGAACAATGGATAAAGTGGCTTTTTATGGATGTTGATGCTTATTCTTCATCGTGCTCATAGAAAATGGCTGGAATGTGTTTTCTATGTATAGTGTAGTTGTTAGTGCTTGCCATGAGACTGCAGTGAATTTAGGAGTTATTTTATAGTAGCCTCCTTTTGGAGTTGGATGGGACTTATTTGTTTACAGATTAAAAAACATTATAGCAAGTGTGTGCATTTATAAATCATGTGGCTTGAATAAAGCATTGAGTGAGCAGGAGATGGTGAGCATACTGTGTAGCATTATTGTGTTCTAGATGCCTACCTAAAAGCTTTGTCTAAATAACAAGTCTTGGAGCCTCTTCTCATCCTAGTCTTGTGTCAACTCTTTGCCTGGGTGGTTTCTTTGGAAAACTTCCAGTCAGAATAAACTGAATTATAAGGGCTGTAGGTTAGCATTAAGCATGACTTTTCTTGTGAAGGGAAGGAGAGTTCCAAGTAACTTTTTTAGAGATTTGCATCTACCACAATGCTGAGATCTTGGTGCTGTCTGTGGTGAGATAGTTGACTGCAAGCAAGAAATGCTGTGTAGTGAGTAGAAACAAAATGTGTGTTCAGAGGCTGGGATTGAAGGTAGCAGTTCCCATCTGATAGCTCAAGAGAAAGAGGTACCATCTGTGACTGGAGTGTGAGGCAACAGTTTGAAAATATGATTCATACACTTCTTTCTCTTTACATTCTTGAGAAAGCAGTTGTCTAACTGAGGATCTTACTAAAGATTAGTGTGAATAAATATTGAACATATGGTTTGCTCTACTAGTTTACTAATGAAGTTTGTATTATTGTGTGTAATGGTTTCTAAGTCTGAGGTCACCAGCCATACACTGCGAGGTTGTAGCTCAGTTTAAACTAATGGAGTCTATTTTGCTTTCCCTTCCTTTTCTTACCAGCAGAGATGTTTCACCACTTCTTGCAGCATCATTGATCCATGCTGCAGTTGATGAAGTTCTCCAAAAAGACTTGACTGAATTTAAGCTGCAAAATGTGGAAACAGAGGGAGAAGGAGATGAGGAAAGGTTCACCTGTAAGTATACTTTTCTGTCTGTGGTTTTTCCAGAGGCTGTCTTTCAGAAGAGTTTAGTGTTTTGAAATGTTTCCCAGATTTATTTGGTTAGGCTGCCTGGCAAGCAGCAGTGAATGGAACTTCATTTGCTTCTGCTGTGTACCTGTGGGATGAAAGGAAGCTGTGCTGGGTTTGTGGGCAGCATGCAGACAGTGTCTGGAGCCCTGACTGATGCTGTGCATTGGCTTTCTGAAAGGGAAGAGTTTGTCCTTTGCCCTTTGGCAGAGTGACCTTATTATTCCCATGCTTTGACATTGCCATCACCACAGATGTTGTAGAGTCAGACCAACACCTTCAATCCATCCATAATAAACCATCTTGCTTTTGTCTTGGCAACCAGATTCTGGCTCCTCCATATCTTAAATATCCTGAAACTCCAGATCTTTCTCCTGGCAAGTTGCTCGATAGTTTGTGTCTTTATCAATAGCTTCTTTTCTTCCCACTCTCCCCTGTAAAAGTGAGATACTGAGGGAAGAAGAGCTTTGCATGTCTTCTACCTGATGCCTGCATTTTTTCCTGTGTGAACTGGAGAGAGAACAGACCTTGGTGACTGAGTATTGGGTTTGTGCCTTGTGTAACAGATGGTCCTACTGCATTTATGTACTGAAGTGTTTAACATTAGACTTCACCAAACCTTTAGTCCCAGTGCCAAGAATCTAAACAGAGCAGGATGCAGGCAGAGTAGAAGATAGAAATGGAGATGTCTTAGGCAAACCAGTCTGTTCTGTAAGAGGAAATACTCACCCTTGCATTTCCCTGGGATGGATTGAAAGGCAGTTCAGTGTGCCCCAAACAGAGCAGTGCAGTGGCCAGGATATGAGACTCCCAGAAGCCTCTTTGAGCATTCATGTCCAAGTCTGAAGCAGCAGGAGGGGGAACTCAGTTAATTAAGTCGTGCTGCACTCTGATTATGTCATCCCTTGCCCTAATGCTTGTGGCCTTCACTCACTGCAGCTACCCTGGCCTGGGGCAGCATTCTGCCTTGAGGGGGAGCTGGCAAATATGAATTTGGCGTGACCAGGTCATTGCAGCCTCTACAGGAAAGTCAGAAGCAGCATATTGTAACTCACCTAGGATAATTATGTAGGTTTGCACAAAGCAGTTGGAAACTGTTATCAGAGCACCCTGCAGTCACTGTGCTGTGGACTCTTCATTGACTCCTGTGTAATTATTTTTGAGGTGAACTATAGCAGTAATATAGGGCATGAACTGCTAAACATTTGTGAGCCTAGGACTGTAATCTGTAGTTCTGTGTCTTACGTAAATCTTGGGCCTACAAACCAAAATGAACCCTATCTGAATAATAAAGAAATAATGTTTAGAAACAAGGAGTAATGAAGAACTTGATAGGACGTGGACGTTTTCTTGGCTACAAGCATCTGATGTCTCTGTTACTATGTGTTGGGGACATTTGCAGAACATTCAGGCTGCTGTTTTGCTCTGAAGGCCATAAAGATAGGGCTGGAGTCTACTTTTAAGCTAGTGCAGGCGAAGTTGGAAAATCCTTGGATGAATTTTGTGTTGAACTAGTTCACATTCTGTTTCACTATTACTTGTTGACAAGTGCCCCAGAACTCTCCCTGTTCTGATGGTTGAAACCTTCTTTAATTTCCATTTTACATATTCCTGCCAATTTTGTTTCTTTGTTCTTGTCATCATTGCCATTTAGATCAAATCTCTACTGACCATTCATTCCCCTATCAAAAAGGATGGAAATTGGCTCATTGTTCAGGTGCTTGAGCTGCCCAATTTCAGCAAGGAACAGCTACCTTAAAAATGTTCATTTTTCTGCTCCCTTGGATGTACTTGTTTTCCCCTATCTTGTAATTGCTATTACATCACTTGAACTGTACAACTAGAAGGAAAGCTGTTCCTCATGCTACAGCACAGTATGGCCTCTCTTCCTGCACTGCAGTGATAAATCTGCCAAAAAAAGCATTCTTGGAATGAAAGAGAAGTGATTATATAAAAGCAATGGGGGGGAGGGGGGGAAATGTGTGCACGTGTGAGTGCCACTGTTTGTGGTACTGCAGAAGCATTTCTGCTGTTGAGATACTAAATTCTTTGTCAGATGTCACAAGCTTAATATTTAAACAGCAATATGTGTCTTCTGGTCAGTATTAGTCTAGACATTTAGAAATATGTAAACTAACAGCTGTAGGCAAGGCTGTCAGAGATGCTGTCCTGTTTAGTTATTTTGTGTTTGGGATGATTTAATATCTAAAGATTTTTATAGCTTGTCATTAACACCTACATATTAAGCGAATTAAAAGTAATTTTGGTTAGTATGTAGTGGCTGCTCATCAAATATGTGTGTTTAAATTTAGCTTTCAATTCTCCAAGCCCAGAGATGCATCTGAAGCTGGCCAGCTACTGTTGCTGAAGAGAAAAAATCCAGGAGTTACAAAAAGGAATTCTGAGGAAACTTTAATGCTAGCAGTGTTAGCAGGAGTCAGGATAAAATAGATACAGGAAAGATAGTTCATGCACTGCAGGTCTTTAGAGTATACAGTAGTGACTGGCAAATTATTTTTGTTCTATAAATGTTCTTTTCTGTGCATTTTGAAGTTAGTTGATTTAGCATTGGGGCAGGTTTCCTATTCAAATAACAAAAATTTAAATGGTTACCTGTTTGGAGAGATACTGTGTTGCAAAGCTAGACACAATGCCAAGCACCAAACCATTCAGTCTGATGAGCAAGTTTGGATTAATTGATCTTTGGGATCTGTCCAGAAAAGGATTTGAGTGTCTGGCTGGAGCTTTTCACGCCATGCCCAATGGCTGTTTACAGTTCTGCTCTGTAATGACAAAGCTGGAGAGTAGCGGAAGTGTTCTGTCCCTGCAGCTCCTACAACCATGAGTATTTAAAAAGATAAAGATAACAGCTTAAAATTCTAATCTGTTCAGCTCAACTGTGAGTTGAGCTATTGACCTCAGCAAACATTTTCAGACTTCCTTGTTGTTTCAGTGGAAGTGGTTCAGTAGGACATAACCTGACCCAAAGCCAGGCCCGTGCTTTTTCAGCCCTTTTGTCCAAGACAACAACAATCTCATCTTAAGGTTTTTCTGCCCACTTGATGATTCCCTTTTATTTTTCAGTATGTGCGAACTCCTACCACTTTATCTTACTGATTGTACTAATGTAATAATAATATTTATGTCTAATATAGTATACTGATTTTTCTGGGTCTTTGTTATGATTTTTGTACTGTAATCACCTCCTTGATAAAACCTCTATTTTCAAAAAGAACTAGCAAGTAAAGAAGCTGCCTTTATACTTAATGTTACACTGTTTTCCATTGCAACTTTCTCTCCACATTATTCTCAGGACCTCATTTTAATTCTTGCAGAGCCTGTAAAGGCAGGGTGCTGGATAGGGAAAGAAACTTGAAGGAAAGACAGGCCAAAAGATGGAGTGGTGTGGGAAGGTGGGCCAGAGCACTCACTGTTTTGCCTCTGTGCTGGCAGTGCTGGATGGGGAGTCGCTGCAGCGCTGCTTTTTTAACAAGCTGCGGGACGTGTGCTGCGAGTGGCAGAAGCAGCTGCCGCCGCTGCGGCCCCTGGCGCGTTTCCTGCTCGTGTCCATCCACGCCATCCGCAACGCACGCCGCAAGATGGAGGATCGCCACGTGCTGCTGCCCGAGTTCAATCAGCTCTTCGGCCTCTCAGTGAGTCTGGACACAACGGGGGGATGGCTGGGCAGCTTTGCAGCATTGCTGTAAGCATGGGGCCCTGGTGGTGGATGATCTGTGAATTTGTTGCCATAAGTTATTTGTCATGTCTGCATTGGAGCAAGGACTTGGTGACTCAGATTGCCGGGGGCCAGCTACTGCCCTGATAAAGAAGTGGTGCAGGGAGGATCTTGTGACTTTGGGATTCATGTCATAAGTTATGATCTAGGAAGATGGGAAGTTCACCTAGTGTTATGTTGCTGGAGTTTCAATGTGCTTGTGACTGACACAACTTCTATATGGATTGAGAGCAGCCCTGAGGAGCAGGACTTGGGGGTGTTTGTTGATGAGAAGCTCAATGTGACCCAGTGATGTGTGCCTGCAGCCCAGAAAGCCAAATATGTCCTGGGCTGCATCAAAAGCAGGGAAGGCAGCAGGCTGAAGGAGGGGAACTTTTCCCTCTACCCTGCTCTGGTGAGACCTCACCTGCAGAGCTGTGCCCAGCTCTGGGACTCACTACACAAAAATCAGAAGGATCTCATGGAGCGAGTCCAGAGGAGGCCACAAAGATACTGAGAGGGCTGGAGCACCTCTGCTGTGGAGACAATCTGAGAGCTGAGGTGGTTCAGACTGGAGAAGTGAAGGCTCTGGGGATGCCTTATAGCAGCTTCCAGTGCTTAGAGGGGCTACAGGAGAGGGGCTTGGAGCAACCTGGTCTAGTAGAAGGTGTCCCTTCCCATGGCAGAGGGGCTGGAATTAGATGGTCTGTAAGGTCCTTCCAACCCAAACCATTCTGTGATCTGGAGAACAGCAGTTGTACAAGTGCAGTTCATGAAACTGCTGCAGGACTATATAAGCAGCAGTCTGCTGCTTCAGTGCCAGGTTATTCTTAAGGACATTAAGTGACTGACAGCAAACAAAGAAAAGTAATTGGCCTGCAAAGTACTCATCTTATCCATTTTGTACCTGTATAAATGGACTTAAATTGTCATTTGTACAGAAGAAAGCCCAGAATAAAGAATCTTTGCTTGTTGGGAACAGTCTGAGCTATTTTGGTTTTGACCATGAATGTCTTCCTCTCTCTCTCTCCCTGCCACAGGATGATGTTGATCGTGCTTACTTTGCGGTGTTCGATGGCCATGGTGGAGTGGATGCTGCCAATTACTCAGCAACACACTTACATGTCAACGTTGGGTTACATGAAGAGATTGTTAAGAATCCAGGTGAAGCCTTGAAATGCTCTTTCCAGAAGACAGATGAAATGTTTCTTTTCAGAGCCAAAAGAGAGGTGAGTGGGTAGAGATTAATTCCATTGTTTTTAAATAACACTGAGAACTGTTGGACAATGTGGTATTATCCAGAAAATTCTGACAGTACAGTTAATTTCAATCACTGGCTTCTTTATGAAATTATGCTATGTGTAAAGATTTTGTTTGATCAAATTATTTCTTACTTTGAGGAAAACCAGTGCTTGGGAGTTCAAGATGAGTAATTGAAAAGAATTGCTAAAGTGATTTAAATGATTCTGACATATCAATTATTTGAGAAAATACTGGTGCCTCCTTGTCTAAACCAGGCAGCCTCTAGATGTTCTGCTGTCTTACCTCTTACCTGGAAAAGAGATTTCTTTCTTCCTGATAATATGGTTGTTATCTTCCTCTTTCTTGTCCTACTATTAGTGTCAGTGGTGATTGTAAGTGAAAAATGTGTTCTCTGATTTAAATCAGACTCCTCAGTTCATTAAACTTATTGATTAAACTTTGAATTAAGTTGGTCCAATGAACATTCTGTCTTCAAAACCACATTACACTGTTTGAGAACTCTTATAGCACTGCTGTGGAAGTACTCATTGTCAATATCTTTATTTCTGTTTATGAGGTATGAAAGAGAGACCAGCATTTCATAAGGTCTGACTCTCACTCATCTTTTCAGGGAATCTAGGACAGTTAGATGTTTTTCCTTTGTTTGCATTCTCATTTAAATACCCAAGGATAAGGAGATCTGTGTGGAGCAAGGTATCTGTAGTTGCTAGGGTGGAGAATGTGAAAGGGATCGTAGAGATGTGTTTGTTTGTGAAGTGTTCATTCTACTGAAATTCAGATCCTTTTGCTTTTCTGCATGTCTCTGTTTTAAACAACAGAGCTCTTAGTCTCCTAGATCAGTTTTGGAATTAATAGCAGGAGAAGGAAGAACATGAGACAAAATTTTCATCTGCATATTAGAAAATACATTTATAAATAGTTTATTTCACATCTCTCTACTATCTTGTACCCTTTTTTCAAGTATCTGAATTAGGATTAGCAGGTCTAATGTGCTGCATTTAGTGTGATCAAAGCTAAGTTTTCAATATTGCCATATATCCCAGTAGGGCTGTTGAATATTCACCTGACACCCCTGATTTCCTTCCGTAGAAGCTGCGGAGTGGCACAACAGGAGTGTCTGCATTGATTGTAGGGAACAAACTGCACATAGCATGGCTGGGGGACTCTCAGGTGATGCTGGTGCAGCAAGGGAAAGCTGTGACATTAATGGAACCTCACAAACCAGAAAGAGAAGTAAGTCTGACTTGTTTTTTCCTCTTAAGTGTGTGATGTCAGATTCTCTCCTGAAACCTTTTGGAGTCAAGCCTTTTTAAGTGATTGGTGCTTTACATAATTATATATCCTGTATGTTAGGATGCATGGAATTAACAATTTCTTGTTTTGTGCTCACTCCTGTGTCTTGACAAGATGATCCTTACACCTTACGTGCTTGGAAGTACTAATGAATGGTACTGATAGTCCTGACTTCAGTTCCTGCTTAGACTACTCAAAATTTGCAGTAATTAAAGACTTTCAAAGGCTTTTTGTGTGTGTGAATTTAAATCTGCCTGTTACAGAATATTTTAGTAATTTGAGATAAATAGCAATTCAAAATATTAGCATGATGCAAATCTTTCATTATATGCAGTACTGTAATTGAAAAGCTAATGCAACTATTGGCCTAACTGGCTTAAAGTGTATTGTATTTCCTATCTATTTTTATAGCCAGATATTTTATTCCATGAAATTGGATGGAGACTTTGCAAGTTTAGCTAGCATTGCATGACCCTTTGCCTTCACTGCATGAATATTTGTAACAACTGAGTAGTTAAAGGAATACCAATGCAAAGACAATTGTTACTTAGCTTAGTTATTGTGTATTTCATTCTGAACATTTATATATTCACCCAGCTGCTGTATGGAATGGGAAGAAGTGGCAGGAAAATTTACTCATCCATATAAGAAAGCATATGATGATACAGAAACTTGAGAATTCTGCTTTTTGGTGGACAAGCCATAGCAGGGATGGAAAGTAGTGGCTTGTTTCCAGTAATCCTATGTGCCTGTTTCTGTGCTAGATTCTGATATGTGTGTTTGCTATATTCATTGTAGAAATACAGAAGCTGGAGCAGCAAACAAAATGTATTCCACTGTTTTTCAGGATGAGAGAGCAAGGATTGAGACTCTGGGTGGCTGTGTAACCTACATGGACTGCTGGCGGGTTAATGGTACCTTGGCTGTTTCCAGAGCAATTGGTGAGATAAACCATTAAAATCTGTAAACTTTGGATTCAATTTGATTGAAACACAGCACCTGAGACTGTGTTTACTGTAAATGGTGTCTTGTTCAGCATCAAACAAATAGTAAACTACTTACTGTCTTTCCCATAAGGCAAAGACTCACATGGCTTGCAGCTACATCAGCATATTGGTTTTACCATGAGAGTAAAATATTGGTTTATTTTACATACTAGCCATGATAGTCCTATTTTTTCCCTACTACTAAGATCTTGCTTCCTATAAATGCCTAAAGTACTGTAATGTTTTACAGTAGTTTAACAAATATGCAGCATTTTATTTGTAAAAGTGGAGGAAGAAATAAAGGTTTGTCTAGCCTTTTTTATGTGCTCAAATGTCTGAATTGTGAGGGGGTTTTGTCCACTTTAATATGAATGTATCTTTCTCCTAACTGTGGATCTTTCTGCTTAGGTCAAATCACTGCATTCTCCTTCAATATCCAGCAATTTAGGGCATTTTAATTGCAGTATTCTCACAATCTTATTAAACAAGCTTACTTTGCTAATTGCCAATTATGGCAGAAAGACAAAAAAACCCTGAGCAATACAGTAGATAAATGTAATGTATGAGTGGGAGGAGATTAGTATGGAATTTGTATAATGCTACTTGGATCAGTAGGAACTCATGTTTGGTAAGTATGTCCATACAAAACTGATAAACTAAACACAATGAGCAGATTGTTAGGACATTGTCATGTATATCTGGATAGCTGAGAAAAATTTTATTTTCATGGCATTCTGAAGGCTGTACAGGAGGCACATCTGCAACATGAATGCCTGGCTATCTCCTCACACAAATATATTTCTGAGAGAAAAAACTTAGGAAAAAATTCCTTATTTTCCCTGCAAAATTAGGGGGGGGGGTTTAAGGAGTTACTTTAAGTTTTACTTTCTAAGGGGTTGCTTTTAATTTTTAATTAAAAGTAACTCCTTATAAACCCACTGGATTTATGTAGGTTCCAAGCATCCTTAAAGAAACAAAAGTCTTTGTGCTTATTCCATGGCTTTTAACTACTCTCATCCTGCATCAGGTACCTCTGGAACAGGGTCTGGCCATCCTTGAGGATGGTAAAAGCAATTGATGGGTAAAGAAGTACCTGTTTATATCTGAAGTAATCAAGCCTTTGCTTTGTATGTTTGTCTCAGGTGACATCTGCCAGAAGCCCTATGTCTCTGGTGATGCAGATGGAGATTCCTTTGAGCTGACTGGCTCAGAAGATTACCTACTCCTTGCCTGTGATGGATTCTTTGATGCCATCAAGCCCCATGAGGTTGTAGACTTGGTGCTGGATCATTTGATGCAGACCAAAGGAGTGGGGCTCAAAGCAGCAGAGAGACTGGTGGCTGCTGCCAAGGAGAATGGATCCAGTGACAACATCACTGTGCTGGTGGTCTTCTTGAGGGATCCCCAGGACATCCTGGCAGACTGTGTCAGAGACTCTAAGAGCCCTGGGGTTGATGATGGTGCTCAGGGCTCACCCTTTACCTTCCTCAGCTGTGAGGCAGCAGCCGCACAGTGACAGAATCTGTTTAGTCCAGAAGGTTCAAGTAAGTTCATGTAAGGAACTGCTTTCCAGTGAAGAAGCCTCTAATGCAGAGGGCACGATGTATCAGGAAAAAAGACAAATGGACAAATGTGGAACAGAAAGGCAAGACCCCTTTTACTGAGTTCCCATTTGTCTTTCCCTTCTCCCTTTTCTCCTCCCTCCCCTCAAAAAACACTGAGCGGACGTGGAGATTTGTACAGCTGTTTCATCTCTGGGAGCAGGCACTGAAGTGTGTCCCAGGGCTGTTGGTCATAGCCCTCTGTCCTGGAAGGGTAAGAAACCATAGTAGGTATAAGCTAATGGATGAGAATATGCATTTCATGAATTCTGGGTGAAAATTTGAATTAGTGCTTTGAAAGAGTACTGTATGTTGTACTTAACTGTGATGTTACTTTGGAAGGTGGAGGGGAGAAGCTGTCCCCACCACAGAAAAGCTTTTTCCTGTCTGTGTTCTGTAGGAACAGACTTGGGGTGCAGGGACTGGTTGACACCAGTGTGCTGTGTAAGGTGCTTTTGGTTTGTACCAAAGATAGTACAAGAATGATGTGGCCTCTTTATTCAAACAGAAACATTTAACATTTGTGTGCAAGGAGAGGAGAAAATAAAACTGGATGCTCCAGAAAAGCAGAACTAGTTAGAACTATCCCAGGGGAAAATGATAGAAAATCAACTGCTTTCTGGGATGCTCTGGTTTATAAACTGGAATCTGATATTTAGCTGCACTGAATTATTTCTCCCTAACAAATATGATTATTGGCTATTTGGCAACCTGAAGAGACCCCTCTTGTGATATTTGAGAGAGAGCTTTGCAGTTTGTGTGCTCAAGCAGGTAAATGTCCTCTTCCTGCCACTATTTTGTGTACTATAACAAAGGATGAATTTATTTTTCTTCTAAGTGTTTATTTGTTAATTTTCTGAACTCTACATTTGAGGAATGTTTTGCAGTGTTACTTTACTTTGTTGTGGTTTTTATTTAAACTGGAATTTTCAAGTGGCTCTGTCTTTATTACCTGGTGTAAAAAAACTGACTACCCTCAAGTGCCTTAAATATTTCACCCAAGGATTTCTGGCTGCCTATCATGGTCTGGGGAGCCAGTTCCTAATTTTTCAAATGTGACTTTTTGTTTTCATTGATGCACTTAAATGTTTCAGTTTGTGAATTATTTTTGTGGTAACTAGGTTTCAAGAAAGCATCTTTCATTGTTGCCAAATCTTGTGGTTTGTAGTAAAAGCTTCACTGTGACTTACTCCCTGCCCTGTGCAGAATGCTCTAGAGGTTTAATCATAAAGTAACAATCTGAGTAATAATTTCATGTAAAAAGTAACTTCTGGCCTTCACAAAAAAATTAGTAGCACAAACTAGAAACAATTCAGTAACAATTTTTTTCCTCATGGAGGTTAATTTGGTCACGCTTCATGAACCTTTTGGGTCAGAATAACTTTCTAAGAACTGTGAAGCTCAGAGGATGAAAGAAGTGTAATGAATATGTGAGGGTGTTTGCACAACTGCTCCATTCATGACGTGCTAGAGCCTGTGGTTGTGTTTTGTCTTGCCTGGCTAGCAGGACTCAACAAGATCTGAAGGCTCAATGGTAAATTTGTTATTAATTTCAGTGTCTAAACAAGAAGTGCTTTGCATCTGGCAGCAAGATTGTATGCCACATTTAGAAGCACATGTCATTGCAATATGTCAGTCCTATTGGTTAAAATATGGTGAGCATTAATGCTGCTTGGGGAGGAAGCTGAGGTAGAAGAGCTGGATGGCTCAGAGGAAGAACAGAGCAGCACTGTCTGTGTCCCCAGCCTCTGGATCCTTTGCTGATGTGGGATGGTGCAGTGACCCCAAGGCTTTTGCTGGAATTACTGAGGATGATCCTCCAGTTTTTAATGTAGGAACTCCTCAGTGACCTCCTCTTCACCACACAACAGCTCAGACAGCAGCTGCCTTCTTTTGGCACAGGGGCTGTTCTGCTGAGAAGGCTGTAAGCAGTTTTCCACCCTACATTTTGGTGTCTTAAAATGTGTAGGGAAGGATTTCCATTCTGGCAGCCTGGTGGGGTGGGCATCAGTGTTTGTAGTGAACCTTTTTCAATTAAGGGAACCCTTAGGATTGTTCAGTCACCTCCTTGGATTTATCAACTCTCCTCTGTCTTTCTAGCCAGATTTTCAATTCCATGCTAAATCCTGATGACCACTAGTGCCTCTTGGTGTCTTAGAAACAGTTCTATTATTAATAGAGTAACAATCATGCAGAATTGATTGCTATCTGAGGGTTATCAGGGGAGGAGGAAATGATTGTATTTATGAAGGAAGGTGTGAAATATTGGTAAGTTCATTATATTGGTTTAGTTTCTGAAATTTGCCAAATTTCCTCAAAGGTGAAAGGGATTGAACAAGCCAAACTCTTTGTAATGGTTATTTTTTTCAACCTTTTCTGGGCAGATTTGCATTACAGAGGAAAGAAAGTCCTAAGTCTTTTGATGGATGCTTGCAGCTATGTGAGAATATAGTTTTTTGTTTCAAATTTGATAATTTCTTTTTTATGGGAGCTAAGTGAAGTGGGCCTTTAGAAAGCTGTCTGTGGCAATCATAAAATCTAATTCTCAAGCAATGCTCTAGGGAAGAAATTCTGCGTTCTTAGAAGCTGTTCCCTTACATTTACATTCATTCTGACTGACATAGTGCTTCATTTCTTTGAGATGTAAATGAATAGGAACAGTCTTTGAGAAGTCAGAGAGATTTCAGCGTGGATTAAAAGTATTTCTCTCATTTTCAGATACTTCTTACTAGCTTTAAAAAGGCTGGTCAGGTCAACAGAAATTGTAATGGGTCAAAAAAGACAGTTTGCATCCCATAGCTAGAATAAGTAATTCCTGATGTGTCATCTACAGGAAAACCCCAAATACAGTTTGGGGGGGAGCTGTAGAAATCAGCTGAAGAATTCAAGACAAATGTTCAATAATTTTCACATTTTACTAGACTCCAAATGAATGTCTGCTGAGTGCATTTTAGCACTCAGTAGAAGAAAAATTGCTCTTTAGAGGAGCCTGAAATTTTAAAACAGAGCACACTTAAATTCTTTTGTTGTTTGGCTGGAAACTGACTTCAGTTCTTCTGCTTAGTGGGTATCCAACATCTCTTTTGCTTGTGGGTAATTCATGCTTCTACCTTCCCTTCCTTTCCCCATCCTCTCCTTCCAAGCCACACACCTAAGACAGTGAATATTCTGGATCTGACAGACACAAGATGAAAGTTTTACAAATAACATTTGTTTGGGGGGTTCATTTTGGCTTTTTTTTTCCTGAGAATATGGATGATAGAAAAGCAGGAAAATTCTTAGAACAGAGAGAGATTAAGTAAAATCCACCCTCTGAGTGATGGAGGAGTGAAAGAGAGAGACAGGAATGCATTTAAGTATTATTAATGCCTATTTTATAAAGGAAGTGGGCTGGAAAATAGAGCTACAAATGTCAGTTCTTTAGAGTGAAATACCAGTGCTTGAAAGAATTAGAAACACACCCATTAAAAAGGCAGAGCTCAGCTGTGCTAACTCTTGTCTTCAAACAGCCAAAGAAGGAATAGCACTAAAGTGTCCAAGGTGATTTTCTGTGACCCCTCAACACCACCATGGCAGCTAATGCTCCTAAATGGATTTTTCCAAACATCCTCCTGTGCTCAGAGGGAGCAGCCAGCCTCTGCAGTTCCTGGTCACTGTGCCATGCTGCTGTGAGTAAACCTGGAGTATGTTCATGAGTGGAGGGGCTGGTGAGCCCTGCAGGATGAGTAATTGGGCACCGAGTGGTTACAGCAATGCTGGCAGCTGAGTAGTGTTAATCACTGTGATGACTTTAATAGCATTTAATAGACACTTCTCTCCATTCAGAGTCAGATGTGATACTGCTCTTTTAAAATGCATTTCCAGTGCCATTAACCTTCTGTCATGAGGAGCCACTAAAATTTCCACTTTCTTGTTGGATATTGGGAAAAGTGCTTCTCTTGTTTTCTGAATTCTGGAGATAACTTGGCTGTCAGCACTGGAAAACCTGTGCTCAGCTGATTGCTTAAATCAGTTATTTGGGGTTGAAGCTTCCCTCCCAGGTGAAAAAAAAACCCAAAAAACCAACACCTAAAAACTAACCTAAAAAAGGTGTTTCCAAAACAAGTGGCTAAGAACTTTTGTAATTGGTATTTGTAAATGGCCTTGCAAAAAAGGTACCCAGCAAATACCCTCCATCTATAAAGGGCATAGACAGTAAAGTCTAAGTTAATATTTCAGCTCTACTCTTAGTGCAAATTTGACTCTGTTGGTTGAACTATTTGTGTTCTCGTGGATGCAGGTACTGGATGTGCAGCACCAGCCATTGTCTGTTTCTAGTCTTACAGTACTGGAGTATCAAGCAAATGCTTTAGGGAGCAGGTGGGGGATGTTAGCCACAACAGAGCAGGTTGCAGATGATTCATGTATAATTTAGCTCTGGTTAAGCCTGAATTAAATTTCCCTGCTTAGTTCTATTACTGCCCCTTTTGCAACTGGGCCTGTGTCTTCAGACAAACTCCTACTAGGAAAAAATGGTTCATTCCCCCTTTTTGAGGAGCAAACTCTTCTGATGAACAAAACGCCACCCAGGAAGGACTGGGGAAGGAGAAAAATGAGCTTTCAAATGAATGTGAAACTGCCCAATCCACATAAAGTTATGTACTCTCCCTAAACACAAATTTATAGCAGCTCTGGTTGCATTTGAGTAGTACCAGAGGGGTTTCTGCCAAGCTCATCAAAACCTTGCAAACAGCATCAAAACCAAGAGGCTGGTCCTCTCTGTGTTATTAAATCGAGCCACTCAACCAGCCAGCCCTGTGGAGTATTTGTTTTGTAGCATTGACAGTTCTTAAGAGCTAAGCCAGACACTTTCTGCATGTGTTTTGGTTAGATTTTATTTAATTTAAAGTTATTTTTATTTATATAAGTCATGTCAGTTGAAAAGTAAACAAATGAGACTTGAAGGAGTGACTGCACTTCTGAACATGTATCTGTCATAGACACTTGTTCAAGTAATACCTTAAAATGAGCTGGTAGGATCTTGTGACAGAGAACCTTATCTCTGCATGGAACAGGAAACCAACATCTTCCAAAGAATCACATAAACCTTTATTTTGGTGAGACCCATCAGACCTGAACACTCTTCTGTGTCCCTGGTTTAATGCATGTTCCACGCTGCACACGCTGCTGCTCATGCACACAAAAATAAACAAGGGACAACTGTGTTGGCCACATAGAAAATTTAGCAAGATGCAGTTTTTGTTAAGTAGGAGAGGACAAAATCAATAGGAAAAGAAATGTTTTCAAGCTTCTTGGAATGCAAACAATAGAATTAAAAAAAAGCAGCCTAGAAGAGTTGGCTGTGCACTGTCAGCTGAAAACCACTGTTTCGAGCAAATGAATTTGGCTGTGTTGTAATGTCTGTTTTATTTTGATAACAAACTCCTCTCAGAGTTTTATGTCTTATTATGTGCCTTTTGGTTGAAGAGACAAGATACATCCAGTTCCTTAGAAAGTTAAATATATCTGGTCTTTGTGACATGCTAGATCCTGATTATTGACTTTTCACTCAACTCTTAAGCCTGATTACTAATTTCCAGGAGATATTAATATATCAAATACTGAAATTATTACTGATTAAATGGTTTTGGAGTTCCATGCAAGGGAATGTCATTGGTCCTTCCTGATCAAGTGGATCACTCCTTGAAGTTATTTATCCCTTTCAAGGCCATACATTAGGCAGGTAAAAGGTTTGTTGCTGTGGCAAATGGAGCTGGAATGTGTGACCATGATCCCTGCCAGGAGCTATTTATCCTTTTATCTAAGCAATGATGCTTCTTTTTGGATGTCCAAGGATAAAGAGATAATAGCTAGGAAACCAGGGTGAAACCTTTCTGAAAAAGCATTTGGCTGAATATTGCATGATTAATGCTGCTTTCTTTGTCTGTTTCCCCCACTTTTTTTTTTTCTTTAGTGTATTTAATAATAGCAAGATTTTTTTAAATTTTGGGTCAAAACTTTATACTGGCAAAAAAAGGCCAGTATAAGTTTTTAAGTTCCTTTAACTTAATGACTTTAATTACTTTGAACTTCCTCTTCTGCAAGGCAGTTCTGCTCTGTGTCCTTCCTACTTTATTCCCAATTTTCTTTTCCTCTATCTTTTATGTCCTTTTACATTGTCACCCTCTCCCTCCCCAAAATGCTGCTTTTTAGGCTATAATCTGTTGGCTGTTAAGTCAGTTTAGTTGCCATTTTGTAATTTTCACTTCATTTGTGTCCATAGTGAATTTGGTCCGATTTTTGGAGGCCTGCAACACCAAGAGTGTAAAAACAACCATGTCAGCTAGGAAGATAAGAGACTACAATAACTGTTGCTTTGGCATGGACCAGTATTGGATATGTAAGAAGAAAACACAGATTTGTATTTTACTTCATAGGAATACTTAAGCTTATTTCAGGTAACAATAGCTCTCACCCTGATTACAGGAGTTCAGAAATGTTCTTGTCTGTCTTTCCTTATTCCTGCAGATAGTAAGTGTTTTCAACTATTTGCACTGTTGAGAGTGGGGGAAAAGCTTTCTGCCTTCCTTGCCCTTGCCAGCTCTCTGTCCCAGCCCAGCTGAGCAGGGTGGGAGCAGCAGCACAGCCCCAGCTCAGCCACCTCTCAGCCAGTGCCTGCCCCGTACTGTAACACCCGTGCTTGAGGAGGGGTAAGTGAGACCTCTGTAACTACTCCTGCTGACCTAAAATATATCTTCTTATCAGTATTAAAACAGTACAAGAGCAGAGCTGTTGCTTTAGGCACATTTCTTGCCACTGTGTTGGCTGATGAACATTGAATGGAAGTAAGAGGGCCAGTGACTTTGAAATAGGAGCTGTTAGCCAAGTTTTGTAGAATCATAGTCCTTATTTATTTTATATGCTAATCTGCACTTGTGACCCTGAGCAGAAAAGCTGCAGTACAACAGGTTTTATAAGCTGTGGCTTAACCAGTTATCTAGTCTCTTAAAACTCTTATTTAAGCTGACTGGTTTTATGCACAAGTTGAAAACCTGTTGTCATTGATCATTAAATGCTATGCATATTGTACATTCATTTACATGGATTGTTCTAATATTGCTTGTGTGTATTATGCTACATTACCATATTTTTTATATATGTATGTATTGCATGAGGTTTAATTGTTGGGAATTTTTTGTACTGTCACTTTTGTATTCACACAGTGCCTCATGTACCTATTTGCATATTGCAAGAAGTTGTTTCAAAACAGTGATTGGAAACAGGTGGGGATAAGAACTTGCCACTGTAGGATCTGATGGTTCTGAAGTATTAATAAAGTATAGTGACTCAAAGCACTGTTTGTTTCTTTTCTTAAAGATCTATCTCATTCTAATATTTCAGGTGCCTCATGTTGCAACTTTTTTCATGTAGGTCATGTTGTACATCTTTGAGTGGTTACCCTGTCGCACCATGTTACCTTCCTCCATAGGGCTTTTCTGGGAAAAGAGATCAGTGGCAGCACTAGAAGGAAGCAATCCTTGGGATTACACAGTGTGCTTACTTGAAAAGATGAATGTCACTGAAGCCATTTCAGGACTGTGAACCTCTAATTAGATCTGTTCCTTCTTTTTCCCAGCTGACCACAGTGACAGTGCAGGTTAAGTGGGGTGTACTGCTGGTGTCCTGCAGTAACAGGATAATGATCTAAAAGACCCTGTTGCAGCCAGACATGGTGACAATTTATTTACTTGAATACTTGTTAAAGAAGGGGTCTTTGACCACTGAAGTGGGAGGCTGGAGAGCAAATCCTCAGAGTATGTTAGGGTTAATTTACTACAGAACATAGAGAAAGTTCTAAGAGGAATGGTAACCTGAAATACAAGTAAGGCTTGGGAGCTGAGCTAACCTGTGTGGTTGTTTCTGAAGTGCAGGTGTTCATATCCTCATGAGAGGAAGACATAAGGAGAGCAGGACAGAGATGGGAGACTTGACAAAAGGCAAGCTTTAACAAGGGGTTCTGAGAGATGCAGTCTTTCAGGAAGTTTGTCTAAATGCTTTTGTATTTATCCTAGAGAGAATAAAAGTCTACAAGGACCAGAATGCTGCATCACAGGGAAGCAGATGAAGTATTCTTGAAATACAAAAATAAGTATAACCATAGTGAATTATCAGGTGTGTTCTGGTCAAGATGTTATGGGCATGCTTGAACCTACTTCAGATCAAACCTCAAGTCTCTTGAAAATATCTTCCATTTTATGGTTCTAAAAGTCTTTTTTTGGTTTGCTTTTATTTTATTCTTTTAACAGGAAGAATTGCCGGGGTGAAACTTCACTTGTAATCATCTCTAAAAAAGCAGCAAATTCCTAGAAAAGTGTGGGCTGGGGATTTGCTTGACTAGGTTTAGCAGCAAATCCAGCCTGTGATTCACTGGGCTCACCAGGGAGCACAAGCAGTGGCTGACTGCTGCTGTTCTTCTGTGGTTTTGTAAAAAGCAGCTGTGGGAATCCATCAGCCAGGTAACTCCACAGTCTAAAGGCAGCTACAGCTGATCTTTGCCAATAACAACACAGAGCTGAACAAAGTCACTCCAGTGTCTCATGGGAATCCCTGGTGCTTTCCTTCCCAAAGGCACTGCCTTCCTCTAGGTCAGAGCCCATTCCAGCTGCAGTTGAGAACAGGACTGGACATCACTGTTGTTTCTCCTTGCTGATGCCCAACATTGGCTTTGCAGTCTCCTTTTGAACAGTAGGAGATGAAATCCAGGCATTGCTCATTCTTGGCAGTGCTGTTGTACTCGTGACTGTTTTCCTTCTCATCCAACAGATCCCCACCACCCATGTGTTCAACATGGGGCTCAGAGCCAACCTTCTGCTCCAGGATTCCAGTCATTGCAGGCTCTGTTACTGAAGGGTTTGAGCAAGAAACAATCAATAAGCCTATGGAAGTGAATGTCAAGGGACAGCCTTTTGGCCAGTTTGGGTCAGCTGTTCTGGCTGTGCTCCCTCCCAGCTGCTTGTGCACCTCCTCACTGGCAGAGCCTGGAAAACTGAGATGTCCTTGATTTAGAGTAAGCACTGCTTAGCAACAACTTAGACCATCAGTGTGTTATCAACATTATTCTCACACTGAATCTAAACTACAGCACCGTACCAGCTACTAGGAAGAAAATTAACTCTATCCCAGCCAAAACCAAGGCTCTGCCAACAGCCTGGAAATGCCTGTCCTTTCCACCTGGGAAATGGAGTGAGCAGAAGTACTTCTTCAGAGACTGGGAGAACTTTAAGAAATACGGCTTCTCCTAGTAATGCAGACTTCACATCTCTGCCATTTGGTGAGGGATAGATAAAACATTTTCTGCATCTAGATCAAGTTTGCTATTCAAGTAGCACTAATGTAGATTACAGGCTTTCATCTTATTGTCTCTAATTATTTTTTTTAAGAAATCAAGCATAACCTTGAATATGTCATGCAGAAAGTTGTTTGTAAATTACATGTAGAGACTGTAATGGGTATTTACCTGTTTCACCAAACCAATACCATAGTTTTGCTCATGTAACTGCAGGACTTTTATGGTCAATATCTCTTATATTAAAAAAAAACCTTGGTGGGTTTTTTTCAAAGTGTTAAGCTGTTCTTGCACTCTTCTGGTTTGGATCACTAACAAAATCTGTTATTTGTTGCACTACAGTAAATTCTTAATATCTGGTTAGATGCTTTTTGATGCTTGTGTTTTGTTTTGTTTTGGGTGTTGTTTGGTTTTGTTTTTTTTTTTTTACTGGAGTCAAAATGTTTTGAAGTTTGAGTTTGCCATGTTCTCATGTTGTTATGTTGAGCTGTTTGGAAAGGATCTTAAGTTCTCATTAGAATGAGAAAATATTTAAATGTTTAAATGCTGCAGCTGTTACCTAGCCTTCAAATAGAAGTAGCTCTTGGAAAGGACTATTTTGAACAAGCCTTGACAAAGATAAACCTGCTCACTTTCTATGAGAGTTCACAGTATGCTTGAGGCACACAGTAAGGCAAAACCAAGTCCTTTTTGCATAGCCTAGAAGAAAAAATTCCAGCTATGCTGTGGTGAGCCAGGCTAGCTCCAGAACTGCAGTCTGCACTTTGGTGATGTTGTGTTTTCCCTGAGAGGATTGAACCAACCATAGAGAAGAGACTTCCCACATCATATTCCGGGCTGTAGGGTAAGCACTGCCAGGAAAAAGTCTGGGATTTCCTCGTGCCCAGCCTGATTTTCTGTGTAGACCTTCAGGTGCCGAGCCCTTGTAGGAGCCAGGACAGCGCTCCTGTGCCCGGGGAAGGCAGGAGGGGCTCGGCAGGGAGAGCGGATGGCTCAGCAGGTGCCCGGATCCCTCCAGGGCTCCGTGTGCCGCCCCTAGAGGGCTCCCGCCTTCCTCCGGCCGCAGCGAACCAGAGAGCCGGGGAGAGAAGGCGGGAGCCGCGATCTGCACCAGAGAGCCCTCTGCGAGTGCTGTCCTGCCCTTCACGTCTTCGTCTTGGGGTGGGCACTGGAAAGCCGAGGCGGAAGCGTTTCTTTGCATGGTGATACCTTCCATCCTCCCCTGTGTCCTTTAAGAAGTTGCCATTTTTCTGGCGGTAATTCTGTGGCTTGCTTTGTACTGATTAAGATCCAAGCAGTTGGTTCAGGCTGGGGCCCAGCTGCCTGATACCAGATCTCTGATAACAGAAGAAATTTGGGGAGGGTGCAAAAAGCTTTTTAAATGAGAGGCAAGAAATAAATCTTTCCTATAAGGACTGGGACTAAACAAGTGTAGGTTAGTATGATACTCCTTTTGGCATCTCTTAGTCAAGATTAAAAAATTCTGAAGCCCTCTTTCTCTTTATATAGGATATAAAAGGTGTTTCTCTACAAAGAGATGCCTCTTTTTTAATCTTCTAATTGACAGCCCAGTTCCTTTATGAAACCACATTCTGGTGTCAATGTGGGGAAAGGAAAAATAATTCTAACAATGGATGAGAAGACACTTCAGGCTTTCTGCCTAATTAATTATAGTCATTTAAAATCTTGAGCAAAGTCTATGCTTGGAGAAGTTCTAAGTTATAATTAAGCCAAGCTGCTAACGATGGATCTAATTGTTGGGTTACAGACCAGCACAGGTAACACGAGTTAGGCCACTGACAACAGATATTTTACCCCATTGTTTTCTGTTGATGCAGCTAATTCCACACAACTGTTCCAGCAGCTGGAATGACCAGCATGGGCTGAGTGTGGAGGCACGTCAAGAGTTTTCCCTGACAGACTTAACTGGCACAAGGTCATTAGTCTTCACAGGTACTGTCCCCTCCTTAGTGCTGGCTGGCAGAGGGCTCCCTGGAGCACAGCTGTTGAACCCCACCATGATGGACTTGGAGATGGGAGAATGGATCAGCTGCTGAGATGACTCTGCCCTCTTTCTACCCCATATCTTTCTGAAGAACAGAAATGTTGCCATTGAGATGAAAGTCAAATTCAACAGTGCAGGCAGGCTTTGGTGTTGCACTGGTGAGTGTGCTCTTAAAACCAAACAGTAATCCTGTCCCTCTCTCTGTCCTCCCTCCAAAGGATTTCCATCTCTTCAGAGTGATAGAAATATCAACTTATACATGGACAGGCCTTACTCTTACTATAGACCATGGGCTGGTTGCCTGTACAATTTTTAGTGTCCTGATGGATCAGGACACTAAAGTGAGTATCAAATTCCAGACAGCCTGTACTAAGGTTACATTGAAAGTCTAAATACAAGGTGTTTGAAAGTTACCAGCTAAACCACTGAGACAAGGTTCCTGCTGCACAGAGAGTGATACCAGAAAATTGTAAGGAAAGCATTTCAAGTGCTGGATTTTGAACTGACACTAAAACCTTTGGAAAATAGTTTAATCTTCCTTCCCTCACCAATTATGTTCTTTCTCATGGAAAAGTTTATAAGGCTGGGTTTTACCTGAATTGTAGCATTTCAATTGTCTTGGTTTTGTTTGCTTTCTAAGGTAAAGAGATTCTAGATCTGTGTTGCCAGTCTTAAACCTTTGTAATTGGTAGTTTGTACTTTATTTCCTTGGTAATACTAGCAAGAGATGGAGAAGGACTGTTTTCTGCAGGGCAAGTTAGACACGAAGGGGATCTGAGCAATTTAGTGGTTTTTACTTTTAGGTGATATAAGGAAGACCTAATGAATGAGCCATAATACAAATACTAACAAAAACTGTTTGTTTCTTCCCCCTACTAATAATCACCTTTTGTAATGGAAGACACATTGCAGAGGCTGCCCCTGTCATTAGAAAATTGTCTTCTAATATTTTCTTGTTAATGACCTTTTAAGTCAGTGAGTATTCCCACTAGCAGTCGGCCAGGCCAGGATGTGCATTAGCAGGCTTATGGCAGGAGTCCTTGCTGTGTCTCATGGCAATCCTCTGCAGCTGCCTGCAGCACTTGGAGCACTTAATGCTGCCTTTAGCTCTGCTAAAGCACTTCTTGTGCTCCCAGCATCTCCTTTGGGAGACTGCTCCATTGACTAATAGACCTCACTGTCAGGAAGTCTTTCCTGTTCTTCAGTCTTACTGATCTCAGCTCCAAAATATAGAACTGTAACTTCTTTGACTACTCTTCAATGAAAAGTTTAAAGTGAAGAAAAGGAAAGAACACAAGTTATCACACTTGTATAAAATATAAAACTGAAACTAGCCTGGTTTCCAGTCTTCACTGTAAAACTTATAGAGCTTGAGGTTTTAGTTAAATGCTGCCTGCAGATATTTTTGGCTGATGGCAGCAAGATCTTGAAGCTGGCTAGCATTAAACCCACCCATAAATAAAACTACTGTGCCTTTGGGTCTGTCATGTACAAAAGCTGGCAGCTAATGAAAGCCACACAGAGCTGCTCAGGGAAGTTTGTGAGGTTACACAATGCACTAGTTGAGATGTCACAGGAAAGCCAAGGGCTGGGGGTGTGGAGGGAGGACCACCGGGGCTGCATTTTGCAGAAAAAAGGTGTCAGCACAAGAGCAGCCTGCAAAGCTCCCAGGCTGGGCAGTGGGAGCTGCCTGCAGCCCTCCCCAGCCTGGGAGAGAGGCTGGTGTGCAGGAAGTAGCTGGAGAGGGGTTTTCACAAGGACCTGTTGTTTGGTTGCTCAGATTATATCAGTGTTCTGGCTATTGAGAGGGATTTGGCCTTTGGGTTTTGCTTTCAGCTTTATTTATTTTTGCCCGTTCTCAATTCTCTTTGTGAATACCAATATTCTGAGTCATCCAGAATGATTTCTGCCTTCATTAAAGATTCCTTCCAGCTCCCCTTCGACTGCCTGTAGGTTGGTGCCTGCCCCTGCCTCCCCCTTTGCACTTTGCTGCACATATTTAGCTCTCAGTATTCCATCTTCTCAACTCCTGCAGCTCTGGCACCTGAGTGCCTTCGGTTCTTTGCAGAATTTGTGTTCTTCACCTGATCTCTTCTGCACTATCCCTGCACTGTCCCACATGTTTCCCAGCATTTGAGATATGGTATGAGGCTACAGTTTATCCCAGTGGTACAGCAGCTCTGCTTGGAGCTGATTGAGTGAAATGCTTCAGCCTGGAAACCAGGCATCCAGAGCCTTTAGGCTCTTTCTGTTACACAGCTCCTTCTGTGTCACTCTGGATGAATCCATTAAACTATTTGCCTTTGTTTCTTTGATATACATTGATGTTGAAACTGTCTATGATATGTACACCAAACAGACAGGGCCATGTTTCTCTAAAACCAAAATTAAAAGATGCACTGTACAAAAAATGTAATTGTATAGTGCTTTAAGGGGTGTTCCTACATGAACTGCTGAGCTTAGTCACACTCTAAAGCTCATGTGTAAGAAAATACACAATAAAAAAAATCAATACAGAAAATAACCTGGGAAGGAGGATGGGTCACTGTGTCAATACTGTAGATGCCTAAGTGCTCATTAATGACTGTCCCCAATGGTATTCAAACAATCTACATTTGCTTTAGCTTTTTTCAAAGTCCAGATGAGCTGCTCAGAGCTCTCTTAATGATGCGAATTATTTAATGCTCATTTGTATGCAGTATGTTCCTGCTTTGAAAGTACTTCACAAGAATTGGAGCCAAATTCAGCCTTGCAGCTCCACTGAAGTCAGTGCTTGTCTGTGCATCTGTTGGTCGCTTCTCTTTTTGGTTTTGATTGAAGAGCTAACTTCTTGTTATGCTGATAATATTTTTTAAAGGTAATATCTGCAAAGGATTTTTCATCACTCTTCTCCCAAAAAATCAGCTGTAAGTACAGAAGTAGTTCTGCTGATTCTCACATCTCTCTCTTAACCCCCCTGCAAGAGGAGGACAGGCTAAGCAGAATACAATTTTGGTGTTCTTTTCTTTCTTTTACTTTGCACCTCCTAAGCACAGTTTCAGTGATATCTGGCACTTCTCCTGAAAATCATCCTGCAAAGAATCTCTGCCATCTGATGTATGCAAGATATTCTCTGTGGCCCATTTCTGGTTTAACACAACATGAACTGGTGGAGGCCAAACTCTTGTACAATTCTGCAGGTTGGTTGTGCTCAGCATAACAATGTTAGGATGTGTATTCTTGTTGTTGAGAGCAATAGGCACAGGAGCCTACCTGAAATTTTGATTTAAAGTGCTGAAAGGTGGAACAGACACTCTTAGTTCAACCACATACTCATTTTTGGTTAGACTTGATAACTGCAGTATTCTTGTAATGTAGTTTTTCCATGTCATAGTTATCCCAACTATGTTTTTAACACACACTGAAGAAAATAATAATTGCAAAAATATTGTTCAGTCCCTCTGGGTAATGAGTAGGGTGTGATTTTCAGCTTGCAGCACAGACCCACAGCCATCTACTGCCTGCACAGAGGAAGTGGGAGTAATGGAACAGCAACCTTTCTAGATGTGCATGTCACTAGAATGGGCAGAGACACTTCTTGTCAAGTGTTAGAGATTTGCTGGCAGCACAGGGATGAGTGCTGAGACGTGGGAATAATGGCTTCATTTCCAAGCTCCACAGCAGATCAATCCAGATGCCCCGTTGCCCTGTTTTACATAATGGAGTGTATGACTGCTTCCCCTCTGCCTTTTCTGCAGTACTGCCCTCCAGCTCCTGCCTGGCTTAATTTGGATGTTCCCTATTGCTTACTCCTTCCCTGCTCCCCTCAACTCCTCCCTCCCCACTGCTTGCCCATCCCTTTTGGCCTGCATCTCTTCCCTCTCTCCTGCTGGGATGGATTTAATCCCCGGAGGAATGTGGCCCACAGGCCTCTGCAGGACTTGGGTGTGACTCTGGAGAGCCACTGATGCTGAATGTAAAGCAGTAAAAAGCAACCTCCTATCACCTGGCAGCACAGGCAGGGAAGAGCTGGCTATCTGTGGGCTGTTCAGTGTGCCTGGCTGGCCAGACAGCTTATCAGATGAAAAATTGAGGCCAGACTTTTCGGCTTCATGTACCATTTCCCTATTCATTGTGTCTGGGTGATGTATTCTCTGCCTGTGGTTTGAATAAATATCTTTCATAGCTACTTTCTGCTTCAGTCCCCCTTGGGACAGCTGCATCAGTGTGCTGAAGATGTGAAGTCCAAGTGTGTGGAACAGAGGAAAGAGGAGAGAGAACTCATGCACAGCATCTAAGAAGCTTTAGCTTCAATCGTATCTCTGTGAAAGCTGCTGCACATAACACAAGCCTCACCTGCAGTGTAAGTTGCACACAACTCTCTTACTCAAGGCTCTTCTTCCCTTTCCTCTCTATATTTATATGTCCACAGAGCATTCAGAAGTATTTGCAAGGAGAATCCCAAGCTACTGGTAGGACCCAAACTTGTGATGTGTTTTTTGCATTTGGGATGTTGCTGTGTTACAGAGAGTATCCTGGAAAAGTAACAGGGATGTAATGGAAAAAAGAAATCACAATTCTGTGTGGGGAAAGCGAGTTTTGCTTTATGTAGTAAGCACCCATCTCAACCCTGCTAGAGCAGAACAAACCCTCTCTCTCACAGAAACCCGAGTTGTTGTTAATTAACGTCTTGCTGAAAATGAAGGCTTTGCCATCTGTTCCGCCACCTCACTACGAATGTGCTCTCATGTTGATTATGTAAGTAAAAATGAAAATATATTTTGGTAGAGTGCTGCATGGCACTGTGCTGATTCTTCTGTTTCTATTTACCATTCCCTGCCCCCATCCCACAAGGAAAGGAAAAGGCCACAATTGTTTGACTCCTCGGCAGCTTTATCCTGGAGCTGCTGTCCTGGCTGCCAAGCCCTGCGTGTTGTGGGAGCAGCCACCTCGCCCCTGCTGTGTTTGAGCTGTGAGCCTTTTGCAAACCCTGCTTATTACTAGGTTTTTGAAAAAGCCATGGTGGGAAGATGCCCCTTAAGCTGAAGCTGCTCTAAATTCTTGTGAGGGGTTAACTTGAAATGCAGAAGAAGAAAAGTGAAAAGGAAGGCCCGGTTACTCCTTAAATGATAGCCTGGCCTCTGGGAGCAGCCTGCTGCTCCTGTTACAAGTGTGGCCTCTGTCTGTCCAAGGGTGGAGAAGGAGAGAAAGAGGAGGGGTAGCTTTCCTGTAAGTGGGTTAGAGCAATTACTGAGGTCTCTTACAGCAAATGAAGTTGTCAGTGTGAGTCACATTCCCTTTTTTCCCTCACTGCCAAATTTTAGGTACTAACTAGACAGAGGGAGAAAAAAAAAAAAGGAAAAGCAACAATGGGGTAAAGTTGAACTGGAACAACCCTTCATTTGGGGTATTGTTTGACGTTTTAGCTCTGATTGTACATAGAGATAAAGGATCTATAAATATCCTGTCTGCTGAAATTCCTTATCACAACATCGCCTGTCAGCTGAACAAATAGGTTAGGCTCTCAAATAATACATAATTATGTATGTAAATACAAAATTACTGATTAAATCCCTGCAATGCCACATGCAATGGAACCTCATCACTGGAGAGGACATTAACCTCTTGTGGTGCACCAGAGCTGCCTCAGGCTCAGGACAGCAAGTGGCACATGCAGCTGTTACTGCTGAAACAGCAGGAGCTTGGAGACTGGGCTGGAATAAGCAAGGAGATATTTATCTGCATGACTAGACTAGATGAAAGCATCTTCTGACACTTTTTGAAAGTATCTGAGCATTTAGTTCTGTTTAGCAAATGTCTGGAACCTTTTCTACTCTGCTTTAGAGCTTTTAATGAAGCATTGTGATTCCCATTGTGGTCAATTGTTTGACACTTTTATTATTACTGGTATGCAGAGTGTTTTTTAATGTTTGACAGCTGGAGAAAGAAGTATTTTGTGCATTGAAACTTTTAGCACAAAGCTGCTGTTTTCCATTCTGCCTTTGTCTTTTATTCTTGCTGATGCAAATCAACGAAAGACAGAACTGATTAAATTACATTTGTTTACTTCTTCCTTGATGATAATAAGACACAGCCTGCCTTTTATAAAAGGCAGAAATAGAGGATGTGACTGTTTCTACAGTATTTCTAGAAAGGCTTCCCCCCCCCCCCACACACACAATATAAGGGCATTTATTTGTTTCTAATGTCTTGATTTACCAGATAATGTGCACTTCCTAATGTGTGTGGAACAAGAATAGAGCTATGAAGGACAGTTAGCAATGGATTCCATTTGGAAGCTTCTATCTTGTTATTTTTATTAATCCAGCAGTATAAATTAGCAGAACACATCACAAAACAAACACAGCAAGATACTTCTGTCCTTCACAGTAGGGCTGCTGATCATTGCACAAAGCAGTGCCCTCCATTGCAGGCTTTGGGTTGATACAGTCCTGCTACTGGGTCCTGCCTTCAGGGCACTGGTACCACTGCAGAGAAAGGAGAGGCACAAATAGGATTCCCAGGATTGTTTTGGTGAGTAATGTGCATGTCTTGGGGATTGTGTAATACCTTTTTTTTTGAACAATTGTCCTGAGAAAGGAGGACCGGGTTTGTCTGTCTTGCTTGTGCAGTTTGCAAGGGAAAATTTCTGGTGGAAAGGTTCTCCTGATCCTGGCTGCTCGTGAGAGGTAGGACAATGTCACCAGGAGCACAGAGAATTACAGCTGGGAGACTTTGGGAAGCATAAATGGCAGGAACAGGAGAGGCAGAGGACAAGCAGAAAGGAGGTGGTTAAGGAAGCCTTTACAAAACTGCCCTCATGATTGTTTTTTCCTGCATTTTTCAAAAGGAGAGAAAAGTGCAGCAAAGGATGGCAAAGGCAAGAGAAGTGTCTGAAGGCTTCTCAGCAGTGCAGTCAAACCTCCTGATTTTAGAGCTGAAACTAGTCTTAGGGAGTGATATCACCTGGCAGCTGAGCCAAATCTAAAGGACTGCTGGTATCAAAATGATGCTTCTGCTTCCAGTCATGCTGCTTTCTTTGTGCAGGTCTGGTGCTTGTCTGACTCTTTAATGAGCTCATGCAGCTCAGTAAACTGCAAGAAAATGAATTCAGTAAAAAATATACCAGTCCAGGAAAGGAGAAGAATTGGACACTGTGAGAATTGAGACTGCAATGAGTGCGAGAAGCATGAACATCAGAATTTTGCTGCACATTTGGGGTGTTTTGGGGGGTGCCTTGCTCCTAGCTGATGTTTAACCCCTCACTTCACCTCCTAGGTGGGGCTTCCCTCAGAAGGGCACAGGATGAACATGCCTGAGCAGGGAGGTGAAGGAAGGTCAGCCAGCAGCACCAGCCCCTGGGGCAGAGAGAGGGTTGAGTGGGACTGCAGCAGCCCAGCAGGAGGCTGGCATAGGGAACAGTGTAGTGCAAGAGGAACCACAAAGGAAAGGGGACACATGCAGAGTAACCACAGAAGGTTACTGCAACAACCACTGGAAAATGCTTGAGTACAGGTAATGGTCCCATCTTCCTAATCTGGCTCTTAAAGGGTTTATTCTCATGTATCCATGTAGCTGCCCCTGAAGGTGCTTATGTCCCTTGTTTAGCCATACATTTCTCTAAATTGGGTTTTGATAAGAGGACAGCTGCTGCATTTTTATTATCTGTGATAAGCAGCAGTAAAATCTGTTTAGAGTTCATGATGGAAATGTATCCATATATTGGCATTTTTCCAGCTGCACTTCACAAAGGTAAATGGGACACAAGAGTGGTGCACTGCCCCCTTTTAATCCATTTTCTCTAGATGGGGGCACTTTGCCTCTCTGCAGGAGAGGCCAGCACAGCTACTGTGCTAATAAACACTCATTCCTCACTGCAGCATCTGCACTTCCCAGACTCATAAATCCAAGCAACTTGTAGTTGAATAGCAATTAAATATCCACGTGCATTTCCATACCATGGTCTGGTGCACAAGGCACAGGCTAAGTGGCTGCACATCTGCTGTCTGCTCCCCCACACGTGCTGCTGGCAGAGCCTAAGCACTTAACCTTATCCTGCCACCACTAATGGCACTTGGAAAATTGGATGCAGAGCATCATCCTACAGATATTTTGCCACATCTTTCTAAAAGAATAATGTTCTTTCTTGTTTGGGGTCTTTGTTTATAATTGTTTGGTTTTGGTTTTTTTAAGCAGCCTTTATTGTCTTTCTCTCAGGATTTCCAGGACAGGGATTCAGTTGGGATGTTAATGTCAGTTGGAAATGAGACATCATATTGAAAATATGCATATCCAGTTGATATTCAGGACACTGATATATCCTCACAACAATTTTGTGTCACTTGTACAAAACCCAGAGACTTGGTAATGCAGTAAGATAAATGCAGTGCCTGATTACAGTGGATGTATTGGACTTATAAAAGGCATCTCTTATCATGAGACTCTGTGTATCTGCAATAATAACCACCATATGTCAGGTAAGACAAAGATAATGTGAGCCAGATCATTTTCCCATTGTTAAAACTTTCAAAATCTAAAAGCTACAAATGTCTTAATTATTCAATTTTGCTACATCTACTGCTGGTAGCTGGAGGGAACATCTTTCTGATGTTCAGTCTTTGCTCTTGTCTAACTGATAACAGTCTGTGTGGCAGTTTTAAATGCTATAGCCATTTAAAGAAGCAAGAATTGTACACAGTCATTGCCCATCTTGCATTTCCATGCAGCAGGATTTTACCACATGAAACTGCAGTTCAGATGTTCCCATCTTGAACAAACAGATAAGCCTTGTAGTTTGCTTTGAACTTTAAGGGAATTTAACAGTGGTAAGAGGCACCAGCCTGTCCTGTGTCTGACTGTACAGTGTTGCTGTTGTACAGTTGCCTATCAAAATGCTTCCCCTTGGAACCAGCAGAAACCTTGAATTCCCTCCCCAGCCCCCACCCCGTGGGTCTGTCAGCTGCAGACCAAGTCCCAGCCAGATCACAAGAACATCCTGAATCTGTCACAATAATTTGCATTTCCTTGCCAAAGATTTTATCTGCTGGGGGTGCAAATTGTGCCATCGAGGTTGCTGGTGTTGAAAAATCTGCACCCTTCTGCTCCCCAGCTCTTCCTTTCCCAGCTAGGTTAATTTATCCAGAAGAATTTATTGAAGGAACAAAGATGACAAGTTAGAAAGGCCACACAGCAAGACAGCACCACTCTGAACATCTGCACAGTTTGTGTATTTGATTAGGTACCTCAGCACTTAGGCAGATTATTGTTGTTAAAAGCAAATCTTACTTTTGCCATTTTCATACAAGACTCTCTCCTGCCATTCTGCAGATGTTTGTTCTCTGTATCCCCACATTGTTTAAAAAATGACAAATGATGATAGTGAAAATTACACTTGCTCATTCAAACCTCTTGCTGTTTACACATAAAAAGAATCATGTGCTGGGTGCAATGACCTAATGAGAGATGTGACATGGCCTTCAGCAAGAGCTGGATGGGACCCTCAAAATCTGCTGCTTTCTCACAAATTGTCCTCCAATATATATAATAAAACCTTCTTTTGTTTATAATGACAGATGCCACAGGGGTTGTATATTTGGATATTATTTTTTCTCTAGGAGTGTTTATTAACAAATGCTTGCAAGTTTTATGATGTGGTGAAAACTATATCTCTCATGATAAACAGGAAGTGCTCAGAGGTATTGCATTACCCCATAATGCAACACAGATTCCAACAGCTTGGCTCTTTTTCTCAAAATATGGTGACACCACTTCCTTTAGGAAATCTCTCTTTTATCTGCTGTAGATATGCAAATCTGTAAAAGAATTTTTTAGTTTTTTAAAATGATGACTCATCAGTTTTGGACTGTAGAAACTGATGTCTATAATTTATACAAAATCTATTAAAAATAAGCAGTTAAGACCCTTTGGGCTGTCAGATCAGTGGATTGAACAAAAAGTTCAAGGAAAGGAGACTGATACCTGTTCTCCCTCCAGCAGCATAGGTGAAGACAGCAAAGATGCAGAATTCCCTGCAGCCATAAACCTGGAGCTGCCTCTTCTGCAGCTCCATGTCAGCAAGGTCAGGACCTGCTCAGCAGAAAAGAGGGAATCCTGTTTCCTTGCCACATGCCCAGGAAAGCCCAGTGTGACAGTTTGTATGTGGAGCCTTCATGCAGAATTGCTGTGCTACAGCCTCCAGCTTGCTCCTGAAGGCTGCCACGCACTTGTCATGGGATGTACAGCCTTTAATGCTGCATGTTCAACCCTGGTGAAAATCTCAGAATGCCATTAGTGTGCTGTCCCCTATCACTTGTTTCTGCTCAGCCACTGCCCATGGTTTAGATGACATCTAATTCCAGCAGACAAACAGGACGTGTCCATGTGCCATCAGAGTCATCAGCCACGTTTGTGATCAACGTCACCGCAGCAGGCACCCACGTCAGGGAAAGCAGGTCCTGGTGAGCTCTTTTTAGAAGGCCTGGCATCATTCCCCAAACTGGTTCTCCATGAATAGACTTGGGTGTCTGCCAGGGGCCTCACTTGCACACAGCCAGAAGCAGTGGGGTCTGGATATCACCCCTCCAACCAGGACCCTTCTATTCCCACAGCTCAGTCCCACTACCTGTTCATTTTACTTTTAATTTACATTCTTCCCCCCCCCCCCATATTCTCTTTTATTCATTCTTGCATCACCCTTTTTCCTCTGTCCTCACATCAGCCACTCTCTGCATTACAAAAGTTCCCTACATTTTTAGCTATGAGCAAAAAGCATTAAAAATGCAATATTTGGACAACATAAAATCCTAATAATCCTGTTTCTACATGCTTTGACTTCTGCCTCTGCTGGAGGCATCACTTGTCCTGCCTACAGCTGAACCAAGAATAAGTGTGGGGGAAACACACTGCATGTTCTAGTATTTGTAAATTATTAGACTCCTGAGGTTATGTAATAATTTTGTCTCCTTTTTTTTTTTATTTTCTTAGCAATCAGTGATACCAGAAATGCAGAGATCAAGAGACTGATATTATGTACTAGCTAAATCTTCCTGTAAGAACTTAATAGCCTTCCAGTGTACAAGGCTTCAGCACAAGAAAACAGGGGTCATGAAAGCAGGACCTCAGTGAAGACTCACAAGTTGCTGTAATATGCTGTGTAAATAGTTAATATGTGTATGTTTCATTTTGTCAGTCCTGTAAATTAACTTTTTATCTGGTGATTCAATTCTCTTATCATCCCCAGCTTGTTTACTGAATTTTAAGTCTTGGGCAAGATGAAGCAAGCTCATGAGGAGTTGCTGGTTTTCAAAAGATACAAGCTCCAGATAACCGAGGACAAGTAAGGCACACAACAATATTGAAATCACTCAGAGTTTTATTGCAGCTGACTGAGACAGAGTGTGCTTTGAGGCTGGGAAATTTCCATTACTGAGCTGCAGGACAGTGCCTGAATACTGCTACTACTGCAGTTGAAAAATAAAGGCAACTTAATTTTATATAGACAGCAACAAAATGTCAGTATATTAATTAAAATAGCTAGATTTATATGGTAAGCTTTTAAGGTTGCTGTAAAATGGATCCCTTTAAAAATATTTAGAGTATGATTGTAAACTACTTGTTTAAAACTAAGGAACATAAAAATGACTTGAAATTGCAACTGTGTTTTCAAACCATATTTGTGAACAGCAAAACCAACCAGAACATGATGGATAATACAAGACATCTCCTACAACAGTGACAGGTTCTGACAGTGACAGAATGATACCCAGTGCAGGATCAAGGCTGTTACTGTCAGAATCATTCTGCAATTAATAATCTTTTGTGCTCCCCTTGGCATGCACAGAACAACCACAGCAATCTGTTTTCTCATCTTAATTCCATGGTGTCTAAGCCACAGTGAGCTCCATGCAAAGTCCATCAGAATGTGGAAAAAAGGAAATACTGGGGGGAAAAGTAAATTTGTTCTGGCACCAAGTGCCCAGCCATTTGGATGAGAGATTGTTTTTAACCTCCCAGCAGTGCCAGCTTACAGCAAGAGCCTCCTTTTTATTAAGGTCACTTTACACTGCCAAAGCAGCGGTCAACATTCACATGAAGATCAGTCTCAAGGGATTTCTGATGTGTGTCACCTGTTCAGTCAAGCCCAGGTAGGTACTGACTACAAGTTATTACCAGCTGACGCTCTTTCTGAATCTTAGGATAGTTCCCTGTGGATCAGAGCTCATATTTAAGCAATTTCAGGAACCATCACCATGGTTCCTGAGTGCCTTACAAGTTAAAATATATCTTTATAAAACATTTTAACATGTCTTATTTCTCTCTCTCATCACCCCCGCACAAAGGCTTGAGGTCTTTTGAAACAATTCTGGTAAAACTGTTTGTACCTAATGCCTGTGCCTGGTTGGGATGATGGGAGGTTCAGGTTCATGCTGACATACTGGTACAGCAGCTACCAGGAAAGCCATGGCTGCAATGTCCCACGCAAATCACACAACCGGTATAATTATGATGATTTTAGGAGATGTGGCTTCAGTTTTAAATTAGCACAAAGATCTGAGATGCCTCCCACCCCCACTATGGAGGGGCACCATAGGGCAGTTCCATGGTGTTTGTCCTCGGCCTGACCCGGCACTGCTGATCCCAGAGGCCTTGTGGTACAATGTTCCCTTTTCAAGAGACCAATTTACAGAACAAGAATTAACAGTTAAAGCAGAAACGAGCAACAGTGCAGGGAATTTCTAGATCCTGATTGTAGGATGAACTCATTCATGTGACTCCTGAACTTGACTGAAGATGGAGACAGTCCAAACCATGACGTATTTACACTGACATAGCTTATGGCTTAGCTTTTCCTTAATATTCCTGTTTCTGCTTACACAAACTCTTCTCAGCACTGCTTTGATTTGGTTGAAATAAAAAGGTTTTTTCCTTCTGCTTTTCATTACTTGGTATAATTTTTAGTATCACCTCTTCTCCCCCAACACAGCCCTTTATTTTGATCATGGAACTCATAATTTTCTCAAAACATATTTATGTGCTTTCCAGAATTGAGCCTTTAATGTCACCTTGTTATGGCAAAAGACCCAACATTAAGTGCAGGTACTGGCAGTGTGTTTAAGTAGGCTGAAAACTGATTGATACCACTCCCATCTGCTCTGCCTATCTCAGCAACTGCAGAGCTTCACTGAAATACTGCACTGAGTTCTGCCACGGGAGGAGTTGTTGGGAGAGCATGCCACAGCCTCTGACCACTTATTTGGGCTTAATTGGATTAGACATATATTTGAACACAGTGCTCAAAGGAGCTGACAGTCCTTCCACAATTTCCTGGCCTGCCTGGTCGGTTTCCTTTTTGATCAGACGCAGCCCAGTGAAGGTAGAAAATAATCTAGATACACACCAGTTTTTAATTAACTTTGATATGACAGGCTGTGTTTAAGCTACATTCTCCATAATAATTTGTTTTGCATTTGCTGATGACAGATTTATTTATGTATGTAATCAGAACTGTAAGCAAATTTTCATTTAGAGAACCTTTAAAATAATACTTTACTTGGCTTTAGAAAATTTAAACACTTACATTTACTGCTGACTGAAATTTCTGAGAATAACGCTGTTTCTGAAGTGCAGAACGCATCATGAAACAAAAACCATTATACACGCATAAAAATTAATACATCAGAAGCATTATCCCACTCAAATACACAAAAGCACGAGCTGAAGAGTTGAATGCCTGTTAAATAGAGGGGAGTTTGTTAGATTTTGGTGCTCATCCCTGACAGCTTTCCCTCCATCACCCGGGCTGGGTGGCACCCGGAGCCTTGGGGACACCTGGGGGTGCAGCCAGAGCCGGGACTGCCCTCGGCAGCCTGGGCAAAGCTGGGAGGGAACGAGGGGATCGCAGCGCTGGAAGCGGCTCCGGGACACTGAGAGGGTTCGGCCGTGGCAGAGGAAGCAGGAAGGGCCAGAAGAAGGTGGGATGCCAGAAATAACCTCGGGGAGAAGCAAGACATTGTCAGGGACGTGGCTGGGGACAGGTGAGAAGCAGCAGAGACGGTGGCAGTGAAAATGTCAGCAGTAACCAGGGGTTAGTACTTTTTGCCAGGGTCATTAGAGAACTGCAGGAAAAAAGGCAGAAGTGGAGTTAAGATCCTTGTGCACAGACTCCTGCAAACAAGGAAAAGCTATTTTAGGAAAACTCTGCCTTGCAGAGAAACAGAGGAGGTACGGCATTGTTGCAAGCAGCGCTCAAACCGTGACAAACCTTCAGCTGAGATTTCACCTCCCCTACAAAGTTTATTTACATTTACATGGGAAGCAGCAAATAGGAAACCGTAATTACATGTAAAAACAACATGCTAAAAAGAGTTTGTAAAGCTGTGCGCTGAAGTCGGGGAGTGTCACAGATGAACTCGCCCTTATCGCGGTGCCCGAGCCCTGAGACCGGCGGGGCACTGAGGGCGCAGGGGCCGGGCCCGGCTCCATTTCCCGCCCGTCACCTGACGCCTCTAATGGCGCCGCGCGGCCACGTGACCCGCCGCGCGCCCCACGTGACCCACGGCCGCCGCGCCCCCTCCCCAGCGGCTGCGGTTACCGCAGTCCCCGGCCCCGCCCCTGGCCCCGCCCCCTGCCGCGCGCGGCCCCGCCCCGCGCCGCTCCCTGCGCGCGCGCCCTCGCCCCCCCCCGCTTCCCCCCCTCCAGCTCCCGGGCCGGGCGGTGCGCGCGCGCGCGGCCGGCGGCGCCTCCTCAGAGCGGCCGCGGCGGGTTCGGCGCTGACGGGGCCGACGGGCCGAGACCGGCGGAGCGGCCGGAGCGGGCGGCGCCTCTTCCTCCCTCCTCCTTCCCCTCCTTCTCCTCTCTCCTCCCTCCCGCATCCTCCTCCTCGCCCCCCTCCTCGCCCGCCTCCGCCCCCCCGCACGCAGGCACCGCGGTTCCCGGCACGGACAACATGGCGGCGGTGTCGGGGGCAGGGGCTGCGGGCGGCTCCGTCAGCGCCGGCGGCCCGGAGATGGTGCGAGGACAAGTGTTCGACGTGGGGCCGCGCTACACCAACCTCTCCTACATCGGCGAGGGGGCCTACGGCATGGTGTGGTGAGTGCGGCCGCCGGGGCAGCGCCCTTGCCCCGGACAACTCCCTCCTCCCTTCCCTCCCTCCTTCCCGCCGCCCTGCCCGGCCGCGGGCCCGGCCCGCCCTTGCCTTCGGGGAGGGGGAGCAGCTCCGTCTCGCTCTCCTCAGCTCTGCCTCCCCCTCCGTGTTCCCGGGGTTGTCTCTCCGGCATCACCCTTCTTTCCTGTCCCCCCCTGCACCCCCCATCCCTCCCTCGGTGGGTGCAGCTCAGCGCCTCGTTTCGTTTCGCTCCTGCGTTTATTTAAATCTTGTGCCTGTGGAGTTGGTCGCTCTCGTTATTTCCTCCGTCTCCGTTGTGCGATTGCAGACGTTCAGGAAGGGGGGAAGGTGGTAAATGCTGCTGGCAGCCCCGCGTCCCTTCCGTGCCCTGCGAGGGCTCACCTGGCTGCAGCAGCCCGAGGTCGTGGGGGATAAAAAAGGTGAATGTGAGCGCAGGAGTTGCTGCCGCTGCCTGACTTTGCTCAGGACGTGCTGGCTGTGCTGCAGAGCTGGCCGGGCTAGTGCCTGCGTTAACGTGTGCAGGTGAAAGTTCTCTTCAGCTGTCCTAGCTCTAAATTCTGTTGCATTATAAAGACTTAGTCTGAGACTCGCTGAAAAGCGATCGTGTATGTTTGCTGTGGGTAACATCGGTCTTACGGAGCGCCGTGAACGAGCTACAAAAACCGTGAACTAACTGGATTAAGAGTGTGAGATGGATTTTTTTAGCAGCCTCAGTGAGCTGGGTGATGCTGTGTGATCTGTGTATCTAATGACTGGGTTGTTAACCTGGCATGCTCAGTGGCCTTACTTAAGATTTCATATTCTGTCTTCTATTAGTTAAGAAAACCCCTGTAGTCCTGAAATAACTTAAGGGATGCAGATGAAAAACTCTTTTTTGTTGCGGTTTTATCAACTTTCTTGCAACACTGCCTCTGTTTCTTCAGTATGGTTTTTGACTCGAAGTACTAAAAGCAACTTACAGGCTGTGACTTCATGACAGCTTTAGCAGCATTAATTTCTCTCTCTGATGAGGAATCTTTTGTAAAGCAGTGCATTTCTCAGTGAGGACACCTCACAGCCTTCAGCTGTGCGCTACAGATTTTTATAGCTGTAGGTTTTTGCACATAGTCAGTGAATTGTGCTGGCCTGTCACGATGAAGTCATTGTGTGTTTCAGGGAGGGAGCTTTCATCTAGGCCTGAGTTTAGCTGGGAGATGAGCCTGTCTCTCAGTTTTGTGTTGTGGCCTTCACTTTTTTTTGCTGTGAGAAGAACCTTCACAATGTAAATCAGAAATCCCGTTTACAGTGTAAAAATATCCTTGTTATTGTTTCAGTGTTAGCAATCACAGCAATATATCTAGTCCAAAACTTGTTGATGTAGCTTCTGGTACAGGCTGTACTTTATTATGGTTATTTTATCATCTGAACCAGGGTAAGGAAATGAGTGCAGATAATCTCAGTAGTGGCTGCACTGGCTTGCACTCACAGTCAGGTTTTTGAAGGTCCTGGGGAATAGCATTGCCGAGGGGTGTGCTGGGACCGGCCAGTTCACTTCCAAGGCGTGTTAAACACTGTGTTTCACAAACAAAGTGAAAAGCTAAAATGTTTCACCAGAGATGAGGGACTGCAAGAAGCAGCACGATGGCCGTTGATGCCCTTTTTTGGCATCTCTGTGCCAGTGAGCAGATTCTGCCCCTCCAATTCATGTGTGGTAAACTTCTACACTGAAACTGTCTCCGCTCCAAATCCAAAAGGTTGGTCTTTATTTGAAAACTTCTTTTGATACTTTGTGTCCGCTGTGAATGCAGTACAAAATCACTATCAAAATTTCCAAATCTCCAGTTCAGTTGAAATACACACTTGGCTCCTGTGTTTTCTGCTATAGAATTATTAGCATAGAATGCCACATTATGTATTTTGTGCTCTTGGTTATTGCTCTTGTGCCTTGGGTGTGAAGTGACAGGGAACAAAGTCTCGGTTTACAGCGTGTGCTTGATGAGGACAGTGTTGGATGCACTTGCAGCAGTGCCATGGCAGCCGTGCCGTGTGCTGGTGCCTGCAATGAGATGTGATTGCCATCAGTCCCAGCCGGGCGGGCTGTGCACTTCCCTGCTCTGTGCTCCGTGTTTTGCTCCGGTTGCTAATGCAGTGAGGATCTGCAGAAGCCTCTCCCTCAGGGGGTGGGGTAGAGGGCAAGCTGTGAGTGTGCAGATGGAGAATGTTTCCTGCAACTGCAAAATCCATTTAAATTTGTACACTTTAATAAAGGAAAGCAGAGCAGGCCCTGATGGTTTTGCTTTAGACCCACAGCTCATGTGGAGCTCCTCGGAGATGATGGTTTCTTACAAGTGCACTGTGCATAAGGCTGTGACATGGCAAACAAGTGTCTTTTGACTCTTCAAATCCTTCACTCTCTTTCTTGTTTTTATCCTAATTTTTATGTTTCTACATTATTGGATTAGGGATTTGAAAACAATAAAATGCTTTTGATTATATGAGTAAAAGGGCAAATGAAGTTTTCTTAGGATAGTGCTGTTATGGTCAGTCTTCCATTTTGATTTTGCAGCAGAGAGAATAATGTTTGAGAAATATTGATCACACCATAAAATACCAGTACAGGAAATAGAGGAAGATGTTGGCTGAAGAAACTGTATGTGAATGTTCTCTCATCTGGATCTGAAAACCCTTAAAGGCATTTGACTATTTTCCTTAGTGCAGTCATTTTTTTACATAATCAGATTTTGAGTAAAAATAAACTCAGCAGAGCAGTGTGTTTTCTGCTGTGTTGTGGTTGCACTTTCTCAGCTTGGTAAGCAGAAAAGGCACGTTATCAGGCCAAACCCATCCTAATGTCCTCCAGTTCAACTCTGCCAGAGCCCTTCAGCCTGTGACACAGCCTTTTGCCTTCTGTTGCAGAGGGTGAAGTGGTAGGAGGTGGATCCCTGTCAGAGCCCCTTTCTAACCCGTTTTTGTTTTGGTCATTCTGTGTGTGAAACTAAGGGCTGAGCACAGAGCAAAGTTTGAGCCAAAATCCTCAGCACTTCCTAGGACTGCAGGACATTCTTTGAGCAATTACTTAGTCACACAGTCATGTTTGTTACTCTGACTTAATTTATCCAAATATATGTAAATGTTGTGTTGTCTTCTTCCTCTCTGCTTTCACTTAAGAATTGTTGGTTCGTTTGAGGGGCATTGGGGCAAAGTTCTTTAAGTGACTTTTCCTTTCATTCGGTGATAGGATGTTATCAACATCAGAGTTAGATGGAATGCACTTTTAGACCAGGTCTGAGAGTTTCAGAAACACCTTTCAGACACAACAAATTGGGAAAGGTTGTTGGGGTTGTTTCTTTCTCTCCTTATGTGGGCTTGGTTTTATTATTAGCAGTAGTATTGTTTTAAAGCAGCCTGTTAACAAGCTGTGCTTCAAACATACTGGAACAGCAATAAAAACATGATAGAGCTGAGCTTTACATTTCCAGCGTGACTTGTTCTTCCTCCAGTTGGTCAGTGGTAATTTGGCAGGGATGATAATTTGATAGTGAAAAACAAATAATCATTTTGGAAAGAAATGGTGAATTGAATGTGATAGGGATGTTCTCATTTTTATCCTAGCTTTTGGAAGCTTTTTTTGTCATCAAGCTTCTATGAATGTGAAGTAATATCAGTGCTGCAAATAACTGCCTATAAATAAGCAGTTGAATGCAGATGAGTGCAGTTGGAAGAAAATAATCGGCAAGCTCAAATTTTGGATTTCTTGCTCTAAATTTGCCATGTTACAAAGAGAGCTTTGTGTTGTGGATGTGCTGTGAAAGAGTGATATTAGAAGTTTAGGTAGTCAATAGTTAAATGTTGAAGTAATACTGAAAAGAATACTTAAAACATTTGGCAGTAGATTCTTTAAAGTTACACTTCTCTCTACTGTTTCATGGAACTGCCCTACTTTTAGAGCATCAATAATTCAAATGAAGAGAAGCATATTAATAAAGAAACTAAAAGCAGAAAGAAATCAGGAATAGAACAATCTGCAAGGCATAGATATTGATATTAAAGCATGAAATTTGAATGGAATTGATGGTTGCATAATAGTTTGTTTTGAGTTACATAAAAAGGTGGATTTTGCATCCTGTGGGGGTCAGCACGGTGCCTGGGGTGGGCTGCTCAGGGCAGCGATCGGGAAGGGCCGTTCGTGTTTGCTCTGTTAACTCTTGCCTTGCTCCAGAGAGACACAGAGCCTTTAGCCATGGAGCCAGCGCGGGTCCGTGCCCTGTTTGTGTGTGCTTTAGGGAGCACAGGTTGGGTCTGCGTGTCAATTCCTGCTAATTAACGTGTTCTGTCTGTGTGATAAAGACAGCAGGGAGCTGATACAACTCAGCCAGCCCGCCCCAGTGCAAGGATCAGAGGAGGGAATTAGGGAGTGTAATTGGTGGCTGGTTATCAGCTTCTTCCCTCTGGGGGAAGGCAGATGGAAGCGCTTCCCTCCAGTCACTCAAGCTTCTAGCACTTACCTAACCTGCCGTGGGAACCCAGAGGAGAGGCTGGAGCTGCTTTTCCTGCTCTCCCCGGGGATGGACAGACAGTGGCCCCCACAGGCTGAGCAGCAGGGACGGGCAGGAGCCCCTGGCTCGTGTCAGAGCTGCCTTCAGGCTCATGGAGGATACGAGGCAGAACTTGTGCTGTCAGCCCAGAGCAATGGGATGCTGCCTTAGCTGAAGAGTGCAGCTCGTGGACACTTGCATTTTATGAATAAATACACATTTTTCTAGCACAGCATGATCCATCCCATGGGACAGAGATAACTTATGGGTTTTCTTAGAAGCATGCTTTATTAAGGAAATAAGGCTTGTATGTTCACAGTGTGTGTCTGTGGCTGCATCTGCCCATCTCCCATACCCCTGCATAGGATTCTAGTACCTGTTGCCTGCCTTCCATCAAATCTGACAGATGGTAAAAGTCTTAAAGATGGAAAGTTATTCTGCAGGTTTCACAAAAATAGGTATTTTGCTCGAGTGAAGAGATCCTGTGTGCTGCTCCACTGGGGAAGGGATTCTATTGGGTCACATGTGAGAAATCAGACTCCCTGAGGAGACACGACATGCCCCAGTTTCACAGATGGATTTTTTGCTACTCCTGAGACTAGAAATGTGTATTTGTAGGACAGCAGGCTCTGTTAGTTCAGGGGTAGGGATCTACAGCCCAGAGAAGAGTTGGTGCTTTACCAATTGAGTAGGTGTAGAGCTCAGCTTGTGTTGAAAAGTAGTACCTCGCCAGCATCGAAGGTTTTTTTAATGATTTTTCTGTTGATGCTTTGTCAGTTTTCAGCTGTGATCAAGAAATGAAAATAACTGATTGATTTGGTATTTAATGAAAATATTTTATGACATCTTGTTATGGAATATTTCACAGCATAACGTAGGTTGAAAGGGACTTTCTGAGGTCATGTAGTGCAACCTCCTACTCAAAGCAGGGCTGATGTCAAAATTAGTCCAAGTTGCTCAACATGTCCACTGAGTATTTCCAAAATCTCTAGGGATGGAGATTCTACAACATCGATGGGCATCTTCTGGTTTTAGTGTTAAACCAATTGTCCAGTGATACTTTTCCCCTTAAAAACATGAGAGTTTGCCTTGCTGCAACTTGGGACCATCCCCTCTTGTCCTTTGTACTCTTTGAGAAGAATCTGGATCACTGTTCTCAGTGATTCCCCTTTATGTGACTTAAAAGAGCAGTTGGATATTTTTCACCACCACCCCTTTTCCTCCTCCTAGCCTGTAAAAACCCATTTTTTTCAATTTTTTTTCTTTCATGTCACATCCTTCAGCTCCCTGTGCATCCTAATGGTTTTCTGCTGGATTTGGTCCAGTACTGGAAGGGAGGAAAACTGGATGCAGAATTCCAGATGTGCCCTCACAGCAGGAATCAGTCCCTTGACCTGCTGGGTGTGCACACAGCACAGCTCAGTCCTTGTTCACCCTTCATCACTGGGAGCTGGCACTGCTGTGGATGAAGTTGGAAGTTCTGGTAATTTGGAGAAGGGTTTCACTTAAAGTGAAGTATTTTAGGAACTTTTAAAATAATATTGGGGAAAAAATCCCAAACCCAGAAACATTTTATTAAGTGATTTCAATTGTATTTTATTTTGATTTCCAGATCACTCAAATGAAGTGTATGGAGCTATAAATGTATTCAAAAATATAGCTTCTATGTTTTTGTGTTGTAAGGGAAATAAAAATAATAGTGTAATAATATGAAATTCAGCAGTACAGTTCATTTCAGGTGATTTATCTGTGTGAAATCTGTGTTTTGTTAATTAGCAGGATGGTATTAAAGATGCTGCTTTGCTTGTGGATGAATCTCCTTTCCAGTAGAGAGCTTGTTTTCCTTTGCTTTGGTACAACGTTTGGGTAAATGTTTGAGCTATTCTCAAACTCATCTTTTTGCACGGTGCGCAAAAAACCAAACGCAGTTCGTTGTCAGCTTTGAGCAGGTAGATGGGTAAGATAATTACAGCTTGTACTAAATGTCACTGATTCAGATAGCGTTATTTGAGTTGATTTGTTCGGTCCTTTGGCAGGGTTTCCTGTGCTCCATCGGGCTGCAGGAGTTGGTTTCTGTTTCGCAGCATTCCTGTCCCCTCCCGTTTCCGCCGGGAGAGCAGAGCAGGGACAGCCCCCGTGACCCTCCCGGCTGCCTGGCCTTGGGCCGTGCCCCTCGCCCTGCTGCCTTCAATTCTGTTTGTGTGTATCTGTCTTGGAGAAAGGCTGTAGTAGAAATATTTTTCTGTTAGATTTGGGCAGAATCTTCATGGCAGTTGAGTTTTAGCAGAGTTGTTTGTGCACATGCTTTTACTGTCCCTCTGTTTGCAGTACTCAAAATCACAACCTAAGCTCCCCAAGTGGAAATCTCTTCTCCTGGAAGTCCTTCTTTTGTATTTTAAGAGAATTTTCATAAAATACTGAAATACTCTGGGGTGATTAGGATGCAAATGAGAGTTTTTGTTACATGGTGGAAAGTAATTGGTCTGTGTTGTGGGTATGTTTTAAGTACGAGCAGCTCGCAATTAGGCTGCAGTTTATAATGTGCAATTACTTCATTTTGCAGTTTTTCTTAACGTTTGCAGCTGCTACTGCAGTACTTCACTTCTTGCTTCTTCAGAAGGAGGCTTCACCAAATACTGCTGATGTGTCCTGAGTAAAATTTCAGGTCATTTGAGCACTCCAAATCAATACTCCCCAAAATGCTTCAGTCTGGAATTTGCCCATTTTTATTGGGATTTGGATGTTGCAAAATATCCCAAATGACATTCAGGTTGACTTTCATATTGGATTTTTTTTGAGTGTTTCATAATTGTGAAATAGCTTCCTTTCAACTACTGGAGCCAACATGTCTTAGTGCTGATACCTCCTCTGAACAAAGCACCAAGCTGTGAATATGCTGAGGGTTTACTGTTGCCATGTCTCTTTAGAAACATGGAAAAAACATTTAGAAAATGCCTTGTAATCTTACACAAAGGGAAGTAACTGCTGATGGTGGTGAGATGCACACTCACTGCTCGTGGTTTGGTTGTTTTGGTTTGCAAGGGAAATATTGAACCAACCATGGCAGAGTGGACAGTAGCAGTGACCTTGTTTTCATCAGAGCTTTGGGATAGTTTTCATTTTGCACTGAAAATGCAAAATTCTAAACCTGATGTTTCTACATCAGGTTTAGAAAAATCTCTGCTTTTGAATGTGCATGGATGATTTTGTTCTGTTTTCTGTTGGAATGAAATACTGTGAACTATCTCTTCTGAAGATTTATGTGGTGTGGAATCAATTAAATAAGCTGATTTTTGGAGGAGTATCTGGGATATAAGTCAAATTAGAACCTTAGCAGACAAAAGACTAAACCACACTGGAGGATTTGTTAATCCTATCACCACTCACAGCTCTCTGGTAGTGCTCTCCCTTCTCTCTAGGAAAGGGGAAGTGTTTCCTGCACACATTTACGATTCCTCCTTTGCTGCTTGGGGATGTGCTGGTTGTTTTCCAGGCTCTGGAGTAACAGTGATGATGTTGCTGACCTGTCCTGCTGGGTTTTTGCTGCCCCTTGAGGAGCCTTAAGCACGGGGCAGGATTTGGGCACCTCATCCATGGCTGTGGGAGGGCTCAGCTTTGCAGGCTGACCTGTGCTGATCTGGGGCTGTGCTGCTGCTGCTGCAGGGGCAGCTTTGCCCTCCATGCTTCTGCTCTGTCACTCCCTCCTCTCCTGTGCTGGGGCCTGCACAGCTGGAGCATTTGCTGTGTTGGAAAGCTGGTGTAGCTGAAGAGTGACTTCATAAAAAAATAAAATTGAAATGATGGACACAAAGCCCTGTGAGTGCTGGTGCTGACACAGGAAGGGAATAGGACTGTGCAGGTAAAAGCTTCTTCTGTTCCTGCTTCAACTTGGAGCTGCTTTAGTTCTCTGAACTGACACAAAGGCACTGCTCCAACAAAAAAAGTGAGAAAGGGCAGGGATGTGAGGCATAAAAGGGAGGGTGAACCACAGCCCCTCCTTTGAATTCAGAGACCTTAGGTTGGCTCATGTTGCTGAGCTCTTACAATTTTAGCCCAAAATTCATTCCCACAGGAATTTATATACAGAGGAGAAAGATAGTGCTATTTAATATTGTGATATTTTATCGAAAGCAGTTGGTGCCTTTGGAATTAATTTATTTCACAGATGCCAAGGGGACTTTAAACGTAGTGAAGTTTGTTAAATTTGGCATCAGTGCTATCAAAGGAAATACTGGCAGTGGAGAACCAGTAAACCTCTAAAATAAGGAAGGGAAGTGGGAAGGGAAGAAGTAGATAAAGTGAGATGTAAGAGCTTTCTATTTTCTGAAGACCAACTTGAAGTGGCAAAAAACAGAGTAGGCATATGTGGTGGTTTGAAGTCAGTGTTGTACAGCTGAAGGTATAGAAAGAAAAATACACGTTAGAAGAGAATTGATTTTTTTCCAAACAACTAAGATTAATCAAAGCACCATAAAATTAAATAACATATTTAGCCAAATGATGCAGAACCTTAGGTGGAATGGCCAGTATTTTTGTAATGCCAGTATTAAGGTGTAGTTCTAGAACTGCTGCTCTTCATAGCTCTGTTTAGTAGGTGCTAACAAAACACAAATCATCTGGTCTGCCACACCCAGGATTATGAATTGACTGAGCTCCTGGCAAAAGTAATTAATTTAACAGACTCCATTTTGCATGACTAGCTGTTCGTTTTCAAAATCCTAGGAGTGACTAAGGAATTATACTATTAAGTAATTATTATGTGCATAGTAAGTAGCTTGAAATTTAATTTTTTGCAAGGATCCATCAAATACTGCTTTTCAAATTCTGAAAAATAAAATTGTGCCTTTGTAACCTATTAGAGCCTACAGTGGTTTGAGTTGGAAGGGACCTTAAGGATGAAGTAGAGCCAGCCCCTGCAGGGACCCCTTCCACTGGACCAGGATGGTCTGGGACACCTGCAGGGATGGGGCATCCACAGCTGCTCTGGGAAACCTGTGCCAGTGTCTCACCTGTATTAATTAGATTCCTTTGAGCAGATACAATGAAATGAAATGAAAGCAAATCTTAGGAAGTTATGAAAGTGCCTTAAGAATTTGTGGTGTGAAGGGCAGAAACCTGCAGTAGATCAGATCTGAGTAAAATCACTTCAGAGTAATTATTCACCTTTGTCATGGGAGGAAGGAGTTGGCGTAATTGTAGCAGGAAGCTTTACTGTCAGGAAAGGTTTGGATTGTTCAGAGGAAGGGGCCTGAAGCAGCAGGGGCAGAGGTGGAGGCAGTGAGTGCTGGTCCAGTTTGACCCAGAAAGCCTCAGAGGTTCACTAAAAGCACAGTGGGGTCTGCAGCTCCAGTTCAGCTTCAGTGGGCACCTTGCTATGGACCTGTGATACAATAAAGGGCGCTGATTCAGAAATCATATTTCCTTTCTCCCTTGTTGGTTTTTTATTTGTTGTTTTTTAAAGAATGTAATAGTGAGATATCTCCATTTTCATGGATTGCTGACTTTCCTCCATGGCAGGGGTTAGTCTGTAAAATTAAACGTTTAGTGGAGGAAAGTAGAAGTGTTTTAAGATGCCCCTGTTTCTGTAGTTTATTTTCTGAATTCTCAGCTGACAAACCTGAGAAATGCTTTGTTATTGAGAACCTCTTCTAGAGAAAGCTGAGAAATCAAAATGAAACTGTGACATGGGTTGTCTTTTTATAAATAGATTTCTTGAAACATGGCAAATATATCCCAATATAAGTAGGCACTTGTTCCTTCTAAAACCAGGTGCTGATTTTGTAAATTAATGCTAATAAAAAGTCTAATGAATAATACACTTGTCTTCAAAATATTATGAATAAATGGAGGAAAGTAACAAATATTTCTAGTAAACGTAGGTGTTTACAGTTGGCTACAAAAAATACATTCAACAGTGTAAAAATGACACATTACTCAGTGTCCTCAAATAGTCTTTGACTATTTTTATTCTTTTTCCAGTTTTTTCTCTTTATTTGAAAAGTCATACACTGTAGCTGCTCTCTGTGGCTCAATCATGTAGAAGAAGAAAGTAATTATTCTGAAGAATCTGCAAGGGTTAACTTCTGATTATTAAAAAAACAGCTCCAAACAAAATACCCAAAACCCTCTGCAAATCTGCACTTTTCCAACCACCTTCCCCATCCCCAAAAATTTTATCGAACAGTCTGTTAGGGTGGTTGTTACTGTGTCATAATATTGCATTATTGTATTTACAAGAGTATTAAAAATAAGTTTAAGCTATTTGCATTGTAACTTGATCAATGTCAGCGTGTTGTGGAAATGTCCGTGATTGAGCTAAATGTGGACTGAATGAAAAGATTAAAGATCTCTGTATATCAGCTTGCTTGCTGGGAATTATTTTTGCCTTTCTTATTCTGTGAGTAAGCCGAATTACCCAATATTTCACAAAGATTCTTATCTCTGGATATGCCCTTGGAATCGTGTTTCCACAGCAACATTAAAAAAAAAAAAAAAAGAATCCTTTTAAAACTTCAAATCAGTCTTTTATTTAGAGTTGTAATTAGGATGTTTGCCGGTAGCATTGTGTATTTTGTGTGTGTGTGCTGAGAGCAGCCTGTGAAGCAGCCACGAGGTGAACAATCCTGGAGATGCCGGGAGAACATCCCGCGGTGGGGAAGGAGCCGGGAGTTGTTGTTGGTGTGCGGGGCCAGCCCCGTGTGGGATGCAGGCACCGCCAGGGTTGGCTCCTCTCCCGCAGCGTGCTCTCACTTGTTCCAGCTCTGCCCCAATAGCAATGGGTGAGGAGCGTGGAGCAGGAGGGGCTGAGCTCGGCACTGAGCCACACGTGCCTGGTGAGAGCTGCCCTTGCCCTTGCCCTTGCCCTGCCCGTGGCAGAGGGGCCCGAGGCCGCCCGGGCAGCGCTGTGGGCTCGGGGCCTCGCTGGTCACCGCTCCTGGAAGCGGCCCCGCCCTGCGCTTCTGCTTAAAAAGGAAGTTGGTACCAGACAGTAGAAGGATAAAAACTGGCTTTAAAAGTTATGTGGTGCAACTTCTTGGGTTATAAATGCTCATTTGTTTATTTTGTTTTACTTAGTCAAAACTTTCTTATGTATTTACAAGATACTTAAAATCGGGAATGATAAACTCTGCTGCTCGGGCTTGTATTGATTTTCAGACGATGTTGCCAAAGTATCTAAATAACGGTGCCATTGCAGGTTGTCACAGTCCAGTAACCATGGCTTGAAATAGGAATAATGTTGTGGCTACAACAGTTGGGCAGTTGCAAAATCTATATTTAAATTAATCACATTACAGATAAATAGCACTCACAGCTCAATGCTTGCTTCAGCTTGTGAGACTGCACACGATTGGGGTGGAAATAAATCCTCCCTTCTAAATATTGAAAGTGTTGGTGTCTAGATTCATCATAATGGGACAGTTCTGTGGGTGATGATCAGTACATGTGCTTAACGATTAGAAGCTAAAAGCAATAAACTGGCACTCCAAGAGTTCTTAATAAGAGAACTGTTTTTCCCACTTTACAGATTTTTTTTCTTCTCTGGAAAAAAAGTCAAGATAATAGAAAGTATTCCTGACTTCAGAAGATGTCCCAGTTAACTGCTTCATTGCAAATATAACCAGCTGTTGTTTGGTTTAGTAGAAGCTGGCAGCCCAGACAAAGAGGTTACACTGTGCACACTGGGACGGCACTGCCAGAATGCAAATAATCTAAATTTAGGATGTGCTGTGGAGCTGATCCCGGCCGGACTGCAGGGGGAGCACGGGCGATCAGGAGTTGCACATGAGATCGGTAATTGCGGCTGCAGCCCGCAGAGACGAGCCGGGCACGGGCTGCAGGGAGATGCACCGCGGCCTGCATTGCTCCTTCAGGGAGGTTTTGTTTGCAGCTGCTGGGACGCAGACTCTGAGCAGCACATTCCTGCAGCAGAGCTCTGGGAGGAGCGTGTCAATCTGCTGCTGGGGGCAGGCAGTGAACGGAGGGATGGAGGGAACGCTTGAGTGGCTCAGTCTGCCCTACAGAGGACCCAGGTCTGGGGGTTGAAGGGGTTTCCTGCATCGTCAGTCACTTATTTCCATAGGGCTTCATAGGAGGGCGCTGGTTGTAGCCTGACACTTTAGTTCCACTAAAGTTCAGCCTCATGTGCAGCTTTGACACTTTCCTATAGCACGTGTCAAATCGAGAAAGCGTTTTTAAAGGGTCACAGAGTTTACTTAAGCAGTATGTGCTTTAAGGACTGTGGCTGAGAATGTGAAATGGTGTTAACTAGGTAATACAGATGCTCAGTGTACCTGCATTATGCATGACATTTAAAATATTATGCACCAGCAAGTGTATGTGACTGCTTGTATGATTAGCTTCTTGCTCATAGAAGTTGAGATAATCTCTTGGATGTTTAATCAACTTACAGAAAAGCTTATATTTCAAAAAATGTGACATGAGAAATAAATCCAGTGTCCCTTTTAATTTTTCAACTAGACAATATTTCAGTTTTGCTCCCCTCAGCTGAGGCAATGGAAGCTTAGCTGTGCAAGAGATGACTGTATGGAGAAGGTACCTTGGAAACTGATTGCATCTTTATTCCAGATATGCAGCTTTTTTCCTCAGTGAACCAGGTGTATTATAGTTGAACCATCAGAAAGTAAAATTAGCCATCCTTTTCATTAGCCATCATTTATGACAGCATAAACCTTTTGCTAAGTAATGCTTAGGCCTGTAGGTGAAACACTGCAAGAGAGGAGCTCTCGGTATGTTTAATTGATGAAATCATGTTCATTTAATCTGTACAAGGAAAGATAACGTATTTTCCCTCAATAAGCAACCCTTGCAAAGCAATAACTGATTTATCGAATATTTTAAGAGACTGGGAGCTTTTATTTAAGCAGCATCAATGGGTAAATATTGGCATTTTGCCTTTTTGTACACTGCATAGCTGCTGTTGTCCAGTCCTTTGAAAGGAAGTAAGATTCTGCATTGTGGCAGAAAAATGCTCAGGTCAGTACAGAGGAGGAGACAGGAGGTTTGTTTATAATGATGAAATGGCCCATAGGATTCTTTCATTTCTTTCCCAAATCCAGGTTGTTCGTGCTTCAGAGTTATTTCTGGTTTTGTTTTCTGCTTGTGACAGACCTCACTGGTCTATTGTAAACACCACAGGTGATGAGCTAAGAAAATTTCTGGAGCCCAAGTGCTCTTGGAGGCGATGCCAAGTTCCACTTACAGCACTTGGTTATTATCTATTTTGGGGCTGAGGAACTGCTAATGTGTTATCTGTACATATGCAGCAGGAACAGTTGTAATGAATACTTGCTCAGCATGTGGCATTTCAAAGCTCCCCATGGAGCATTTGAGTTCAGTGTTTCTTGAGGCAAAAAAGTGGTACAGGTCAGGGTTGGGGATGCAGGCAGGTCAAAGGGATTGAGTGGGAAAACTGTGCAAAAAGGATGTTACAGTTACAGATGTAACTGCATGAGCTGTATGAAGATCTTCCTGATGACCCTAATTGAATTATATGCTCATTTGAATAATGACAGCGAGAAATTTTAAACAGTTTTTCATCCAATGATGACAGTACCATCTCAAAAACACCTTGTTACACTATAGTTCTGCTGAGTTGTCAAAGAGCCTTGATGTGGCCAGGCATTTGAATTCCTCTAAGTTCTCCTTTTTTAATTAGATTTTTGCATGTTATTCTGCTTTACCTGGTCACCAGGCACCTGGACATCTCAGCAGAGAAAGGCAAATTAAAAGTGTATCAAGGAAGGTTCTGGGACTCAATTGTAGAAAACTGGTAGGATGTAAAGCCTCCTCAGCTATATGATTCTTTTTTTATATTAAATAGTTGAGGCTAACAGAAATGTATGGAATGTAGGCTTGATTATTTTTTAATTTCCTAATAATTCAGTAGCAGGCTTGAGTAGGGACAAGAATCATACAAACACATCTAAATTTTAATTAATTAAATTAACATATACAGTAGAGTTTATGATAATGAGATGCTTTGTCATTTTTATAAACAAGACCATAGAAAACATACTAAAACTTGTTAGGATTCATAGTCCAGAATTTAGAAAATCAGGTATGATATTTAGAAAATCAAGTCTCAGCTTTTACTGAGACTTTCAGTTAGGCTCAGGCTGTGAATGCATGCATGCATGAATGCATAGGCATGTTGAACAGAGATACCATTTATTGAGCCTGTTTGTTGGTGCAGCTGGGAATGGAGTTCTGAGCTCCTGGAAGGAGCCATGGAAATGCAGGAGGCAGTGAGTTCCTCACCATGGCTCACAGTCACTGTGATCCCCCTTGTGCTGCTGCCTGCTCCCACTCCATGTGTGTGCCTGGTACAGCTTGCTTTCCTCAAACTCTGCTTACCTTGGAATTGCACTTGGCAAGGTGTTGTCACAAATTCTCCATCCCTTTGGTTCTTCCATGTCTGTTGTGGAGGTGCTGACAGTGTAGTTTGAGGGAAGCACGAAAGATTGTGACAACTGCTCTTACTTGTGGGTCTGGACACAGGATGTGGTATTCTGCTGCTCAAGAGATGATTTCTTAAGGGTTTTCTGCACCCCACAGTGAATGGGTTAACTCTGGAAGAACTTTCTCAAACTTCTCATGATTGTAGCCTGTAGAAAAAACCTCAGACTTGGTTGTTGCACAGGCTGATAAAGAGGACAAATAACAAATACCTTTTCCTTTGTGCAGGACCCATGAATCAGAGACTCCAAGTCAGCTGGGAAAGCCAGTGGGTAGAGACCCAAACAGGCTGGTGAAAGAACAACAGTGCTTTGTCAGTTCACCAAACTAAAAGATGTGTCACTGTCACCTCTCCCCATTTGATAAAAATAAATGTAAACAAAATGCACCACCCCTGTATTAAATGAATTCACATTCTTTCTTTCTGAATTTAATTAATGTTCTTTGTAATTGATGTTATTGATTCTCTTCTAGTTCTGCTTATGATAACGTCAACAAAGTTCGAGTTGCTATAAAGAAAATCAGTCCTTTTGAGCACCAGACATACTGCCAGAGAACTCTGAGAGAGATCAAGATCCTGCTGCGCTTCAGGCATGAGAATATTATTGGAATAAATGACATTATCAGAGCTCCAACTATTGAACAGATGAAAGATGTGTATCCTTTCAAAGTGTTTCTGGCATCATTAGTAATGGTTGCCTCCTCTCTTTTGATTGTTCTTCCCCTTCATGCTCTTCCTTCCCAAATATTAATAAAAGTTGACTTCTATTATTGTAAATCAAAAAGGAAGTTAATAGTATTTGATCAGTTTGTAGTTTTTATGTAGATGAGCACTAGTTTAAGGGAAAAGAAAGAATTAATTTCTATCTTCCAAGGCAAAGAACTCAACATTCTAGAGAAGAATTAGTTTAGTCACATCATTCTAAAACTATATTTGCCCTTAGTAGAGCTGCTGTTACAACTGGTTGCTTTGATGAGAAACTCAAATGTCCAGACTCTGCTATAATTGTCTCAAATGTTCTTGAATTACGGGGGAAGAAAATTTTACTCAACTCATTCCTGTTGAAGCAAAAAAAAAAAACCAAAAAAGACACTTCTTTTAATTTTCATTACAATCTTATTAAAAAAATAATCTGAATGAGTATATTGGGTATTAATTTTGGTAAGAGGAGGACTGTTGTGTTTAATGTAGCATAATAAATATATATAGAGTAGAGAAGAACAGCTGAATTTTTAAAGTGAGGAGATGGTAGAGAAAATTGATCAGAAATGATGAGATCTTCTACATTCCTGCTTTTATGCAATCACAAACAAGTATCTTGGAAGCTTATTACTCATTAACCAAAAAACACCATTTGTTTCTTGGCAAGCAGGATAGGAATGAGATGAAATTGAGATTCCAATAAAAGTCAAGCTCTACTATGAAGAAATAGAGGTTTATGATGATTAATTTGAGAGGATGACATGCCTTTTTATTCTACAAAGGGCTGCATCATGTATCAGGATTGATTGGATTCCAAGCTTCTAAAGCAAGAATCAGCTATGTCATAATTGTCATCAGACAAATAAGAGAGAAAAGATGTTCTAGAGGTTTCCTTGGGTGCTGTCTGTTGATACCTGATATGACACCGAGTTTTTTTGCTGCCTTACATCTAATACCCCACAGATACATTGTGCAAGATCTTATGGAGACAGATCTTTACAAGCTCCTAAAGACTCAACACCTCAGCAATGACCACATTTGTTACTTCCTTTACCAGATTCTGAGAGGGTTAAAATATATCCACTCAGCCAATGTGCTTCACCGTGACCTCAAACCTTCCAACCTGCTGCTTAACACCACGTGTGATCTCAAGGTGAGTTGAAATTTCTTACAGATTTTCCTGCCATGGTTTTCATAAACAAACTGCTGTAACCATGAGTGTGAGGTTTTTACTGGGTATCAATGTGATTTTTGTCCTGGAAAGATTGCCAAAACATTATTTGGTTAGATAAAATAATTATCAAGATTTGAGTGACTAAGAATCTGTTAGACTGCTGTAATGAGTGCATCACTGTTTCCATCTGGAGGCTGACTTGGAAACAGCCTCTTTGAAAGCTGGGTGAAAATACTGATCTGAAGCAGCATCATGTTTACCTCAAAACTCAGAACTGTGTATGTTTCAAGATTTGGTTTCTCTGTTTACACTGCTAATGTTTTGTTGTTGGAAAAGGACTTCATATTAGTGGGCAGCTAAAGCAGCATGTGAGATTCAGTGCTGATTAAATGCATGGCAATTACTTAGGGAGGGAATGTTCCTAATTTGCATTTCCAGTGATCAGCTCTGTACTCGTTAATACTACAGAAGGATGAGCTTAGAGCTGTTATGATTCTTGGAAAATGTCAGCTCAATGCTTAGTGGCATTCAGTAAAGCAAACCAAGTGTGAAGAAACAGAACAGAAATAGAGAATAAAACTGAAAACATGCCATTCTCTACCTTTCAGTTGGTTTTGAGTCTGTGATTGTAGTTATTACATTTCTCCCAGTGATATGAGGAGAGCAGGATTTCAAAGTACTGCTCTCCATAACACAAAGAGCTGGTTAGCCTGGGTCTCCTCTGCTGGGAGATGCTACATGAGGGACAGAGGAATCCAGTAGGATTTGCCAACATTGATAACATTGTCAGTGGCACAGGGACAGTGACTGGGGAGCAGCTGTGTTCTCTGTCCATACCTTTGGAAAAGGCTGGGAGGGAGGAAAAGGAGCAGGTGAAGTTTATTTGCAGCATTGTTAAGCTGTGGAATTTGGTATCACAGAGCACTCTAGATACTGCAGTTTTTAAAAAACCACCAAGCAAGTTAGCAGAAAAACCCTCATTGAGTGCTCTCTGTGGTTTAGAGTCCCACAGTGGCAGATCCATGGAAGATGAGAGAGGCATTGGAATTTGTTTCCCTTTTCAGTGTATATATAAATATAATGTATATATTTCATGTTTTTGCTGCTGGCCACTGATGGAGTGGAATTGCTGAGTTACAGTGCTTGATCCCAGGTGGTACAACTGTGTTTGTTGAATACTCTGTTGCTCCTAATTACCCTTTGATTTTTAGTGTAGCTCTAACTTTCTCAATAAGCAAACCACAAAATAAAAATACCCTCTTCAAAGTGTGAGCCAGTTGTGGGCTGTACAGGTTTGTCACAATTCCAAGAGTGTCACACAATCCCTTGCTCTTTGTATGCTGGTCCATTCTAAAGACTGGCTACATGCTCAATTCTGCCTATATAATGAACACTCACAATTTTTAAATGACCAAGAATTGTTACCTACTGCAGCAGGCATGAAAAGGTGATGAGAGGGATTTTTTTAAAGGAAAACTGCAAGTTAGTGTTTGTTTCATGATTTTTCCAGTTACTCAGGAGATGCAACTGTTTGAACCACCATCTTATCAGTAACAATTAAACTTAATTTTTCTGTTTCCTTTTATACAAATACACAGAGGCCCAGGCTACTCAACAATACAACTGCAGATATTTCAGTATATTAGTAGTACTATATTAGTTGGTGTCATTTCATTTGCTTAGTAAATGGTTGCATGTACATGATCCTCCTAAATCTTCTCATCTGCTTGATAGTTTCATCCAATTTTAAGCCATCTCTGTTTAAAAAACCCTGGTACTGGTTGCAAGAACATTGTTTTCAAGAAGTGGAAGCTAAATATATAGATAGGATGCTGGTTTTATTTATTATTTTAAAATTTATTAAGCAGGGAAGTAATTTCTTCTGTCTCAGTAGCATCTGTTCTGTCTCTCCAAGGCATGAAGTACTGACTGACATACATGAGTCTTTCATTATGTATTTTTTTATTCTCTGCTATGACTTAGTGAAAATGCCAAGAAAATTCGCCTGTTATTATATTGCTCTCAGATTTTTTTTTTTTTTATTGTTTTCATTCACGTGGAGAAGCCTAAAAGCAACTCCTGGTGCTTTGCCTGCTGTGCATCATCATTTGCACGGACCCAGTGGCCCCAGAGCCCCTCAGCAGGGCAGCTGCTCTCTGGGTGTCCTTGGGCACAGGGGGAGAGGGGTCTGCCCTCCCCAGCTGCAGCCAGGGCTGTGCCTCCCTGTCCCTCTGTGCTGTCACTCTGTGCTGTCCCTCTGTGCTGTCCCTCTGTGCTGTCACCCCTGCCAGCTCTGCAGCCAAAACCTCTTCCTTGCAGCTTCAACCTTGAAGTCTTTCTCACTAATGGTGTTTCTGCTTTTCTGCTTAACCTGTTTCTGCCCCAGTCAGCAGGGGCTTTTTGTCATTTTAATGAGCTCTCTTTGTCATTATTCTTCCTTTCCATCCCATGAGCATTTTTCTACTTGAGGTGAGAGATTCAGAGCCATCTTCTGTAATTCAGTTCTTGCTTTTCACTGTGGACCAGAGAATGTCTTTCTTCTTTTGTTTTAATGTGACAAACCCTAGTGCTTTGCTTTTGTGTAATGCTGAAATTCTGCACAAGTCCCTTTGCCTGTAATCTTATCTAGCTTTCTCGAGGTTAGGAGGAAGAGATTACAACAGTTTTGCCTGCTGCATAATTATTTTCTGAAGTCTCTAAGCTGTCCTCTACAGCTTCTTCGTTTCTGTCTTTAGAGGAGGCTCTTCTGATTATTTGTACTGAGTCTCTTTATGTAAGCTAATTGCACACAAGGCAGCTGCTCTGTTCCTGTAGCCTGGCAGAACCTTACCATGCTTTAGAAAGGTTCTTTTTGGGGTTTTTTTCTAAGGATCCAAGGAGCTGGGTTTATTTTTTTAATATGTAGCTAAAGTACAGCTTGGCTTATGGCATTCACCATTGCCTTTCCTCCAGACCCCCTGTGGAACAGTCAGCTGCTGAGTCTTGTCCTTCAGGTACAGCTTTTAGTCAGGTGAAGGATTTCTTCCCTAACTGATCTGTCAGTTATTTCTCTGACAGGGTGTCCCTACAGCAAAGTTAAGAAATATCTGCCAGGGCAAAGGGAGGTTTCTGTGGTTTTGGTAGGATTTTCCATTACTGACTTTATTGACTGCAGCCTATTTTCACTTCACATTTTCAATATAATCACTGTACACAATTAACTATCTAAGAGTAAATATTATAAAACAAATGTAGCAGAGGAACCTCCCACTGTTTGCCACTCCTACATTTGATGCCTGGTTTTCCTGAAAGTATGTATTCTTTCATGGAAATACACTTTGTGTGGCAGTCATAACCTGGTGATTTTTTGGGGGGCAGCAGAAGCTTGTGTGTGTGTCTAATGTGCCACTCAACAACCTTGCCATTGACCTTTGGGATGGTAAGAAAGGAGCAGCTGCTCTGCTCTACAGCAGTCTGTCTTCACATTATTAATTTTCTTAATTTCTCTCTAGACACTGAATAGCTCTGAAAACCATGGAGCCTCCTTACCAGAGCATAACTAAAACCACCTTTTACTTTTTGCTGAACTCACTAGTCTAAATTGGTGTTTGTTTTTCTTTTCATAGTTAGGTAAAACTGTTTTCCTTATAAGGGGTTGAGAAATATTTTCTTGCTTGTGTTTTGTTTTTGGGGGATTTTTTTTTTGTCTTTTAGGCTTATGCTTCCTTCAACAGCCCATAATCTCTCCAGCCTACCATTATCTCATGATTGGATAGGTTGTTTCTTCTGCAAAGATGCAGTTATGATGATAGCTTTTGTAAAATAGGGTGTTGAGCTTGGTTGCATATGTGTTGGTTGCTTATTAGGTTTTCTGGAAGTCTTAATTGCTATTCTTTTTGTTTTCTGGTGAGTTTCTGAGAGGTTGGAGCAGTGTATCTTTGCCTGTTTGGCAAAGGTGCTGTAAGCAAGCCTGTAGTGGAACATAAATTGTGAACTATTTCTTATTTATTCTTACTGGCCCCTGAATGGCAGTTGGATGTTCTTTGTAATCGATCCAAAACATTTTTCTTCACCTTTGTGCAATAACTTTTCTAAAAGCATAGGTTGCCATCTCTGCATTTGTGGGTGTTACATTGATTGGGGAATGGTGAATCAGTGATGTTATAGTGTTGGATTTGTGTGTCTAATGGGCCTTTTTTTCCTTTTTACTTCTCTCAAACCAGATTTGTGATTTTGGATTGGCTCGCGTTGCAGATCCCGACCATGATCACACAGGATTCCTGACAGAGTATGTGGCCACACGTTGGTACAGGGCTCCTGAAATCATGCTGAATTCTAAGGTAAGGCCACAGGGAGCTGCTGGGGTGCTGCTGTTGCTGCTTTTTCCCTTGTGAGTTCCAGCTGTGCTTGGAGCAGCGAGCCCTTGTGTGTTTGTAGGATCAGAACGCACGCACCAGTCTTGGGGAGGAGTGGGCATGGTTTCCAGTAGAGCTGCTGGCTTGAAATAAATTGTGATTCCAGAATCAATTACTGGGTACTAGAACTGAGAAATCACGTGCTCAGCTTCCCACACCTCCAGTTCCTTGCCAGTCATGAGACTGCTTCCATCACCTGCTGTGCCACTGAGCAGGACAGGAGTGCTGGAATGAGCATTCCGCTGCTGCCTCCATCAAGGCTGCAAATGTTGCCTTAATGTCATCTTGACATCTTAATTTAGGTTTAGAATGTATAATGAGGGTGAATCTGATTCTGAATGAAGGCATGAGACACATAAAAAATGTGTCAGGCTTAATTGCATTCCTATAGTCTCCATGAAATCATTCCTTTGGTTTTTATGTATTTGGAATTACTGTTGTGTTCTCTGGCCATTTAAGGTGCATCCAGTTGTTGTGTGGGTGGTGGGTGTCCTTCAGAAGCCCTGTGTGCACTCCCCCAGCCAGACACCTGTTAGCAAAGCACCTGGGTGGCACCTGGAGCTGTATTTGACATTCTGGGACAGCTGTTGTTCCTGGAGGATTTACAGCTTTTCCAGTTGGTGTGTTTGTTTTGGTGTGTCAGTGGCGTGTCCAAGCACTTTAAGAAAATAGACATCTGACCAATTAAGGGTGTATTCCTCCAGCTTCTTGTATTTTAAACTCACATCTTGTATTTTAAACCTGCACTGAGGCCACAGCACTGGGCTATCCACATCTACTTATCAAAGGCTTTCACAACACATATAGTTTGTAAGAGGGTGGTCAGGTTAAAAGTTTCTGACTTAATGTGTGATTCCTTTTATGATTCTGGCACCTTGAACACAAATGGTGAAGGGATGGCATCCTGAGGAGCTGGAGCCCAGTGGCTGTGGGGTCAGTGGGACAGAGGCTTCCCAGGGGAGGGGCAGTGGCAGCAGCCCAGGCAGGTGTGGCACTGTCACTGACTGGTGTCACTGCTGTGCCTTTTCCTGGGGGTGGCACAGGTTGGCCATGCATGGGGGTATCCCACTGTTCCATTCCTGTTGGGACTGCTGTGCTCTCCTCCCAGCCTCTTCACCTCCTGCTGCCTGTGTTGTACAGAGCAGCCAAGCAGCAGCCATTGGTTTGGCCATTTCCCCTTTGCCAAAGGCCTCATCCTGGAGTGCAGCTTAGATCCCCTCAGGGACAGCTCTTTCACACCTGTTCAGCTCTCTGTCAGGGGCTGTGCAATTCAGAATAGCTGGTTTCCAAAATGTTTTAGTTTAAATTGGTTATAGAATTAGGGAATCTAATTTGCAGTTGGTAACAGATTTAGCTAAACTTAAAAAATCCTTTTTGAAAACTGTCTCTTGGAGACTTCAGTTCTTGCTACCCCTTCAAAGTAGTGTTTTGATATATGGTTCTTAATTATTTCATTTGTACAGAAAAACCAAACAGTATGAGCAAGCACAACTCATCTAACAAAGAAAAAGATGATTTGTGTGCACTTTCACAGTTTACCAAAGTAACATGTTGCTGCTATTATACAACAATTTGACAAAAATGTGTTTCTGCTTCACTTGCAGGGTTACACCAAGTCTATTGACATCTGGTCAGTGGGCTGCATTCTGGCAGAGATGCTCTCCAACAGACCCATCTTCCCAGGAAAACACTACCTTGACCAACTTAACCATATCCTTGGTAAGCTTTATGGGAAAGCAGCATTCCCACTTACATCTGTCTGTCCAGCTGGGCTGGCCTTTCTCCAGTGGGTCACTGTGCAGGGTGTGTGTCTGCTCTCCCCTCTTGTTGTTATTTTTGCAGCAATTGCTACAGGTAACCATTGTTTTGGGGACAACTGGAGAATACTTAGCAATTTATTTACTACATCAGCAGATATATTTTTAAAACAAAATTTAAAAAAATAAATTAAAAGCTCATATATTATTAGGTCCAGGTCAAATTTTTTAGAATTTCTTTAGGTACACCACTTACTGGGATCTTTCTAAGAGATTGCAGATCATTAGAAAACTCAGATCTATTTATTTATTTAACAAATGGTTTTTAGTAAATGTTTCTAAAAACTACTCAGGTGTTCTCTATCCTTAAAACATTTGGTCTGAAATCCCCTTCCCAGCAGTTTTAATACTGAGTTTTAGCAGATATGATACAGCTGTGTTAATGTGATTTTCACAGAATGCATTTCTTTGTATTCATATATTTTTTGTATTCATATTTTTAGGTATACTTGGATCCCCTTCCCAAGAAGATTTGAATTGTATAATAAATTTAAAGGCCAGAAACTACTTGCTTTCTCTACCACACAAAAATAAGGTACCATGGAACAGGCTGTTTCCAAACGCTGACCCCAAAGGTATTTTATACTCTATTACATTGTATCAAAGTAATGGCAGGAGGGGAGCTTCTATAATCTAAGAATTTATCTTTATATTCGAAATAGAGCATGCAGGTGCCTTAAAGCAGCACTGTAAATCTAATATAAAATCATCAACAAAGCCCTCACACTAGTTTATCTTTTTAATGCAATTTTAGTAACTCTAAGATTACCTGTTGTGGAGTTTGGTCTTTAACTGGCTGGTGAGATCCAAACTCTTGTCACTGCCCTTGGAAGCACAGTTCATCATTCAAGTGCTGATCATCAGCACTGGATTTTGACACTGGCATCAAACAAGTCTTGAACTTTGTTTCTAACACCAGGTAGGGGGCAGCTGCCTGCTGCTGCCCTGGGTAGAGTTTTGCAGACTGTGAGTCACTTGCAGGTTAAACAGGGGCTCCTCAGTGGGTGGGATCCTTAGGTACCATGAAAGCTTAAAATTCAGTGAGGATGTGTGGAGCAAAAAAGTTATAAAAGCAAGGAATATAGTAATTGTTAACCTTTCTTAACAAGACTTTAGTAAAGGGTAAATATGATTTTTTTTTACTAGATAGCTATTAATTTACCTTTTATACTCAACTTTGTGCAGTTTAAGGGTGGTTGTGTTCACAGTGCAGTGCTCTTTTACCTGATCTAGCACAATTCCTAAGTCATTTCTTTTTTAACTGATGTGATAATTTACTCTTAGTGGATATGATCAGGTACTGAATTACCATGTAAAAGCTGATTTCTGCAGATGGAACTGTATGGAGCTGATTATCCCTGTCATTGAGGAAAACAGCAGTGATTTTTTCTGCTTTTCTAACAGTGCTCATCAGTGTGAGAATCCTCCATGTGGGCTTTGACAGCTCAGATGGCAGCAGTGCTGGTACCTCAGCTGAGGGGGAATGTGCCACTGGTGCAGCCCCTTGGCAGTGACACCCCCAGAGCAGCTGTGTCAGGGCAGCTGTGCCAGGGCAGCTTTCAGGAGCTGGCTGGCACTCAGGGCAGGGACAGCACTGTGCTCTGTGCCCGCCTGGGGCTGAGTGAGGGAACCACAGCAAAGCTCAGAGTGATGGTTGCAGTGATGGCTCCAGTGATGGATCCAGTGCAGGCCTGAGGCTGTTGGAGCTGCCCTCGAGTGCAGCTGGGTCTCCTGTGCAGTGCTGGGTGCTGCACAGACCCAGAGGAGCTCCCTGCAGTGTGGGGTGATGGTGATGGTGCCTCCTCCCTCCCCAGGCTGTGCCATGACCTGAGGTCACAGCTGTGCTCCTCATCCTGCTGCAAAGCTGCAGCTGCTGCGCTGCATCGAGAAGCCTCTGTTAAAATTCTGGTTCTTAAATGATGTGGTGAGGAAAAGAAGTGTGATGGAATTTAGGATACTGCAGATATCTTAGGGCTTCTTGCTCCTAGAATCAGTTTTTTCTCTTCTTGGAAAAGGGAAATGTGTTACAGGCACAGTAGCTGACCAGCTGCAGTAGCACTGATTTGTGATGTCTGTCCAGAGTTTCACCAGACTTAACTCTGTCTTACTGGGTCTTCAGGTTCTTTATGGATTCTTTCTAAGTTGTCTTCAACAGATTTTACCTGAATCTCTTGAATATAAATGTATTTGCATCTTCTCTGGAGAGTATCTTCTGTGCTGCTGGTTGTGCCAGAATATTTCACTGTGATGATCTAGAACTCCTAATCACTTCTGGATGATATTTTCATCTGTAAACAGCCAAGATCTCTTTTCAGAATAAGAACAAATTCATAATTATTTATTTCAGAAAAGCTCCATCTTATTTTGGATTTTGGCACAAAAATCCAAAGCATTTTTCTGAGATAAGAAAAAGCCTCATCTATTTAATTTCTGTTATAGTTCAAGCCAGGTTGTCCTGTAGGATTTGCTGTGCTTCTTGCCTTGCATCCCTTCTGGGGCTGAAGGGCTTGGGCAGGAGCTGTGCTGGAGCAGGGGGTGCCCAGGGCAGCTGCAGCCCGGGAATGCTGAGGGGCAGGCTCAGCCTCTGCCCAAGTTCCAGCAGGGGAGCTGCAGGGCTGCACTGCCATCAGCACACACCTTGGGCAGTGGCTGTTGTCTGGGTAAGGTCAAGGTTTGTGACACTTTTTTGGAGTGTGTATTAAATCCTTGCTCACTTTTTTTCCTCTTAGCACTTGATTTGTTGGATAAAATGTTGACCTTTAATCCCCATAAGCGGATTGAAGTGGAGCAAGCTTTAGCCCATCCATATCTGGAGCAGTATTACGATCCAAGTGATGAGGTAAAGACATTGTCAAAATGTAAACATTGATAAAATGATCCAGCTGATTATTTTCTACTTTAGTTCAAGGGTAATATTTCTACTGCACTAACGGAGTTGAAGAACAAATTGCATCAATTTACCACAATCTGTATTTCTCACTTCAGTGCAACACTCAGGAGATGCCACACAATAAATAGATACTAAAGTGTCCTCCCTCTCCAGAAAATGGAGACTCTCAGCTCATGTGAGGCCTGGTTTCATGATGTCTGAGGTAAAGGAGGAAAGTGGCTGAGTTTGCCATCAGATTATGCTTTAGAAGCCTGAATTGGAACTGGCTGTAGTTTAGGTACAGTTCTGAGGATATTTCAGGCTCATTTTTGTGAAGAAAGAGGGGAGGATGAAATAACCTAGTTTCCCTTAAGGGCCAGATATGTTTATTCCAATTTAAAAAAATGTTTAAGATAATTTTTTTCTTGAAGTGGATACTGAGTTAAGAGCCTCAAATAAATATTTCAACTTGTAGTTTGGATTTGACCAGCTACTTACTGTACTTGATGTAAAATTTGGGAAACTAATACCTAAAGCACACATAGGACTAACAGGGGGAGTTCTGCCTTGAAGACTGCTCAGTGTTAGATATTTTTGTGAAGGACATTTTCAGACTTTTTCCCCATCCATAAAAGGACTGCATGAAATTGAACAGCATGGTGACATTAAAATAATCATATTTCTTTGTGTTATTAAGCCTGTAGCTGAAGCACCCTTCAAGTTTGATATGGAGTTGGATGACTTGCCGAAGGAAAAGCTGAAAGAATTGATTTTTGAGGAAACTGCAAGATTCCAGCCAGGATACCGATCTTAATCATGCATAGGTAAAGTCCCAGCAGTAGGGGACACTCGGGCAGGGGGGACATTTGGGACTTTGGTGCTGCTGGTGAAATGTGGGACTTGCCTTTCCCAGTACCCAGGAACTCCCTGTCCAAGGACCTGACCTCAGTCCTGTCCTGTTCCTGAGGGAAGTTTCTGTTTGCCCTCAGCAGTGAAGTGTCCACATGGAATCCAGGCAACTGTCCCAGGTGTTTACCTTATTGTAGGTGCATTTAGGGAACAAGAATTGCATTTCAATAGTGCTGCTTAGAATAAAGGCAATGGTAATGCTTTGAAATGCAAATTTTATATTAAAAAAAAAAAAAAAAAAAACATTTTAGGGGGCAATGTTCTTCATATTTTACAGATACATAATTTTATCATGTGGCTTCAAATGCTTTTAAAAAAACCTCCTCCTAAATGTAATGTACAGAGGAGAAATCTCTTAAATTATTTTAAAGGAAAAAACCCATACACAAAACTTCAGCAGGAATTATCTTTAGTTTTAAGTAGCTCCCAAATAGTGTGAGTAAATAAGAATAGGTATTTAAATATCCATGAATTAATTATGATTAACCTTCCTAGCATTTTGAAGGTCTGAAACTTTAATTTAAGATTGGATGTACTGATACTCACTGACTGACTTTTTTTTTAAGTCAATGAACTTAACTGGTCTTCCTGTACCACAAGGCTTGCAAGTCTCAGGAGTTTCATACAAATTGGCCAAACATGGACTTGATTGGAGTACCTGTGAAACTTCTGTGATACTGATAAGGGAAAGTATCAAAGTTTTATGAGTGGAAAGGAAAAACAAGCCAAAGGCAACAGGCTGCCCTGGGTTTCCTGGTTTGTGCTCTCTGTGCTTTCCTCCCCCAGAGCAGCATTCTGCCATCACTGCTTTGTGTGGGCAGCTCCAGCAGGAAGGTGAAGTTTTGAGCCAGGGCACTTCCTTGCTGCCAGAAATCCACAGCTCTGCTGGCAGTGTGCAGGAGCTTTGTGGCTTTGCTATAAGCAATAATTTTTCTGCACTAAAAATGTGATTTCAGTTTCTGCATTGCATATATCCCCAGGTTTTCATTTAATAATGAATTCATAGGAAAGAAAAAGAAACTGGGGGAAACTTTTAAAAGTTTTTCTTCATTAGGGTAGCTGCTGTTGCCACTGGCTTGAATATTTACATGTATAGAAGCTCACAAATAAACAAATTTCAATTTTTACAAACACTGCATTTTGTTTATTTAAGCTTGCTAGCTGATATTGGAACTGTTGTAATAATTGAAATGTAGGGAAGTCTGAGGTTCACACACTGGTTCTGTTAGTTGGCATTGTTAATAGAGCAGACCTGGGACACAGTAACTGACTGGTGTTCATGTCCCACCCATGTTTTGTGTGTGAGAGCACAGCTGTGCATGTACACATGGTGCAAGAAAGTTACAGAAATCTTTAGGAACAAGATGAAGCCTGTTCCTAATAGGCTGCAGTCTCAAGGAAGGGCAGTGAGTGGTTACTGATGTGGTAAATCATGGTTTGTGATCTCTTGCTTGCCTCATTGCTCAGACCATACTTACCTAGGTTGTATTAGGGATTAAGGGATAAAAGGATTAGGGATAAAGATATCAGTGATCTGTTGCTAGCAGAAATTTCTGGTTTGATAAAAATGTTACCTTCAAATGCTACTATGCAGAGTTGATTTTGCCAGCACAATACTGCAATTGAAATATTGTACTTAGCTTGGTGAGGATATGTTGATAATTTGTGTGAGTCATTTGTGGTCAGGATTGCCAGCTCTGCCATAGCACAAGAGTTTAAACAGAGCTGCTTGGCACCCTAGCGAGGGCCAGTCCCCAGGAGCTGCCTTCAAATGCACAGTGCCAATGTCCTGCTGGGCATTCCTGTTCTCCTGCACACCCCCTGGGCTTCCTCAGCCAGCTCCTCTCACTGCGCTGTTTCTCGAGATTCAACGTGTCCCCTGAGCTGTGGGGTTTGGGATTGAGAAGCAATATGAAAATAACAGATTTTTGGTTCAGACAAACAATGTATTTCATTGATTGGTTGTGTTTAATCTTCCTAATCTTTTGAAGAATTAATAGTTTAAAATGGAATGCCCTGAGATCCACTGTCTCTGAATTCTTTTTTAACATCTGTGGATCCTGCTGGCTCTGGCTGATGGTAAACACAGTGTGCACAGAGCACAGAAATAGGAAAAAGTTTTAAAAGGTGATGTTAAACTTCTTCACTGAAATATGTCTCTGCTCTCTTGTAGGACAAGGACTTAAAGGACTGGGCATGCTCAAATGTTGCTGTTCCTCTTCCCAGTTCTTTATTGTTGGTCATGTCTTGTGGCCTCTCTCAGCTTATCCACTAACTCCTTTGAGCCATTCAGGAGGGCGGTTCCTGGTAGTTTTGGCTTTTCATGCTTTCAATGAATCTTTTAAGCCTGAAGAATTGTAATTGACACTCCTGCGTAATGCCCATTGTTGACCTGTTGCAGTACTGTACTGTACGTGCACCTACTGCTGCCCGTGTTTTAACTGCTTGCTTTCTGGTTTGAAAGATGCAGTGGTTCCTTTCACTCCTGGATCAATGTCCAAGAAGAGAATCCATTGACCTGTAAGACGTTTACACCATGAACTGTTTTTCTGACTTTACTGAAGTCGCTGGCATTTTTTTTTAGAAAAGCTACTATTCAGGGCACTTTAAGTCAGTGACATCCCAGATTTTTTTTTTGCACGTCCTTTTTAAATAGAAATGGTTGGTTAGCATCCAGCAGAGTGTACCATTATGCTATGGATTGCAGCATAAGTTGTGTTCATGTTAATCTTGCTTATGCACTTGTTTGGGTGTCCTGTGCTGTACATACAGGTATTCTATCCAGTGTAAGAGCTACATAGGAGCCCAACTTAACTGAATTCATCTAAGAAACATTTTTCCATGTATTGACATTTTTTCCCCTTGCTTTTCCTAAGAGAGATCATTTAAAGTTTACCCACGCTGGAGGCATAGTACTCCCAAAGTTCTACCATGCAGTAGTGTTTGTACAGCCTGTGCAAGGCAAGGTGGCAGCTGCAGCTGCTCTTTGCTCCCTGAGTGCTGGAAGGGTTAACACAGACCACGATGGCACCGTGACCCCACGGCCAGTGCTTTTCCTGGGCAAGGCAGCCGTATCTGGTGGCAAGCAAGAAATCAGAATATGATGTTAATTAACTCAGTCTACATCCTGCATACCAATGAAATGCTTCAAATGAGGATTGATAGTTTTGACATTTGAATCTAATCACTGACATTCAGATTCTTGCAGAGAGGAACACTGCATCTTCAAATGAGAAAGTTTGATTTTACTTTTGCTCCTACAGCATGTCAGCATCTCAAGTTCATTTCTTGCAACCTACACTATGGTGATTTGTAATCAAGCCTCCATGAGCTCGTGACATGAAGTACTGTTCTGTTGTCAAGTACTATCAAACTTTTCTGATAATGCTGAGTTAGGACAACCAAACAAAGCTAGCACTAAATAACATTTAAAATTGTATACCTTTTAATGATCTTTTCAAGTATTTGTTACTGAAATTGTATAATGTGGAGTTTACTAGGTGTTATGTTCCAGTGCAGTGCCTCCTTTTCTTTCCCCACTGCTCTCTGTGGTGAGAAATTTGCCTTGTTTAAAATAATTACTGTGCCCTCGCATGACTGTTAAAGCTTTCTGTGCAAAGATGATTGTCTAAGTGCCACATGCCTATGATTGAGAAAAAAAATAATCTATTGTTACCTCTGAGTTGTGTTCAACTGAAATGCTATTCAACAAATAACTTAGGAAAAATAGTTCTATTTTTAGCTTTTCATATCTCTGCTGTCTTTTTCTCATTTTATTTTGGCAGCAGTGAAGAATGGATTGTATAAAGACTGCTTGCTAATATGAACAAAATGCACTTGTAATTCCTGGAAATAAATTTAAATCTTATATCTTCACATTAACATTAAGAATTAGTTTTTGGTTTCCTCTTGGGTAATGTCTTTGAATGGAAATCAGGTTCAATTGCTACTGTAGTACATAAGGATGCTGGCTGGTTAATAACTCCAGGCTTCCTCATACCATTTAGTCTGCTCTTCAGAGAAATCTAGAAAGCCATTAACTTAGACTCCACTAGATAAGGGTGCTTACAAGATTCCATTTCAAATTTTTTTTTCCTATAGTTTAAGTGTTAATCTGCCAAAACTAATTTTTAGTAAGCAAGGGTTCATCATTAAAGGGCATTTTCTATTAGGAAGTTCCTGTGGTACATAAATCTCTGACGTGGGGAACAAATTCGGAGCATTGTCAGGACACTGCACAAGTGATCATGGAATTGTGGTATGGAACCTATGCTAAAAACATTTCTGTAGAAGAAATATGCACTTGACTGTTGATACCAGTGTAGAAATTTCTCTTGACCTTTCTACACATCTTTACCAAAATGCTTTTCTCACTCAGTTTCGAAAAGTTGAAATAGTTCTAGAATCTCTGCTACTTGCATGATCATCATTACAACAGGAATCATTTTTGGCACGTTTGGAAAGATGACTGTTACTGAAATTAGTTTGTAACACCTCGGTTTTAATTTATTAAGGAAGATCTTTGGCAGCTTACTTCACCCTTCTCTTTCCCAATTTTTTTTTAATACTGTCTTTAATTTGGGATGTTTGGGGAGGTGTAGACTTACCCTTGCATCCTCTCTGAGTGAGAAGCCGAGGATTTGCTTCACCTGATGTCTGGTGCTTTTGGGCTTTCTTCCTTAGCTACTTTTGCTGAATCCAATTGGCGTCCATCAGGATCCATAACCACATTCATCAGTCTTTTACTGAATTCAGTAAACATTGTTGGGTTGAATTTGTTGATGCATCAAATGCTGAAGCACGAGGGGTTTTTTTTGGTCAGATTTTAAAAATAGTTTAAAGAAGGTGCCTCTAACAACACTGTGTTAGGTCAGTTATTTCATCATTTTACATTGGGTTCTTTTCTTTATGCAGTTTTTATATTTTTAGAGCGGAGAACAGCAACTCTTAATCGAAGTAGCATGCATATTTCATGGTAAAGATGCTTTGGGAATAAGGAATGTAACAGTTCACTGTCAAAAACATTCCAACCTTACAGCTGAAGAAAAATATGCAAACACAAAATTCTCATGGATACTTTGGCAAACAAGCCTCTGACTCTGCTGTCCTGCCTGTGGCCAGACTCTTCCTCACCCCTGTGACACCAGAGCTGGGCCGCGAGCGCCGGGAGCTTCTGGGAGTGGCAGTGGGGACAGAGAAAACCTGAGGAGCTGAGCAGGGCTTTCCTTGCAGAATGAGAGAATGAAAAACCTGTTGTTGCTGCCCACTGTAATATGCTACAGTATATTTATACCATGTCAAAGTTGTTTGCTGAGCAACTGTACTATAGATTTAAACTTTATTAATATATATTTGCTTATGTTAGTGTAGTTTATATAGTCCTTGGTTATTGATAAATTTATTGTGTTGTTACAGCACAGTGATATGGTATAAATATAGGTCTATACATACACACCATATACTTATGAATTTGGTCCCTTGCATAGTACTTTTATATTTGTACAGCAATGTCTTCAAGCAATCCCAGATTTTAGGGGAAATATTTTTGTAAATGCAGTGGTTTAAACAAAAAAGTCCAAACAATCCTTTTACTAAGTTTTAAATACATTTGTGGTTCAAAATGGTTTAGTTAACAATTGAAATCAAGACACTAAATTAGTGAAAAGTGCACATTAGTAAAGTGAAGCTTACAGTGGTTTTTGTAGCATGTGCTGTGATCAAACCAAGTGACACATCGGCAGAAATGTAAAAGTTGGACTACATGTGTAAATCTAGAACAAATTTCTAAAGGTTGCAGCTGGTTTACTTACTATTGTTGCCTTTTCTCGTGTTGTATCAGTGTAGAGCACTCTTAAAATACTCAAACTGCTTTGTCTTTGCTTTGTACTGTTGGTGCCTTCTTAGTCATGTACCCCACAAGTCCTGCATAGCTAATTTAGTTAATGGTAAGTTTAAAATAAAAAAGCAAAGGAAGATTTTATAAAAAATAAATAAATCATTTTCTGTATGTTCTTATTCATTGTAACAATTAAACATTTATATTGTGACAGATTTGTGATTTGGTTAATCTGTATAGATCAATTGTAAGTAGCAAAGGTTTATATTTCGTCTTATTCTTTTGATGTTGTAAACGTTTGTGATTTTCTTTTTTAAATCAGGTAACTTAATGTTCTGTTTTGTTTTTGGCATCTGAATCTTGTAAAAACAAATGCAAAGAAAATCATTAAATTGTGTCCCTGTATTACCAAACCAGCATAGTTCCGTGCATATCTAGAATGACTGGGACTTTGCTTTGGCCTGAGCTGGTCCATTGGCTGACCCAAAGCTGCCCCTCCTTGGCCTGCAGGCAGGAGCTGGAACTGCTCAAGGTGTGTCCCCCTGTGTAACTGCACCAGCTTGGAATTCAATTAGGGAAGCCGTCCCAAAAAACAACCCCACAGATGAGCTTTCTCTATAGACAGGCAGAATGTTTTATCTTTGGTGTGAGAAAATGATGAAATCTTGACCTGCTGAATGATGCAAATCAGTGTCAGTGTTACCTGGTGGTTCATGGGCTTTCCTGACACTCCTTCTATGGATATTCACATTGCACTGTTCCCATGAAATCTTGAACATTCTTACTTGCATAATCCTTAAAAACCAAATGTTTTCATTTCAGTACAAAAAGGTTTTTCTCCGAGCAGGGATTTGAAATGTGGGACTTCTGGGAGCAGTGCAAGTAAGTTCATATCACTGTCATGGACTTTTAACTCTTCTTCAAGGAATTGAACTCTTAAAAGGTGTAGCTGGATAATGGCAGCTAAAAACTTCTCTAGTTAATATGAAAAGGCAAAAAATGTGAGCTGAAACTAAAGAAAGCTTAACCATATCTGGCAGGTGTGTAATAACTGAGATTGGCTTGTAAAAATTCATCTCTCATCCCCCTCCTTGGCTTTCACTGCAGAGTATAGATTTTTTTCCCCCAAAGAATAATACAGAATTTTGGCCATGTTTCTGTGTGTTCTTAACATTTTTGTTGGCTGTGGCTGTTCCCCTGGCAGAAGGTGTGTTCACTGTAGCATGCACTTCAGGAAGGGACTTCAAGGTACAACTGCACAGCTGCTGGGCTCCAGGAAAGTTTTGACAAGTAACTGATTTGACTTAATGTTGTTGTGATCCTTGTTTCAGTGGGATTAGTTTGAAATACCACACAAATTTCCTGTGTTTGAGCAGAAGTGCCTGTAAGCTCTCCATCTGTAAGCTTCAGGTGTAGTGGGCACTCCTGAGCTGTTGGGATGTGGGTTGGGATGGTGGTTCCAGTGAGCACCCCCAGGTCTGGGGAGATGCTGCACTCAGTACCAGGGAGGCTGGCAAGAAGCTGCTTTTGAGGAGAAGCTGTGTTTATTGCAAGAGATTAATGTAGGTCTGATGGCATCAAGCTGTGTAGAACTCTGACCCAGGACTCTGCAGACCAGAGATAATTCTGTGTTGTGCATGTTTCATCTTTAGTTATTCTTTCTATTAAATTGCATATATGTAACACTGAAAAGTTTAAAAAACAAAAACCACTTGAGGAATGTAGAAGAGTCACAACAGTCGTCGCATCAGCGCATGCTGGGTCTGTTGGTGGTTACCTTGCTCTTCTCTGCACACCAGTCCAGGTAGCTTCAAAGGAGTTCCAGAGCCTCAACTCAGCTTTTAAGGGCAACTTCAGTGTCTGCTGAACTCCACCCTGGTGTCAGGGGTGTTCACATCCCTGTCAGGAAGGCAGCCCTGCTCACCTGCTGTTTGTGTGAAGCCTGATCTTGGGAGTTGGATGTGAGAACTGTTCTGTAACCCCTCTGTCTTTTCCCTGTAATTTATAAATTACACTGACAACTTTCCTTCAAATGTTTTCTAAAACTCTTGTTTTCAGTACATCTTGCTGTTGGCAATTTACTTTTCTCTGTGTAACTGAGTCTAAACAAGTTCCACTTGTTAAAAAAAAAATTCTATCAGATTTGTAAGTGTTCTGATGATAAACAGCAGATTATTGATCCTGTTAAAGTGATGTACCTTGTGAATACTGAAAACTTCCTGCAAGTTCCCTAAAGCTGCCTCTTGTTTTCCTCTCAACATGCACACACACAGAGCCCATTTCTCCTGAAGTTCCTTCTCTTTCCAGCTGATTAATTGGTGTGGTAGAGAAGTGTGTGCTCCTTCTAGCTTAGTACAGAGGTAGCTTGTGTTTGTATGTGAAGGCTGAAGAGACTTGAAGTCTTCCATTCCTGATTTCCCTGAAAAGAGCAAGAAATGCCTTGCCAGGGTCTTGGGTTTGCAGTGTTTCTCACCTAAAAAGACAGTAATAAAAATTCTTTCATGTCTCTTGCCAGTCTGTTTGTGTGCACTCAGCTGCTGCCTGCAGCACTGCTCCTCTCTCTCCTTGCCTTGCTGCTAGCACTGGGCTGACCTTTGATCTGAGCTCCTCTTCAGTGACACTGCTCTTCCCCAGGGGTTTGCACTTTCCATGTTGGGAATTTTCTCCAAAGTCCCTTGTGTGCTCTGGCTTGATGACTTCACTCCTTTGTTCTTGCTTTTCCTTACCTCGCACGCTTGTAGATTCCTGCAGTCTCACAGCTCTGCTTTTATTTGCTCCTTTCATTTTTTGCCTCTGTAGAGCTGAGCTGAGGACACAGTTGTGCCTCACGGGCTGGGCCTGGGCACAGCAGCTGGCCTGGAGCCCTGGCTCAGCCCTGGCTCTGGGGAGAAGGCCGAGCTGGGGCAGGGCAGCTCCAGTGCTGGCCCAGCCCGCGATGGCAGCAGTGCAGGGATCTCCTATTCCACCTTGCAAGTTTCGTTCTGGCCTTGAACACACAACTTAGAAATCATGGAAGATGTTAATCTCTGTCTGTGATGTGTGATCTGTGTCTGAAAATTCAGGCTTTTCTAGAAAAATAAAACCACCAAAAAAACCCAAAGCTGTAAGAGAATGCCATAGAATTTTTAAAATTTTGCTATTACTAAAAGACTTGAGATGCACCTTTTAGGAGGGTAGTTTGTTTTTGTTGGTTTGTTGTTTGTGATTTTTTTGTAACATCCAAGACTAAATGGTGTGCTGTGAACATCTTTTTCTGCCTTAAAATTGCAAATGCAAAAATGATGAATATTCAGAATTTTGGCTTGAGACTCACTGAATTGATACTGCAAGAGAGCTGGAAGGTTTTTTAGTCGAGCTTTTTTCTCCTAGGTCACCTTAAATTTTGATAGCTAGTACTGAAAAGGAAATATGGACTAAAATCCTTTGTTCCTGGAAGTGTTAAAACTCACAGATATTCTAACTTATAGTTGAGGCACCACAGACTCAAGAGTTCAAACTTTAGACTTTCTAATGCATTCTGTGCTTTAAAAAACTTTTTATTGGTGTTGTACACATACCTTTGCAGGCTTTCTGAGTAGGTTTGCACAGGTGTGGAGGGGACACAAACTTGCAGGCCAGTTTTCCCACTCAGAAATATTTCAGTGGGTGTTGTGGCTGTCACTGTAGCTCCGTGTTTTGGTTCTGTTTGCCTCCATGCAGTATAAGCACAGCACTCCAGACAAAAGTGGGGATTGAAAACAAAACCATTTCTTAATCATTCTGTTGTAGCTAAATGTAATATAAATTTGGATTTGAGGATATGCTTGGTATTTTGGAGGAACTGTGTTAAGCTGTTTTTACAGCTGACTTGGTGACATTTCTGTAAGTAAAATATGCTGTTGTTCCAGCATGGCAAAGGTCTGCATAATTCATGTGCTCAACTTAATCACTGGTTTTCTTCTTGTGACAATAAATGGCATTGTACCAAAAGCAATATATCCTGTGTGTAGTTACTAGTGGAAATCATTATTACTGTGCAGCTTGTATTTTCATTGTCTTTGCAGCCCCTGGCATGGACTGTGTGCACTGACAGTCGCTCCAGGCTATTAAAGATGTCTGGGGCAGAAGCAGGTCCTGGATAACTCTTGTTTGCTTTCTGGAAGCTGTTGCTGTACTTTGAAGCAGAAAAGGGTTGCACCTGATGCTGCATTAAGCTTATTTTCTTCTGAGTCTTGTCATCAGAATACATCTAAGTCTAGAGCGTTTCTCCAGATTTGCACTCCACATTGTTTCTCTTGAGAAAGGCCCAGGCTCAACACAGCATCATTAGAGCCAGTGATGATAAGGGAGCAGAAGGGCTTTTTTCTCTGCTTGATTCTGGAATTCTGCTAAACCGTCCTCAGCTTTAGAGCACAGCGCTGTAAAAAGACTTGTGGAATGCTGCAACTGGCTTTGCTCACCAACTGCTTAAGACCAGATAAGACCTCACAGGCAATATGCAATGCTTGGGAACTCTCTAGTCATGAGTTCTGTTCCCTCCTGCCCCCAGTAGTAATTCTGCACTACTGGCTCTGCAAGGAAACCAGCCCTGGATAACTCCATCCAAAGGGAAGCTTTGGGTTTAATTTCTGGATGCTCAAAAGGGCAAGATATTAAGACAGTTTTCTCCCTGTCACTTGCATTTGACTGCTAGTGTAGTACTCATTATACTAAATTGTCACTGTACAAAGAATGTCATACTGTAGAAATAAGAGGGCTGAAGAGCTTGTTCTTCTCAACATATATTCCTTCTTACTTTCTAAGTCTGTAGAAAAATACTTTCAGTTATAGATAAATATAACTTCTGCATTCTCTTGTGCACATTTTTCTCTGCTGCCTCCTTCTTATATGTGACTTACTTTACTGCTAATGGTGTTATACAAACTGTAGTACTACAGGTGTCATGGTAACTTGTAAATAAAATTACTGTAAACCCACAGTCAAGTGATTAGTGGTGCTGCTCTGTACACGTGTGACACTGCCTTAGCTGTCAGTCCTCACTGCACTTCCTGGAGGATCACCCGGGGATTGGAAAGGCTGTACCCGTGCTTTTATGAGGAACCTTTTGCTGACCAGCCTCCACAGCAATCTGGTCCTGTTAACAAGTTCCAGGTAACTCCAGCATTGACAGCAATTATCCTAGGCAGGAACATTGCCACATTATTTGCCAGCTGACAGCAAATCAACCCTTCTGTCAGACTGATTGTCTGTGCAGCAATAATGCCATTTTATGTAAATACTTCCAATCATTTGTATAACAAGTAGAGAGCACAGGATTATTTGCAGTGGGGAGCTGATGAGGAAGCTGTTGCTGGGGCCTTGTGGCCTTGGAGCCTGTTGCTGTTTCCCATCCAAGGAGAGAGGGGCAGAAGAGTGAAAGAGGTCAGAGCTGTGTGGAGAACCCCAAGCGCTGCTCTGGAGTTCACAGTGCTGCTCCCTGCAGGTGTGGAGCAGCACAGGGACAGCAGGAGTGCTGGGAGATGTGCTCAGGGCTCCCTCTCCTAGAAATGGGTCCCGAGGGGGTGGAATGAAGGCCAGGTGTGTGTGAAGCCCTTCAGAACAATCTGCCCTCATGAATGCCCATGTGCTGTGGAAGGCAGGTCATGGGGCAGTGCAGCAGCAGGTAACGTTTAAGGGGTTTCATGTCTTTGGGGGGTGAATATGAAATACTTTTAGGAAATATTCCAATGGCTGGATTTTCTGCAATGCTGAAGAGAGAAGCAGCTTGTAATTCCCAACTACCTGAGGCTCCAGTCAGCTGTCTTTTGTGTATGCAGGGAAAAATTCACTTTTTGGAGATGACAATATTCCTGCTTCCCAACTTTTAGCGGCTTCTGTAGTTCTTCATTGTTTTCCTCCCTTTAAACCTCCTTCCCTGCAACTGTTACATAAGGTCCTTGGGAGCCTGAGTCTTTCAAAGGTATTTAAGTGAATGAAGTGGCAAATACCACATGGAAACATTCATCTGGAAACAGTTTCACTTAACAGTTTCTCAAAGCAGGAACTTGTGGCCTTTTACCACAAGGGTAATATTAAACAAAACACTTAGCTTGAAGAATAAATACAAAGACAATCCTTCTCAGAATAAAATGCCATGTCTGTAGTAGCTACTGAATTTAATCTTGGGGGGAAAAAGGGACTAGGAAGCAAAAATATCTCCAAATCAATGCACTTGAATGAATGAAATCTGTGTGTGCAACAGGGGTTGAAGGGTGATTATAATCCAAGTAGGTTTGGTGGGTAGAGAGGTGGGCAGCAACAATGAAGCCCATGGCATTTCTTGTATAAATATTGCTATCTGCAAATTGCCACACTCCTCATCAAACAAAGGTAGCAATTAATTAAGCAGGTGAGTCTATTTCAGCGCTTAAGGTGCTCATTTCAGGATATTCAGGAATTGACTTGGCATTCAGTGGCACTGAGAATGGATTAATGATGACATGTTTTTGTTCAATTACTGAAATTTTGCATGTGTATATTTTGGTTTTATTTGAATGTGTGAATCATTGGAATATTTGGTAATTTTCACTGTGAAAAGAAGTGTGATTGCCTTTCAGTGATCTGTCTTACTCCTGCTTGCTAGCTGTGCTAGATTTTGGAGCAGGGGGCGTGAAGCCTTTCATGCCCGGGAATAAAATAATCTTCAGGTAAATTAGTAAAAATTAAAAACTCTTTGTATGGCCTGTTTAAGGATAATAAATACATCTGTAAACCCTTTGCACCTACTGAGGCAGTGAAGAGCTAACTAATTTCTGACAAGCTTGAGGGAAACAGCTCTTCCTATGAGCACAATTCCTGCACCCTGCTGGAAATCACACCACGGGCTGCCACCTTCCACAGGGCTTGCTAATCAGCAGCTGCTGCAATGCTGCTGGGTGGGTTTTCCAGTGCCAGGTTGATTTGCTTAAACCAGCCCCAAAACTGGATCCACCCAGTACTCCCTCAAGAAGTAATGGGCACTGCCAGAGGTGTCCTGCCTGGTACCTTCTTGCAATGATTTTGTTTCTGTTTGTTGTCTTGTGCAATAATTTATTCTCTTGTTGTTTTCTCTTTAGTCCTCTTACACTTTAAAGGCTGTGCTGAGGTGAGATGAATGCCTGGCCTTCTTGGATAACAGGCAGTCCATCTCAAGAACTTTTCTGTCATTCAGTGCCATGAGATGTAGCTGTTGTCAAGGATAGCCAAGCTCCTGAAGGCAGCCATAGAAAAATCCTGCTGGAAGGAACCTGAGAAGGTCACCCAGCCCAACACCCATGACAGTGCATGTGGGGTGACCTGGACACTCTGGGCTGCATGGGGCTGAAGAGGACCTGCTCAAGGGGGGAAGAAATGAATCTTTGATTCATACTTGCTAATATGTTATACAGCTGAACTTTACTGTTTTTAATACAGTGGTCAAGACAGATTTAGGAATTTATCCTTTAATCACTTCCACCCCTACTTCAGTCACGTTGGGTGTAGGGTATAAAGGGGGGTACCCCTCACATCCTTGTTTCTGTTTTGCTGGAGGACATGGGCAGTGAAGGATGATCCCCGTTTGTCCAGAGCATGCAAGGGCTGAGCCCCTCCCTGCTGCACAGGCTGCCCTTCCTGGCACCGCCACAGTTTGTGCTGTTCCTGCTCCAGGCTGAGCCTTCCATCTTGTACCACTTTGCACGTTTTGGATTTTACACATACTTTCTGCAAATCAAACCCCATTTTGTGTAATGTTTGCTATTCATTCTGTCTGTAGGTCAAATTTTTCAGCAATGGTGATGTAGTGTCCAGAAAGCAAAAATAACAGAGACAAAACCGGCCCTAGAAGTGACGTAATGACACTTTCATTCACCTCGTAGCAGAAACCTCGCCTCCGTTAAAAGCTGTGAAGGAAATGAGAAAGCGCAGCCGCAGCTCGGAGCTCTGCAAAGCTCCTGCCCAGCCGGGTCCTGCAGAGCTGGGTCAGGGCTGTGCTCCTGCCATCTGCTGGGGGAAAGCTGCCATGGACGGCGTTACACACACAAAAACCCCGCTGACAGCAGTCACCTGCCATCGTTCAACAGCAGAATGTATAATAATACCCAGACTGTCCAGAAAAATATCTCCAAGTCTTCTAGATTTAGAGCTTCAGTTTGTCAAAGGCTAATCTATGACAGGGTACAACACAAACATATCTCTGAAACTGGAAATGAATAATTTCTATTTTTATGTGGTAGGTTTGGGGGTTCTTTTTGTTTTGGGTGTGGTTGTTTAGTTGTATTATTTTAAAGCAGTCTGAGTCTCACAGTGGGTGTACAGTGTGACTGGTCAAGGTAATAGAAAGGAGAAATTAAAGACAATTTTTTTGTGTGGGACTGATTTGATCATTCTTCCCTTTTCCTCCCAGTTTCTGGTGTGGGTCCAAGCAATTCCAACCACCTACAAAAAAAGCACACCACCGTGCTAGGGAATGAAGCACAGAAGCAAGGTGAAGCATTGGGAACTTAATATGAATATTAATGCTTATGATTATGCTAGTTATGATTGTCAAACTTTGTACAATCTGTTCCTCTCATCTCTGTTCCCATCCACCCATTCCATACATACTGGCAGAAGTATCAAAAGAACAATTCAAGATAGAGGACTGAGAGAACAGTATTACAGCTTGTAACATAAAAACCAACTTCACCAGCCTGTGGGTGTGCTCTATACCCCCAGCTAAGATGACACATTTCTCTCTTGTAACAATATCCAAGGGGTTGCAGAATCTTGTTTGTAGCAGCAGCAAAGTGTCTTGCAGGAAGGTTCTGGATGCTCAGGGGATTTTGCTGGTTCCAATAGCTTTTCTGGCAGTTTCCATGCCCTGTTTTGCATCCTGCTCACACAGTTAATGCTCTCTGCTCTGCTCTATCATTCTTTAGCTCACACAAGAGCAAGTATCAGTTTCCTGATCAAATGTGAGTTATGTTGGCTTGTGCTTGTGCACTCCTGCCAAAGGAGCTGGTTTGGTTGTGTCCTGTGCCCCCTGAGCCATCCAGAGGTCTCAGGTGACTTTGTTTCACAACCTAAAAGTTTAAGATACCCCAGAAAGGCACTGCAATGTGGATTTCTCTGGCAGAGCAGGGTCTTCTCAAGGATACCAGGGAATACAAAACCAAAACCTAGGATGCAAAGTGGGTTTCAGAAAAGCACAGGACAAAGGCACCTGTGACAGTTCCTTTGCATTGCACACCAACATCAGCACTACTTCTCTGGAACAGACGGATGCAGAGAAGGATGTTGAAGATGTAACCCCCAGCTGGTGTGGGTAAGATCCACCTGAGCCCTGCCCTCTCTAGAGCTGAGATACCAGCTGAGATGGCATTGCAGTACTTGCATTTCACCTCTCTGTCACCAGACAACAACCTCCTAACCTGGCACTGCAGGACACGAAGGCAGCGTCACCTCTGCCTTTATTTGAAGTAACTGTTGTTACATTCTGTGACACACACCTGGTAACTTTCATGTGCAGTGCTGGATGCTGCTGTCCCTTTTATGGCTTCCTCCCACCCTTGTGCAGTCATTTCAAACACTGATTGTGCTGTGGCTGCAGCAGCCTGGCCACCCCATTCCTGTGCTGCCTCCCTGGGCCACAAGCTCAGCAGTGCCTGTGCCAGGCTCAGCAAACACCCTGCCAGACATGTGGGTACAGGGCACAACAGAGAGAGCATTCAGCAGCTGTGTGGCACAGCAGAGCACAGCAGCTCTGTCCTGTGTGCAAAGGCCATCCCCACCAAGTGACACACTTAATTCAAAGATTTTTTTCTTGGTACAAAATCTAGCAAGCAATCCTTCAAATAAAACTGTGGTGCAGCTCTGACTGGATTTGCTTTATGCAATGGGGATGATGTGCAGCAGAGAGAGTGAGACTTTGACACTCTTAACTCACTGTGGCAGTCTTGCAGATCTGTACTTATTTTCAGATTTCTGAGCATGTCTGCAGGGGATAGAAAATGGAATTTTAGATACAGAATGTTTTCCAGATTGGCAGCTACATTATGTGCCAGCAGCTCTCTGGCCACAGAAAGCAATGCAGAACTTTCCCAGGCATTGTCCTGGGAAAGGCTGCGAGAAGCTCAGAGAAAAGAATGATAAACAATTCTTATCTTCACTTGCTGCACCTGTTGTTGTGAACATGTGGAATGTGATATTTGTTTACCAAAGGGTTTCCTTAATTGGCCAATGGTGATGGTGTTTAAATTGAAGGACCAATTAGGTCCACCTGTATTGTGACTGTAAGGGGGATGGGTTTCTTTATAAGTACAGTGTAAAAAGAGATGGATCAGCCTTCAGTATCATGGAGTCAATGCTGGTTATTACTGGCTGGGGGCCTGCAGTGACAACGTTACAAGGTAAAGCTGCTTGGTCACTCAAGCTTGGATATGGTGGAGGCTCTGGATGATACAGCAAGAGAGACTTTTCTTGCCATGCATGTTTTGCTGGGGCTTGTGACTCCTTGGAAAGAGGCACTTCTTTGTTTTCACATCGTGTGGATCAGGGGATGTGTCTTTCCTGTTAACACTGCCAAGATATGGGTGCAGCCAGTCTTATCCTGCCTTGTACCCAGTAACCAGCCCTCCACCAGGCTCTGCAGTTGTAATTTGTATTCTCTTGATCTCTGCAATCTTGCAGCCGTGGCAATATCTTTAGAGATGAAGCCATTTCTAGTGTGCCTGTTAGAAGCTCTGTCCTGATACACAACAGAACATCCAGCATGCCCTGGCAGCTCACTGCCCTCCTGCTGCCAACACTGAAGGTGCTAAAAGTGAACTATTTACTTTTCTGCAGTCTGAAGAAAACACCTAGTTGTGCTGTACACCAAAACATGGACTTACAGAACTGGGACATGAAGCAGGCACTGGCTGAGCCATGTGGTCAGTGAGCCAGGCTGTTGGCAGCCTTCTGTAATTCCTGCTGTGAGTTTTGTCCTTTCCTATGCTCAGCTCATGGTTTGGGTGGTTGAGCAGTCAAACTGAGGCATTTACTGAACACAGTTCAGGGATGGCAGGAAAAGGTTAATTGAAAGGTATCTGCTTTTTTCTTCCATTCAAATGCTAACATTTTGTTTAATGACAACCTCTTGAAAAAATATTTGTTTTAGAAAAAAAGAATGCTGCCAAAATAAACTGCACTGATGTGTGTTTATGTTTTGGTAGAAACTCCAGGCCACTCTTGAAGGTAAATGGAATTACTTACTGGCCACAGCAAGTTAATCATGAACAACAACAACATTAGTGCAGGTTGGAATCAAAAAGTGAAGCTGGAATTTGCTTGTTCTCCCTCTGCCTGGCTGAGGCTCCTCTGGCAGTAAGCAGAGAATGTAACCAAACTCTGTGACTGACATTGCCACACAGGGAACTGGGCAATGCCTGCTTGGGCCAATCTTGTCTTCAACCTGTCTCCCTAGTTCTCTATTACCAGAAAACTTTGAGCCATTTGTCCTAAAAGTTATAAAGGAAGTTCACACACTTATTTATCAATATTTATATAAGAATGATGGCAAGAAGGGTCAGCCTGGTATAAAGAATCAGAGCAGGTTCAGCCACAAGATGGAGCCACTACAGTACCAGGCACACCTTGCCAGTGGGACAAAGTGTGAGGCAGTTTTTTCTCCAAATCCTTCAGCAGTTTTAATAGGATTGTTCACTTCTCAGTTACTGAGATAGCCTTGGAGAAAATGAAAATCCATTGGAGAAAACAAAAATCAGAAATATCTATTTATGTACAGAAATCACATAGCTTGTTCCACCCTACAAATGAAATGTACAGGTAATCTGATCACAAAGCATAAAAATCAGTGATGCTTTTTCTTGAGTCTAAATAAAGCCAGTCTTTAGACTCGGTTGCATTCTCCAGGGGCTTATGGAATTAAATGACCTAAGGGGGAAAAAGAAGGGAAGATTAAGAGGAGGGAAAAATTACAGGGTGGCAAATAAGGCCTTTGAGTTAATCTTACAGAATCTGGTGTATCAATACAAGTAATGAATCAGCAGAGGCAGCTCTAGCAATTGCCACAGTGAATTAAAAAACCCCAGTGTGAAGAGCAGGAAGACAGGGATTGCTTTGTATGTTCTCTTTCCAGCAATCTTTGTAGACACTGTTTAGATAAGTTTCTAAAAAGAATATGAGTCATGTCAAGTTACAGTGTATAACCCTGTGCTCTGATAGTCACAGAACATCTATTTTTTTCTTGTTTTTACTGTTCTTCTCTTCAGTCTCCTTCTCATTCAGTTTCAAAGTTACACTAAAAGTTACACTAGACATATTAATTACAATAAAAGCTTTTCTTTTTGTCCTTCTCAGAAAACTTCCATGGCCAAGATTACTCTTTACTTTGTATATTTATCTCAACATTGCAAAAAGAATCAGCTCTTTAGTATCTGTCTTCATATAATTCCAGAGAATAATTTGATGTCCTGTTGCATTTTGCCTGTAAACAATAGGCTGGCTACCACAGGAAATCAATCCTAATCAAAATTGGTTCCAATTTAATTTTTCCCAGAGTATTGCTTTGCTATGGAAATCTGTAATTCACCTCTGAAATGAAATGAAATTCACCTTCTGTGACAAACTCCAGGTGACCTGCTGGTCATTCCTGATAGCAGATGCCTTCTGAATGTGGCCAAGCTTTTAATTTGTATTGTATGTCTAGTCAGATTCATGAGAAAACACAAGTCTAAAAGATTTTCACCATGAATTATGGTAAAAACTTTGGGTTTGCTTGTCCTTACAATAAGATATTCCTAGTTTTGAAGTGGGAACAGCAATTCTGAAATGCCTTTGGCATTTCCCAAAAGAATCAGTTGAACTGGCAATTAATTGCACAGATAGATATGAAGATGTGATCATCTGTCTGAACAGGAAAAGGACAGTCCCATGCTGGAATCCACAGCTCGAGAAATCATTTGATACCTTGGAAAAGGATCTGATAAGAGATACAGAAACAACTTAGAAATTGAAAAATGTGTTTTATCAAATGCTATTACTTTAAAGGATGCTCTCATGTCTATAGTGAGTCCTAAGTCTCCATCTTACACAGACAGAGGAAACAGCAGCTGAAAGTTGAAATTAAATACCTTCAAGGGAGAAATAAGATATATATATCTGTCAATGAGAGTAATTAATGACTGGAACAATGAATTAACAATTTGTGGAGACAGGATGTTCTAAGGCATGTTTTCCTCAGGGATGTTCTGCTTTAAATGACAAGTAATAACCAGTCACATGGCTTCTGTCCCACAGTGAGTTGTAGCACATGATTACAATAATCCTCTGGTTCTATTTATCTGTGAAATGACAGAATGTGCTTGTGCTGGATGCTCTAATCTGGGCAGGATAGAAAATGAAGATGGAAATATAAATCTGGGTTTTAAGATGAGAAATACATCTCTTAGAAGGAAGGGGAAAAAAGGAAACTGAACAATCCCAACACAGAAAAGGCTTGAATCCCTGCCTCGAGCCAACTGTTTTGCATATATAGGCAAGCATATGCAGAATGTGTTTCTACAAAACACATATCAACAGAAATTTAATCTCTGCTTTTCTATGGCTCACAAAACACAAATTTAACATCCCAGATAAGCAACAGCTGGCCAACAGTCAACCAGGGAGCTGAGAGCTGCATGGAATATATGGCAATCCTACATTAGGGTGGATTTTTAACACGTATGTATGCATTGAAAGCTTACATAGTTCTCTTTATTCTACTACCTTTTCCTTTTCACTCACAAAAACACATCTGCTTTCTCTCCTGCTAAATACAGACAATCCCTGCTAGCATCTGATTCTGTATTTAAATGCTATGGTACTCATCAAGTGCAATTAGTTTCTATGTGTTGTTTTGCTGGTTACTGTGCTGCCACTCCTGTTTGCATGCTAAATATTCCACTGTGCTGTGTAATTTACTTACCAGGAGTGAGCAGCTGCACAGCTGATGATGCTGTTTCCAGTCTCCTGGTTAAATGCAGTCTGCTCCTTGTCTACAGTCTCAATGTTTCATGCTGGAGGCACAGCCTGCAGCCCTCTCTGCATTCACAATCACACAGCCACTGTCAGGGAGGGGTTGGAACACTTCTGTCTTTTCAGGCTCTGGAGGTGATCTAGACATCACCCCTTGCAAAGGAGCCTGAGATAGCTTAAAAGAACTTCTGCTTCTTTTCCAGAGATGAGGGGAAGTTACAGAACTAACAGACAGGGTCTGTGAATCCTGCTGTTCCACAGGTTGTAATTGATTGGGACAGATCTAAACACAAATGGAACAGTTACAAATTCTCCCATTAGAAAAAGAGTGTTGTAAGTTTTAGAGACATGCACGGGTATTCACACACTGCAATTGTCAGTTCTGCTCTCGAGTCTGTTGATCAGCTTTCACAAAGCCAACAAGCAAAGCCATAAGGAAAAGGAGACACAACCAGGTTTCCCCACTTACACAGCCTGGTCACAATCTCTGAAGTTGCCTCTGCTTTTGAGGACAGACAAAACTTCATCTCTCCACAGCTTGGTTAGTACAAAAAACATTTCAACAACAAATACAGCTGTCACTTGTTCTTATGATCACCATTTTCATTACTGTGCTCACAGCATGATGATTCTTTTGTGGGCCTTATATTTCTGTTTAAAGACTAAAAGAAGTATAAAACAGAACTCAACTTACTGTTATCATGTCAGTAACAGAGAACTATCAGAGAAAGGTCAAGATATTCTACTGAAACTTGATATTAAATAATTTAAAAACAAATTCAGGTGGAAAGGATCATAAAATTTAACCTAGCTACTAAAGCATGCTGGTGCTTGAAGGGCATGTGGCTGGCTAATTCCCTAATGAACCTCTCTACTCCAGGTAGGACACTTGTATATCTGCCAGGCTGAATATTAGAAAAGTTTAATTAACATCTGGTTTTGCTATTTCAAAAGTCACACAAGAGATAAAGTAGAGCTTCCACAGGGATGGTGGGCATTAACAGGGCAATGCAGATTTTGCAGATGACAAATTGCCCTCCAGTGGTGGTGTGTATTTCAGCCCTCTGACACAGAGAACATATATTCTCCTAAATTAGGGATCTGGAGCTCTGGGTGATTCTGACTTTTTTACACATCACATCCATTTATATGGATATGAGCAGATGGCTACATCACATAAAAATCATGATACAGATTTGTTTGATTCATAGCCCCCAAACAGATTCCTTTGCCTGTTCTCCACTTGATGAAAGCTTGAGACATCAAAGTGTTTCAGGACAGCTGATCCCACTGCTTTGGATTCCCTGATCCACTGGAGATGCAGCTTCTCTGCCTCTTTTTGGGACTTGCAGATTTTGGGTTGGCCTAAGTGGTACAATTTAATAGTTGTACTGATTTCAGAAAGCATCCCAAATGAGAGGAATGTATTTGTTCACCTAAAATACCTCCCCACAAAAACACAGGCAGTTCCAGACAAGTAACTAAAATACACTGTGACAAATGCCAGTGTAACTCATGTCCTAGCAACAAGCTGGTTTACAATTCATGCATAATGTTGTAAGTTCATATTATATAATAAGAAGTTTGATATGAATTTTGTCAGTTATTTCTACATTACACTACTTAGACCAGCTGCTGCCACGTCCCAAGAAAAAAGATGCATTTTTCTTTTCCTTGGAGAACTTTGGAGAACACAATGTTACAAACCTGAGTAACTGAGAACACAAGATCAGATTTTTTGGTTTTCATTACTAAGCTTGCATTTATGGCAAACATATAGGAAAGTAGTTAAATTACCTTTTTAAAAAAAGTCTTTAATTCTTTCAGAGGTTTTCTTTCAGCTAACACAGAGAATCTAGTGTTTGAAATTGTAAGACCAATTGATTTTTAAATTTGGTTAAAGTCTCCAAACTTTTGAAACTTAACATATCCTAAAGAAGCAAAGGAAGTAATGATGCAACCATTGAGATGCATCACTACTTCCATCATTTCCTCCATGCTTTTCAAGTTATTTCACTGTCTCAGCCACTGACTACATGCAGTGACCTCAAGTGCATTGTGCTGCATTGGAGTTCATTCATACAAGCAACCTTAACCTGCTACCACTGACTACATCCTTGACATGCCTTTATCTTCAAAAAAAAAAAAAAAAAGAGAAAAGGATGAAAGGATGGTATCTAACAGTGCAGCTTGTGTATTTGTTACTAGGGAAACAAACAGCGAAGAGAAAGAAACCCTCAGTGTCCTTGTCATTTGGATCTTTCAGCAGAGAAGGAGAGCTTGTGTTAAAACAATGGAAACACTGTTCAGCTTTCAGGATCCTTTGCTGTCCTTGCTGAATGACAGACACTTCTTTCTCCCCCTTGTCCATCTTGTCATCTCTGAAAAGGAGAGTCATTTCTACATTCTGCACTGGATTGCTGCTTGTTTTTTATTCATCATGTAAACTTTAATCCTCAATTCTGTGTAACCTGGTCAGTTCCTATCACCTAAACCAAGATTGCAGCAGGTCTCTTGAGGGAAGTGGAAGAGAGAACCCTGATGTGGTGTTCATGGCTGTAGAAAAGCAGAGACAGCAGCACCACCAGTGCCAGGTTTGTGCTACTTTGAGTTTGTAGTGAATGAGAGTTCAAACTCACTCAGGACTCCAGAGAGCGTGCGGGGCACGGCAGCATTTGCTGCACTCCAGCACCAGGAGCTGTGCAGTGCTGAAGGTCAGCGCAGGTGTGACATTGTGACATCACTGTCCCTAGGCTGGGGGCTGTGCAGGTGTGACATTGTGACATCACTGTCCCTAGGCCCGAGGCTGAGGGCTGTGACATTGTGACATCACTGTCCCTAGGCTGTGACATTGTGACATCACAGCCCTGGAGGTTGTGGGCTGTGTGGAGCTTTGCCAGCAGCCCAGGGAAGCAGGGAGATGCCAGGCCATGTAAGTCATGACTGCCACCGCTGGTTTCAGCCAGTCCAGACGTGCCAGTCACAGCTCAGCTGGACTGACACCTCCCTGTGTGGGCTGGGAGGACGATTCAGAGATCAGCACTGCCTGTACTGTGACTTTCTGCTCACTGCTAAATGTGCACTGTATCAGATTCCATGTAGTTTCTCTATCAAACTATGCTGCATCCTTGCTTCTTTTTCTGTTCCAATTATTATCCTGTTCATCTTTAGCTTTTGCCTCATATAACTCATCTTGTGGGAAACTGGATTAGGAAACCGGATTTGGTGTACTCTGAAGTGTAGCTAAGTAAATCCAAAGGATTATCACCTTTCTCCTGTTTTTACAAGACTACAGCTACCAGCACCAGAGCTAGAGAGATGATGGGAAAATTGCAATAAAAGCCCTACTGGAAATACTCTCATAGATTTTTGTGTCCTGCTGTTTCAACAAAGCATATTTATTCTTTACCCTGCAAGTGTAGCTTTTTTGTTCCAGACTGGCTGTTACTTCGCCATTAGGAAGGAAATGACAAAACACCTGAATTACATTATAATAAAATATCAACATTTGAATTACATTTAAAAATGGATAGGCAGAATAAAATCAACTAGCACATGGTTTATTTATCATAGTCACTACCTGAACTGTAATGGACTCCCTCTCTCTAGTTTTCCTCAAAGTACCAAATGCTCTTGGGTAAAGAAAACAAATCACTTGGTAAAGATTATGGAAAAAAGAAAAATATGCCAGGACTGACAGGAAAAGGAAGTGGCAAACATGTTATTGATGATGTGTGCTCGTAGCAGGACAGCAGAGCCCTGCCTGCGGGTAGGTGTAAATGACAACTTGGTGGCAGGCTCCAGCAGTTTGTGTCCCCACACTCTGTCCGTGGAAGCAAGAAGGGTACAGCCAAAATAAACCAGGGGGTGGCTTTTATTGACTTTCTAAAGAAAAACACGATCATTGCCAACAGACCTCAAATACTTGGGAAACTACTTGTATGTGAGTTGTGTTTTGGCTCCCTAGTGTTGAAAATTGTTATTTTACACCATAAAATCTGAGTATTTTTTCTCTATAAGCAATGAGCTTTCTCCAAAATCTCTGTCTGGAATAAAGTGCTCCAACCGATCCTCTTTGTCTTTCAGCCTCTAAGTGGCCTTTTTTTCCTTAATGTTTTCTCTACAGCACTTAAGTTTTACCAGACCAGTGCCACCTCCCAGGGTTTTATTAACTCCTGCAGAGACGCGGAGGACAAATGCTTTTTGGTGTGAAAACGGACTCAGAGCAATCCGACATAGCCGATTGCAGCGCTTTCACGAGGAAACCGCACCCGGTGATGGAACCGCAAACCGAGGCGGCTGCTCGGGCAGGGGCTTTGTTACCTGGCGTTCGCTCCGTTCCCGCTCCGTTCCCGCTCCCGTCCCGCCGCTGCTCCCCTCAGGGCCGGGCCCGCCTCAGCCCTCAGCGAGCGCGCGCCGCCCGTTTCCCGCCGCGCGCGGGGCTGGAGGGGAGGGGGGCGCTCGCGGCACGCGCCCAGCGGCACGCGCGCTCCCCCACAGCCCCCCCCGCCCCGCCGCGCGCACAACGGCCGACGGGGGGCGGGGCAAAAGGGGGGCGGGGCCCACAACACGCCCCCTCGCCCGCGCTCGGGCCCCGCCCCCCGCCCCGAGCCCGTTCCCTCCTCCTCAAAGCCGGGGGCAAAGGAGGGGAGGGGCGCGCGCCACTTCTGCCCGCCCCAGCTCGAGAGGGGCGGGGCCGGGCGCGGGGGGCGCGCGCGCGCGGGCGCGAGGGCGCGCGGCGATTGGCTGGCGGCAGGGGGGGGAGCGCGTTTAACGGCCGCTGCGCCCCCGGGCCGGGGCAAAGCAAAACAAAGGCGGCGGCGGCGGCGGCGGGAGCGGGAGCCCGGGCGGAGCTCACGGCACGGGCACGGCACGATGCCTCGGCCGCCCCTCGGCCCTCAGCGCGGCACACGCGCCCCCGGCCCCCGTCTATGACCCCCTCCGGTGGCCGTCGCCGAGACGGTACCTTCGAGGCGAGGGAAGCCGTCGTGTCCCACCCCCCTCCCTTGATCCTCGCTCTTTGTTTTTCGGTGAAGGCCCGGCGCGGAGCTCTCGCTGCCCGCCGCGCAAGGACCGGGGGTCCCGCCTTCCCTCCTACCCGTGGCCCCTAAGGGAGAGGGGCCCGGGGGCTGCTCGGAGCCCGAGCTGGGAGCGGAGTCGGCGCGGCGCAGCGGTGAGTACCGAGCGGGTGAGAAGCGGCCCCTCTTCCTTGTGCTAGGATTTATTTTTTTGGAGCGGGGGAGGAAGAGGGTGGGGGGTATGGGCGGAAGGCGGCTGCGAAAGGAGCCCCGTGCTGCGCCCGGGCCTGGGGGGCCGCCGTCTCCCGTGTGCGCGGGGCCGCCGAGGCAACTTTGCTGGCGGGAGGAGGCTCGGGCGCTATTTATAGCGCCTGGAAATGACGGCAGCGCTGTCTGCCCGCAGCCTTCTCGGTGCGGGGCGGGTAAGGGCGGTTTACATAATTGAGGGGGGGCGAAGCTGAGCTCGGCGCGCCGGGAGCCGGTGGGGTCCCCCCGCGCTCTCGCCCGCGCCGCGCGGGGCCGGGAGCCGCGGGGTTCTGCACGGAGCTGGCGGCCGGAGCAGCGCGGGGCCGCGCTCGGGTGGCCGCGCGGCCGGGCCGGTGGCCACAGGGGCGAACGAGCCGCTGTCCTGCTGGAATCGCTGCGGGGGGGGACAGAAAAGGCGACGGCGTCACCCGCCGCGGCGGCTTTGTGCTCCGGCGTGAGAGAGGAAACGGCTTTAAAGGCGCACGGCCAGCGGCTCCCTCCCGCCGGGGAGAGAGCTGTCAGCCGGTAACTTTCTCCGCGCTTATTTTCTCCTATTATTTCCTGGTATGTAAAGGTGCAAGTGAGGCTCCTGTGGCTCAGTCTTTAACTTGGAGGTTTTTCCGTGTTGGAGTAAGCTCACCGCAGGTTACTGACACTGCGTGCACAGGCTGTGTCTGGCTTTTGCAGCCGCTCAAAGACTCTTTTGAGCGTACTTCACGTCGCTCCTTCCTTAGAGCCCCGCAAGAGCGACGGAGAGGCCGGTTCCTGACCCAGCTCCTCCCGTGCCAGGCGCGGGGTCCCCACGCGCGGCTGCAGCCGCTGTTTCCCCGGCGGCGCGGGGCCGCCCCCCGCCCCCCCCACCACGCTCATCGGGGTGTTTGTTTACACATCCGGGACCTGCGGGGGCGGGGCCGCCCCGCCCCATTGGCCGCCCCGCGCCCCGCCCCGGTGACGTCACGGGCGGCGGGACGGGGCCGCTCTTCGCCCCCGGCCCGGGGATTGCGGGGTTCGGGGCGGCCGCGGCGGGGCTGCCCCGGAGGAGGGCGGAGATCGTCGTGCCGGGCTTGCCCCGGGAGGGGGGCGGAGATCGTCGTGCCGGGCCTACCCCGGGAGTGGGGTGGTGATCGCCGTGCCCGCTCCTGCGGCCGGGAGAGCCCCTGGCGCTGCGCTGGTAGGTGCGAACACAAGCAGAGCTTCAGGAGCCGCACCTGTCCATACGCAGGACCAAAGCACGGAGCGTGCCGCGGCCAAAGAACGAGAGGGGAATGGTTAGTTTGGGGTTTTGCTCTGTTTGTGCAGAATAATGAGCAGCAGCCCGAGGAACTGCTCGGAGCCGTGAGAGGGAAGTGATACTGTGTTTATTCACCGTTGTTAGAGCGAGCTAGGAAATGGTTTGTTTTGAATTGTGCCCCTAAAGGCACAACAAGTCTGTGGTTCCTATGGTGCGTATCAGAGTCGTCTTTTTGAAGAGAGCAATATCAAATACAATTTTGTTAAATCGGCCTTGGAGTTATTTTAATTTCTGTAGTTGAAGAACCTGGAAGAGTCCAGATTTCCTTTAGAAGTGTTTAAAAACACTTCTAGGAATGCATTGAAGAATTTTTTTTTTTCCTTTTACATTCCGCCTCACAGAATTGCTAAGGTTAGAAAAGATCTCTGAGATCATTGAGTTCAACTATTAACCCAGGACTGCCAAGGGCACCCCTAAGCCACATCCCCAAATGCCACATTTACACCTACTGAACTTCTGCAAGGATTGAACTCGTGTTCCAATTACTGATGGAAAGGGTTTGATTTAAGTCAGAGTCAAAACATCTTAGCATGTGGTACCTTTCATTCTGAAACCCTGTTTTGTTCTGGTTTTGCCTATTTGTGTTAGCCAAAATAGGATCTATATCTAACGTTGAGTTCAAACAAGGAATTTAACAGGAACCTCATGTTCTTAGATCACTTTTTTCATATATCTTCTAAATAAATGTGGTTTCATATCAAACTGTTTTCTGCAAATAATGTAATTATTCTTCCCTGTGCAGTTGTAATAAGTTGTCTTGGGATGCAAAGCATATAATATTTGTTTAAATTGCTATTAATATTTGAGTCCTGCTCTTCATGCCAAGGAGTTAATATTTTGAATGTATAAATGTATCCTTTGTCAGATGTTTTCTGAATCATTCTCATGTGTAGATCCATGCTTTGGATGGCACCTTGTTCCCATTGCTGCTTTATTTTTTTTGATTGTATGTGGTGTGTTACATGTCTTGTCGCTTATATCTGCCTTTGCAATTCTTTGTGTAAGAAATTTTCTTCTACCAAGTCCTTCAGTAGTTTGAGTTTTGATCTGCTTAGGATTTAAAAAAATCTAAACTGAAACTCCTTTAAGTGTTGCTGTGGCTGTGTCATGTGCTAGGCCTGCTGTACAGATTACTTTCCCAAGGCTTCTTTTGAAGCAGTGACTGCTTCCTATAAACAGACTTTAATTTATGTGGCTTTCACTATCTGCTCTAGCTGTGTTACCAGTATCCTGCTGCTAGAAGAGTGGTTAGTGCTGCCTGCACACAGTTTACAACTGTGATAAGTCATTTGCGTGCTCTTAGCTGGATCAGCAGACTGTAAACTCTGTATATTGTCTCTCGTTTCTATTTGTGCTATTGACCTACTCAGGCAGTCACCTGACAGCTGATGACAGAAGTTGCCTGTGCAGTGTTTTGGGCGCTCATTAGCGTGGTGCATGCACAGCCTGGGAGCTGCTGGCCTCTCACAGACCAGGAGATGTTATCGTGTTCAGCATCTGTTTCATTTTCAGGCAAACTACAAAGGTTTGCTCTCCAGCACAGCAGAAGGCTCTGGCGTGCTCTGACATGTAACAGCTCTGAAGTGCACTCTGAGGATGTTGGGTGTTCTCTGTGCAGGATTTAGCTTCAGTATCAGATTGTGGGTTTGGTAGTTTCCATTAAGGCTATTCTGGTACAGTGAGGAAGTACCTAATTAGCTTTGATCAGGACACCAGTCAAGAAGGCCTTTGCCTTAAGGCATAATTCTGCAGGGCTTGAAAGAGCAGACAGGGATCCCTGAACAGGGTGGCAGCACAGGGTGGTATTTGACTTAGAGCCAGATGTGATCCTGCAAGATTTTTGCTGAAAACCAAAGTGCAAATATATTGACTGTTGGACAGAACAAGTGTTTTCTAAGATTGCTTTCCTTGTTGCTTGCTGTATTGGAACTGACCACTAGAACCTCAAAGACAATTAACTTCCTCTCATTCCCTACCTTTTTAGTGTGAATTTCTGCATGAATGTCTAGAAGAGTACACCTGGTACAACGTAGAAAGTGCTTGTGATTCATGGAGAACTGTTTGCATCTCATCCCTCATTAGAAGTGTGATGGAGTAGAAGCCATTAGTGGAACAGAACTGCTTTTTGCTGTGTTGAATGGAACTTGAACTGTGCAGTTCCTTAGAAAAAGGGGCTTGTAGTACAGCCAGGCTCCAGTTATTTGCTCCAAATAATGCTTTGCTTTATGGCTGGACTTGTTGAATAACAAGTTAACTGTGGTCTTGTTGCAAGCTGCTAATTGTTCTGCTCTTTTCACCTACAGGTTGTGACTGTTTCTCTTCTGTCATTTGTGTGGAAAGTGCCACACACACTCCAGAACAACAACGGCTTTTGCTTGCATATTCCAGTGTTTCTTTTGTCAGCGAGTTCAGCAAAGTTGTAATTCTTCAAGTGCCAGCCCTGAGCTGAGTGAGGAGCCACCAGCAGAGATGGTAAAAATGACAAAATCAAAAACGTTCCAGGCTTACCTGCCAAACTGTCACCGAACCTACAGCTGCATCCACTGCAGAGCCCATCTCGCCAATCACGATGAATTGATCTCCAAGGCAAGTGGTTTCTTTAGAGACCTCGTGAATTATTTGTTAACCAAAATGGTTGTCACTGTGACACCACTGCCAGTAGATAAGGGATGCAAATTGATGCATACTTCAAAGTATCTTCCCTGGGTTCACTCGTGGGTCATACATGTTGTGTGCTAAGAACTGGATATGTTCTGGAAACTTCTGAATGTGACATAAAGGTTGATCTGATATATTGCCCATGTTAACAACCTGTGTCTGCTGTCAGGTGGGTACTGTGTGTGAGCTGTTGTAGCTGAAAAGCCTGCTAAGGAAAACTGTCAGAAGAAAGCATGGGTCTCTGGGTAGGGAAGTTATTCAGGTTATGGTTATTCCAGATAGAGATTTCTTTTGACTCTGTTGGACTGAAGGTCACCAAACAATCTGTTTCCAGGGTGTCCCACTTGTGTCATGAAATCTGTAAACACACTTTTGCTGTCTACCAGCTCCTAAGGAACATGATTAGCCAGAGATGTTCAAAATAGTTGGACTGTCTGAGCTTAGAGAATAGGTGGAACCTTGAAACAGGCTAGGCCTGCCCTTCTTCCCTGTTGCTAGAAGAAATCAAGACTTGTAAGACTTGTAGGAAAGCTTGAAGTTTGGGATAAATACGTGACAGACTCGTTCATTCTTTGCTTCAAACAAACTCCTGATTAAATTATTTTTCATGCTGTCATGGAGAAAATACTTCAGTTGCTTTTTAATACAAAATGTTCTCTATATGACTGTTTTGTCAAATAAAGTTAGTTATAAAGGGTTTGACACTGAAAGTTCTCTGTTGCTCCTGTTTGTGTGTTCAGCAGCACTCAGGTGATGCTGCTCTTCAGTGCTGAGGGCTTGAAAATGCTGCTGCTTCTCAATTTAGGTTTTCTTTGGGTGAGGAGAAAGCATACCTGCTTGCTTATCCCAGGGCTGTCAGGCAATAAGGGGTTTTCCACATACAATTTTTTCCTTTTACTTGAATTTATTTTTTTTCCATGTTGATTTCAGATTTTGAGTATGAGGCCTTTTTGGCACCACTGGATTCTAAATTACAGGCACTCAGAGTTTCATTATTCACTTCATGTTCTGGGCCAGAAAATACTGGGAGGGGTTAATCTTTCCTGAACTTCAGGTTGTAGATACTTACAAGAAGAAAGAAACTTTTTTGTTTTGACTCTTAACATGTATTAATTCATTGAGAAAATGCAGTCCAAGCACATACTTAATAGGAAGCTGTTCTTTTTGTGGACTTAGATTTTTGCATGCCAGCTAAGCTGCCACAGTTGCTACATGAGCCAGTTTTCTCTAAGGGCTTGGGAATTTTGAGCAGCAGAATACTTCAAATATGTTAAGCAAATCTGTGTTCATTTTACAGCTTCATAAAATAATTTCAAATGTTAACAATCAGATTTTCAATTCAAAGAAAACACAGGACTCTTCAAAAATCTGTAGTAAATACAAAGAATTACTTTTAAGTTGTTTCTAATGGTGTTGGGAAGGGTGTTAGAGGTGATTTCTACTTTCTGCCTTCCTTAATTTTTGAAGACACTTCACAAAAATATTTGTACTTGCAGGTTGACCATATGCGTATTTGACAGCTGATTCATATTTTGTCAATTTAAGATTTCTTAACCATATTTTATTGTCTAAATCTGTATGGTAAAAGAGAAATGCATTTAAATGTGTGGCATATTTTTGTATGCTTTTAAAATAAAAAGAACATTTGTCATCTATTTTACTTGTATTTGGGACATAGCTTTGGAAAACCCATCTTCCTTAGTCTGAAGCTTTACATAATCCAGCATGGGAGGAGTTCTTCTGAGGGGAACAACTGCAAAGCAATAGATAGACTTGGATCATTAAAAACAAGTACAGCTGGCCTTGGGGAGGGTGGGGAGTGCAAATAAAATTTGATTTATTTTTCTGAACTTCTCTTGAAGTGCCTTCATTGAGGCACATTATATGCAATGAACTTAGGTTAGTGAGAGAGATGTTTTTTTGACATATCTAGAATCCTAGTTAATGTAACTTTTCAGATGCAGGAAAAAAATCCCAAACAAACATAAACCAACCTGAAGTGTATTCTACATCATGGAAGTTGATTCTACATAATCTGAAGTTAACAAAGAACAGCGTGATTCCTGGGCTGGTTTGGATTTATTGATGGAGTAGAGACAGACTGTTCAACCTGACTTCCCCCCACTGCCTTTCCTTGAAGGCCTAGTTCAAAGCCAAAGCTCTGTTTTACATCCTATAAATACAATTTTTGGTTGTAGATTCTCACTTTGTTCCAAATGCTTCCAGTACCATCTCATGTCAGAACCCTCAGGTTCTGTAGCAGTATTTACTCAATGCCTGGCTGGAGCTGCTTCTCTGGAGGCTGTCCCTCACCCCATCTTTTCTGGGGCCATGGTGGTTGTTTCTTCCTCATGTGTGGTCAGGGAAAATGAACAAAATGCGTGGTGCACTTCTAATTTAAAGCAGATCCAGCTGGCTTTCTAATGTGCTTTGAGGTATAAGAATTTATTATACCTGACACTGTAGTGGTTTTTGACTTGAAGATGAAAAGATAAAGCTATGCTGTGAACTGAGTGGTGTTTCTCTTAAACGTTGGTCTGTCATGGAAAAGCAAAAAGTGCTGCATATTTCTGTCAATCATCCCTTTGATTCTGATCCGAGGAGTCCCTGACTTCAATACAGATTTGCAATTCTTCTGCTTTTGAGAACTATTGATGCCAATTGTCTGACAAGGATGGCAGCATACACTAATCACCTTTTCATTTTATTTCTGTTCTGTTTGAGCAGCAGGATCTCTTTCTTGCCCTGGAATGAATCACAAAGCTCTTTTTCTTGTGTCCTTACTGGTGATAAAATGGCAACCAAGAGTCTTGGCAATGGCTTAGAAATAAGAACACAGATTAATGAGACAGGACAAAAATGTGTTACCTGCTCATGTGAATTCAGTTGTGGTTTTAATTTTCTCTGCAGCTGTGAAAGGACTCTGTGTGCTGCCCAGTATTGAAATCAACATGATGTTAGTGGTTAGGACATACATTTCTAGAGGTTTTTGCTCTGTAATAACCTTGTTTTCTGCAGCTGGGGAGGAGCTTGGGGAAGGGGAAGATGTGGGAAGAGGACTGGTTGAGATGAGGAGCCCCAAACTGGGAGATCACTGCCAGTAGAGATAATGACAAACATTTTCCTGTACAGCTGGACATGTGCACACATGTATGAACAGTTACCATAATAGTTTCTAACTCCCAGGTTATCTTAGGGTAACCATTGATTTGAAGGATACCCAGTAAGAGAACTAATAAACTGTAGGTGACTTTTTACTGAAGTAAGTGTAAGTTTGAGGTGGTGTCAGGTGCACCTCAGAGGTGATTGATTTGTGTTGCTGACAGGTCTGTGAGTGCTGGATGTTCTCTTTCTTTGGTGAAGACTTCAGAGTCTGTCAGGATATTAAAGTACTTTTTAAATGCTATGAGAAAGAATAAGCCAATCAGCACTACACTGGGGTATATTCACAAGATGGGGAAGAACTTATGGCTTTTAAAAATTTCTTGAAAGAGGCAAATATTTTTAGAATCATATCCTTCCATGATTGTAGGCACAGAAGAGAAGTAAACTATGAGCAAATAACCACAGGTCTTATTGAAGAGTAAGGCAAGGAGCTGATGCCGTGGGAAGCACTTAGTGGATTTAAAATTGATACTTCATGGATTTAAGATGTTCAAACAGCACATAAAAAGTGACCAAAAAGTATATGCTAGTAATAATAATTTTAAAAATCCAAACTTAATTGAATTTTGAGAAAACTTCTACAATTCTTGAAGTACAGGGGAGTTTGCTACTTGTGTGGCCTAAATAAAATGTTACATATTTGCTGCTCTTTGAACAATTCTAGAATAAGTTTTGTGGAAGGCCTGACTGAAGGAGCTTTCTTTTGTTATGTAATAGTAGGAACTGTGCAGTGATTATTAAGAGTAGTTAATTTTATAGGAGACAAATGTTACTTGAAGAGCATAAGTTCCAAAGCACTTGAGAGTGGCTTGTTCCTGCTAAGTTCCAGTAATTGTTTAGAAATTCAGGTATGATCCAACAAATTACAAAAAAATACAAATACTTCATAGAATCTTGGAATCTGTTGGATATGCTGCAGAGGATAATGTTTTGTTACTCAAGGTTGACCTGCCTGAAAGACTGTTAAAGCATCTTACAGTGTGCCTGAATTCTGGGAATGGAGAGAATTTGGATTACTTTGTATAGATATCTGTATAAATGCTGTCACTTTCTTCTGTCTCATTCATTGCCAAGCATATCTGACCAGAGGGGAAAAAAGTCATGTGAAGTCACAGACAAGACTAGATGTGTCAATATTTTCAAGAATGAGTTCTGCATAAAGGTATATACATATATATATATGTAACTGTCATTGATTGCAATGGGAAATCCTTGCACCTTGTGAGTGAAAGAATGATCTTGGTGGTTAACTTTAGTTCTCCAAGGCATTCAGTATGAATGCTCTTCTATTATTGATGAGAAGGAAGAGTCTTAGGCCTAAATAGATACTAAAACATTTTTAGCCTTGTTTAGCAATCTGTGGTTTTGTCCTCCACTGTGTAACTGATGAGATCAGGAGTAATTTTTTTAAAGAGTTTATGGTCTTAAAGTAAATGTGCTGTACTTAGCTTGGTTCAATTTGTAATCCTTCTTTGCTTATGATATATTGAGTATTTAGAAAGATAGATGGGCCTGTTTTATGTATGTTTGAGGGCTCTTTTTGTTCCCTCACTAGTTTTATAAATATTCTGGTGATAATTTTTTTCTCCAAGAGGCTTCTAGTTTTTTGGGTTCATTTTTTTTCTTCTGGGGGAAGAACCTAGTTTTTGAAAGAAGCAATCTTTGGAAGACATCCAAGAATAAATTTGAAGGCTTAAAGGAGTTGGAAAGTGCAAGGGAAGTGTTCTACTCTGTGTATTTTGACATAATTATTTCTGAAATCCATTCAAGAAGCTGCATAGGTCAAGGTAACTTGTCCTGCATGACGAAGTCTTCACTTTGGGGAGATATAATTTGCCAAGTTTGCAAGCATGCAGTTTTTTGGGTAGAATTTTTTAAGGCTATTCTCTACATATTGAACTTTGTAACTTCCTTCATCAAATTCAGTAAATACTTGAATGGAAATGAACTTAAAAAAAAATTAGTATTTATCATGGAGTCTTCTAGAAGTTGCCTGGGAAGCAGCTGGGCAGCAGCACCTCTGGTGGTCTGCATTATCAGGGAGTTGGATCTGAGGGAAACACCAGCTGGAAGAAATGTGGGGGTTTTCCCCGATAATTTTTTTTCTCTGTACCTTATGTTGAATTCAGTTTTCTGAATTTATGTTGCAAGTCTTGAAGTGAGAGGATATCCTTACACTCTCTGATGCATCTTGCTGAGGAGATAATTTCACAGATCAGGGCACTTGTGTTTCTGGTTTACTTTAAGAATGCTGCCCCTAACAAGTACAGTTTTCTGTATTTCCCAAATTTGTTTATTTTGTCAGAGAACTGATTCAGTTTGATCTATCTTAGCTTGTAAAGGGAACTCCAGCAAATGAAAGGAAATGAAACCAGATGAAAACCTATGGACTTCTTTCATTTTCCTTCTTTAATATTTGATTTCTGTGTTTGGAGTAGCTTGCAGACACTGGTGATGCCCCTGTGGAACCATGCCTGCCTTGCCCCCAGTCCATGCTCAGATGGAGTTTCCCTGGGTATTTGCTGCAGAGCATGAGCTCTAGCCATGCAATCTAATCCCATCTCTGGGGAATAATTGATGGCATAAGCTTTTCAGCAGCATCCCTTCCCCCACCCTGCCTTCAGCTGTGCCTCAGGGCAGTAAATACATGTTCTGCTTGACTGGTGTTTCCTTTCCTCCTGGGTAAAACAGCTACTCCTGGTGTTAGAGGTGAGGGTGGGTTTCACTTACAAGCATAGATCATACCTCATTCTGCATGTGTGCACAAGTGGAACATGTATAAAGCTGCTTTCCTACATCATGTATCAGTGGCACAGGTCTGTCAGATGACTTGAAAAGATCCTAGTTCCAAACAGGTGACTTCACTGTAGTTTGTAAGCACAGCTGGACAATATTGCTGATACTATTGGATGTTCTGGATACTTTCAGCTGTGCTGAAACAAGGAAACATGATGGATCTTACACATCCTTCTGTATAAATAGCTAGCTGGTCAAAGATATGGATTTTCTGAGGAATAATTTAACTCATAAATCAATACAGCATTATTAATTGAGGACCATGAAAAAGCAGCCTTATAGCAAGTGTGAAGTTCAACTGCAGTTATTAGTGGAACTGATAAATTGCCCAGCTTCTAAGTGAAAATCCTGGTTGCTGTGAGTCATTATTGATGAGAGTTGGTCACACTTGCCACTCTCTTCTAATTTCTCCCTCATGGCTAAGACATATTTAGGACTCAGTTTGAATAGAATGTTCTGCCTTAGTTTTGATTCATGTACAGTGCTCGTGATCTTGGGAGTGCTGAACAAATGTTGCACAGTTAAAGTTTGTGTTTGCATAGGTGATGTTTATTCTATTGAAAAGTGGTTTGTCTGCAGATTGGTTTGAACAGTTGTGCCTGTTAGTCCTTGACACTGCCATTTAAAGTACTTTCTTTCATTTTCTTGGAGGAGTTGACACACAAGGTGTTCAACCTGTCAGTCCCTTAAATTCATATCAGTATAACTGAATTAGACAGTGCAGAGTGTGAGAAACCTAGTGCTGGTAAAAGCAAATGTTCAGTATTAATTTTTTTCTGATTGTGCAGAATATTCTGATTATAGCCAAGTTACAAGCTTAGCAAGCAGCTCAAGCACCAAACTGAGTTGTCTTCTTCTCATTTCCAGTAGTAGGATGCATCCAAAAGTAGAACTCTGATAATAAATCTTTCTTACACCATTTAGAGAATGCATCTGTGACAGATGTATACCTTTCTGTGGGGTTTAAATACAATTTTGGGGAAAAAATCTCAGCTGTTCATGTAAATAAGAAACTGGCTGCCAAGTGCTGACAAGAGATTGATAACAATAATTAAAAGGCACAGGAATTTAAAGATGGATGTCCTTGCAGTGGTTTTATTGCAGTCAGTGTATGGGAGTTCTGCCTGGCTGGATTGCACACCCTGCAGTGCTCAGTGAAACACAGATGATGTGGTTGGGCACTGGTTTTAAAGGGAAGTCTGAGCTGCCTGGACCCATGTTCTGTGTTCCAGAATGCAGTTCCACAAGTTGCTGCAGGTTCCTGTTGAGTTACCTGAGTGATGTAAACATGGAGGAACTTGCTCTTTTTAGCTGGGCAAGGAAAGAAGTGTTCTGTGGCATGTAAATACAATCCTTAGCCTCTAAACACGAGTGGAGGTAAGAAAAGATGGAATCAAATGCATCAGTCATACTCTGGGAACAGGAAGCAAGGCTGGAATGGAGGAGCTTTTCACAGTGAGATGTTTGTGAACACACTTTCTTTCTAAAATCACTGTCACAGGAAAAGATTCTGTGTTTCTTCTCCCTCCACTCTACCTTGATAATCCTGAAAATTAAAAGGTAATGGCCATTTCTGAGGGAAAATAAGCCTAGAAGAGTACAGTATTATCTAGGGCAACAAAGCAAAGGGTGCAGGAAAAGTCAAGTCATCTTTAAAAATATATTAGGAAAAGAAAAACAACTAAAGCAGTGCTTTCCAACCGGTGGTTTATATTTCATTTGGCGTGAATTTTTTTTCAGCTTATGAAACAAGAGAGGGGAATAGCTGCTTTTTGTGCTATTCCTGGCGTCCTGTTACTGCCCTCTGCTTAATTTTGAAAAATGCAGGGTCAAAGGAGAGCTTTTAGTAGGTGATACTAAGTCAAGACTAAACATAAACTTGGCAGAAATAATTGCATAAGATCGTTCAGAAGATCTCCTGACTCTTGTTTTTTTCTGGAGTCTTTCTTTTCTTCCCCAGCCTACTGGGGAACCTCAGGTATGGCATATAAGTAGTTTAAACATGACTGTATAGGACCAGACAAAAAAAAACCCCAACTGACTACATTAATTTGTATGTGATTGGTGTGTGTAATTACATATAAAGAGAGAAAATAGCACATGATAATAGAGAGTATTTCTTGGTGCTGTTTTAAAAAGGATTTGTGAATTCTAATTTACAACATGGAATTTTTAAAGCAAGGGGAAATGCATGCAACTTTTTTAATTTAAAGAATTTTTACAGTAGTTTAACCAAATATCATGGTCATCATGGCTTTGGAAGTTCTTTTTAATAATTTCAGGTGTGAAACATGGAAGTTCTAGTTTTACATTTACTTCTTACTGAATAAGAGGATTTGGGGAAGTATTTCCTTTACCTTCTCTTAAATTTTGCAGTTGCACATGTGTTATTTTCTCTAAATTAATGTGTTGTTTACCCAGGCTAGTTACTCATTTGTTAATGGGCATTTTTTAAGAGTCTATATCTGAAGAGATTTTGTTTCCACTTGCAGTAAGCATTCTCTGTTACTGGCTGGAGTCTGGAGAGTCCTGTTTATTCTGTAGGAACTGCAGAGTGTAGGTCTGCACTCCTCTTCCAGTTCTGTGATGTGTGGTTAGGTATCTCAGGAGAACTGAACTAGTGTGGGGTTTTTGTTTGTTTGTCTTAAGTCAGCTGTAAGGATAAATTACTTTCTGACAGAACTGTGCAGACTCTGTTCTCAACTAAGTCTCTCCTTTTCAGGGTCAGTCCTGCCTGAAGTTTCAGCTTTCACTGTCCTGCACAGCCTATCTGGTTTTCCTTGCCTGGTGAAAAATAAGACTTGTACTTCTGGCTGGTGGAGACAGTGCTTTTTCTTTTGTCTTTGCTGAGGGTGGAACCTCCGTAGAATCACTGAGGTTGGAAAGACCTGTAAGGTCAACAAGTCCAACCACAAACCCAACAGTGACAAGTCTACCACTAAGCCATGTCTCCAAGTGCCACATCTGTGTCTATGGTGACTTCACCTCTGTCCTGGGGAGCCTGTTCAATGCTTGCCAACCCTTCTGGTGAAGACATGTTTCCTGGTACCCAACCCAAACCTCTCCTGGTGTGACCTGAGGCCATTTCCTCTGGTCTTGTCACTTATTAGGTCGGAGAGGAGACTGACTCCACCTTGCTACAACCTCCCTTCAAGTATTTGTGGAGAACATTAATATGTTCTCTCAATACTTCTTTTAAATTATTGCTAAAATAATAAAATATTAGTGCTGTTAGGTAGAATTTTTCATGTTAAAGATTTTACAAGTATGTAAAGGCTGTATCTAACTACTCTGGCATTATTGTACCTGGAGTAGTCCAGAGTCAGGGCTTTCTTTAAACATTTTTATTGCAGTATATAATCTGGTTAGTGTTGATCAAAAAGGGTTAATTTAGATGTGTTTTCCTTTTACAAGGTGAGGGGATTTTTTTGCACACTATTCTGAGTAATTAAGAGACAACAATTACTGCTGTTGTGTTGCTAGTTGGTAGAGTGGCAAAATAGCTATTTTAGTGTCAAATGACTTGTAATGATATAACTAAATATGTGTCAGGAGAAGAATCCATTGCAGAAAGGAGCTTCTGCCTTTGATTTCATGCCTGATGCTACTAAAACCATACACAAGTATTCAGGTTGAGATTTTCCTTCCAAAAACCTTCCATGCTGATCTATTGCAGGCTTCTGAAAAGTTGGTCTGTGATGTTCAACACTAGAACCACAGGGATTCTTAAAAACAATTGTACTTTCTCTGCATCATGGATAAAGTAGTTCATTTTCTTTGAAAGTAGGTTAGAGAATGGAAAGGCTCAAAGAAAAAAGAAATTAAGACAGTTTACAGATTTTTTTTTAATGGAATTCAGTATGGAAGAGGGAAGAAAGGAAAACTCAGTTCCAGCGTGATTCTGTTTGGATGGGAAAGAATGGCTGTGTCTAAATTACCAAGTAATTCAATGCAGAAGGAGTCAGATGAAAGCAGTGCTGTGTCTGACTCAGGTTTGGAATGTTTTACCCGTGGCTGTGTCTGCATTACCATGGCTGAGTGCAGGAAGAACTGCTGGGTTGGTTGGTTCAGAAGGATCAAGGGTGCAGATCAAGGCACTGAAACTGCTCCACAAGCCAAACCAGCCCTCAGTGAGTGTGGCTGATGAGGGGTTTTAATTCAAAACTCTGCTACTGCTCTGAACTAAAACATTATTTAGATCCAGGCAAGAAAGCCCAAGTGCCATTGTTTGTCCATCATTTATCAGGAATGGGAGAGACTGGAAAGCAAATGCCTGTGGTCAGGCTTTTGATGCCAACAGTTGTCTTACTAAAATGAAGCTGAGCTTATCTGTGAATTTTAAACTGATCAGATGCATTTCCTGAGTACAGTATGCTGGTTTTGTGCTTGGTTCAGAATTTAACTGCTTTTATATCAAATGATGCAATGAAATTGAAATAAATAATCTTTTGGCTGCAGCAGGGGATGACAGAGGACATGGGAGTAATTCCCTTTGAGTTAAAAGCAGATTATTTCAATTAGCATGAAGGATGTCTAGGAAAATGAGAATTGATATCTTGCAGAGGGGCAGGAAAAAACTATGTTTTGCTTGCATTATAGATGTTGAATTTTGAGCAATAGCACTTGACAGAGTAAAATAAAATCATTATTAAAAATCTAATGTAGATGAAAACTTGTCTGACCAGACCTCCCTATAAAGAACTACTATAAAGTAGTTAATCTGAAATTGTTTATATCTGTTTTATCATTATATGTTTATTTACATACCCTTCTGGAACTATTTTCTTGTTTGGTTGGGCTTGTGTTTTTTAACGTGTGCAATTTTTTTTTTTCTAATGCAGTCCTTCCAGGGAAGCCAGGGACGAGCCTACCTCTTCAATTCTGTGTAAGTATGAGGTTATGGTTCTGCACACCCTGCAGAGTGTAACTCTGTGCTGCCCAAAGGGAAAGCAGTAGGAATTAACATAGCTGTACTTTGCCCTGTTCTTTTTAATGCTGGCTTTACTCACCAGCAGTAGTAATGGGCTGATTCTGAAGCATTCCTTTGCACATACACGAGTTTATCTTCTATTTTAAGGAATTCTGCTAAGAGCTGAAAGATTAGGGGAGTGTGTTAATGTGAAATTCCTTTTGTGTATGTAATGGTAGCTGTCTCAAGAGGAGCTGCCATTCTGAGATACTCCAGAAGTCACAAGCTATTGAGTGACTGTAAATTTTCTTTAGACAACTCTACTGTGGTCTAAAGAATTTCCCAGCCTGACAGTTGGATACATTTACAGGTTAATGTTTCAGTAAACTTGGTACATCTTTAATGACCTTGAATATTGCAAATGTGCTAGAGGCAAAAGGTCTCTGTGATCTTATCAAGCCTAATATTTGCAGTCTTAGGCATGTCCTTCCCTTGACAGGAGGCTCTTTGCATTTGTTAATGGGTGTATTTTAAGTTTTTTACATGCAGGATTGAATTTTTGTCTTTATTTTTCAGCAGTTTTTTGTGTTGCAGCATTTTGAAAAAGATACAGTTGAGTGTCCTGGTCTATTTTTGACCAGGATAATGGAACTGTAACTGCAAAGGATTTGATTGCAGATCCTTGAGATTCTTTTAGTATGTAGTCCTTCAGTGGTGATTTAGGATTTCTGCTATAATTCTAATAGGAAGAATCTGGTACTACAGCAGCAAAAATGGCAACATTTTCCTCATATTTAAAACTGTCTAAAAACTTGGTTTAGTCTTGCCTCATGTTTTCTGCATAGACTCATTTGTGGAAAAACTGGCTTGATGCAGTACTTAAAGGGATGTTTTGTTTTGAAATTGCTGTTTGTTCATCAGAGCTTAGTCTGCTGATCTGTAGCAAAGAAATATTTATGAGGCTTTTCTCTTGCTGCTATTTTGGAGCTGGTTCTAAATTCAGCTGTTGGTGCTGATTCACTGGTACAGCCTTCCATTAGAGAGGTCTCAAATAGTTTTTGAAGTAAAGCCTGAAACTGTAGAAGTGTCCAGTTACTGTGCAGTGTTCTGTTCTCTGGAAGTTTAACTATTTAGCTTATCTTTGTTGCTGGCAGTAAGTGACTATCACCAACAGTGACACCACAGCCACTTAAAAACAAAAAACAAACCCCTTTTTTCTTCCTGTTCTTCTGCCCAGTGTAACAGAGGAAGTTCTGCAGCATTGAATAACTTAGGCTTTTTTTTAAACTACTTTTCGTCTGCAGGAGAAAAGCTGGGGAACAGTAAGAAAAGAAACACACTCATCTGTTAACATAATTTCTCCCCTTTTTTCAGGGTAAATGTGGGCTGTGGTCCAGCAGAGGAGAGAGTTCTTCTGACAGGTTTACATGCTGTAGCAGATATCTATTGTGAAAACTGTAAAACCACTCTTGGATGGAAATATGTAAGTAATATACTTACATCCTCAATAAAGGTTTGCATGTTGAAGCACAGATGTTTGAGTAGCCACTGAGTAACATCTTTGCTGATAGTTTGCTGAGTTAGCTCTGGAGCTTTTGTGTACACTGGCCTCTAATTGCTTCCTTGCATCTGCAGAAATGTTGTAGCAGATAATAATTTTATTCTGGACTGCAAATCAAGCATGAGGCATGAGCTATAGGTGCTGTTACAGCTGTCTAATATTTCTGTATTTGATAATCTTTTTGCAAGACTCTCAAGCACATGTGCACTAAACCAGGTGGGAGAAGTTGTCAAAGTGAGTCTGTAGTGTCATGGACTGCAAAAGTTGGTGATACAGCAAAAATATTAATTCCAATAAACAGTACTGAGCATATTACTCTGTTTACAAATAATGTGGAATCAATTCTGTTGTTTGAAAATTAACCTGTGCACTTGCAGCTGTGTTGCAAGTTTGTGGCTTTGAAAATCTTAGATTCTGGGTAGGATTTTCAATTTTCAATGATTCAGTGTAGTTTCAGATCTTAGGAATTTCCTAATGCCTTTCCTGTGATGATGAATATAATGGAGAGCTTTTGAAGAGGTTTTCATTCCCTATTTTCATTACTTCTGGGAATAAATAAATAACATGTATAACATGCCATTTCCTAACTTTCACTTTAAAAAGCATTAAAATTCCCTAAGCAGAGAGAGAACACGATCAGTTCTACAGCAAGATCTGTGCAGTAGATCTGCTGATTCCACTTAGGAATCTGCTGATTCCACTCAGGAGAAGTTTGCTTCTGTTTCCTTCTCAAGGGTTTTCAACCTCTCTTTTTTTCCCCTCTCTTCCCTTACTTGTTATAACCAATATGGGTTGTTACCTGTAATGGCTCCTGGTTTGTATTTTTACTGTAAGTTTGATGTTTAAAACATTCAATTTCCTGAACTGAATTCAATGTTGTTTTGATTTTTTTTTTTTTTCCTTTCCAGGAACATGCTTTTGAGAGCAGTCAGAAATACAAAGAAGGAAAATTTATCATTGAACTTGCCCACATGATAAAAGACAATGGCTGGGAGTGAACCACAACCTTTTTCCTTCTGTTTGGACTATATTCTGTGGAACAGGCTTTACAAAGACTAATGCAAAGTAAAGGAAGAGCTTGGCTAGAGTGGCCCTGAGAATATCACTGAACTCTGAAACCTCACAAATGAGTAGTGTAGTGTAAGTGGCTATTTCAGGCCATGTTTGCCTTTTCTCCTTGTGTAAGTTCCCTCTTTTTGTACGTGTATTATTGTGTGAACAGTTGTTTTGGAACATTTTGGATGACCTTTTTCTAAACTCTCTCAGACTAGAGAAACAGTTCACTAATTGAAAACAGATTTTACTGGTTAGCATCTCTCTCTGACCTATGCCTTTAATGCTACTTCTGCTGTGCATGCTTCTTGCCTAAACACCTACACTCCAGTCCTGTAGAAGTTCTGTCCCTGAGCAGTCTGAAAGAATGTATGGGATGGGGTGCTTTTTTATATGTAGCAATTTCTGATGTGTTTGGCAGTGAAGAGGATGCAGTATTGTAGTTATTAATTTCTTTTTTCAAATTGAGTGTACCACAACCTATGTACATCTTGTAGGTGAATTGGTTAAAGGTACAGTGATCACTTCAAAAAAAGATTTCAATTGCACTGACTGAAGTTAGCAGGTCTCAAGTTGTTAGGAAAGGTTATGCCAGAGGCTTGGTATCTTAATGAAAAACATAGAAAGATTTTAAATCAATAATGCTATAGAATATGTTCTTTTCAGACCAACATATTCCCTAAGGAGTTTGCTGGATAAAAAATTTATAAAACTATAGCTTGCAAGATTAAAAAGACAGAAAAATATATGCATCTTCTATTTTGAAAAAAAAATTAGTTGGTATATTAGGAAAAAACAAAGTTTTGGTACTGTACCTTTGCCAGTAACAGGGACTTGTGCATCAGTGAAGTTTTATGGCTGGTTCCATGTAACTGTATAGTCCTAATGCACTGGACAAAGAGGTTGATGTCAAGGAAACTTGTTGAAGTCTTCTGCTTCTGCTACATTTGAACAAAAATATTTATTTTTGTGAGAAATGGCCAGAGCCTATGACATGAAAATTAATATAGTACCTGTAGGAAAAGGAGTAATAAGAGGGAAGGGAAGTTGGACTTGTTTTTTCATAAAATAAAATAGTAAGATAGTTTTTAAAAATTGGGGGTGGGGAAAGGGTTTCCTGGTTTGCTGGCTAAATCATCCCCAGGTATCTTTTTATAATAAAAGTTTATATGAAACTCACCTTCTCTTTTGTTCTCATGCTGTTTCTTTAATGGAATCAGTTAATGAGAGAAACTTCTGGAAAGTATATGCACAATATGAGCTGTTGGTATCTGTGTATGCAAACTGAGCAACTGTGAAAGAAACGCTCTACATAAATTTGCTAACTTAATTTTCAAATGAAACAGTCTCTACAGACTTTTTGTATGTTAATCCTTTTACTGCTTGAGGACAAACTGTTTGATAAAACCCCTTTAACACTACATAAGTCCTATAACTGAACAATACAGAAGCCTTGCAATATGAAATCCCTTTCTCTCAATAACAATTCTAATATGGCACCTGTGAAATGAATCACAGGGGCTGCTGCTGCTGTTCTGTTTTTGGGAATCTCTCATAGGCTTTCTGAACTCTGCTGCACTTTAGAAATTGTCAGACATGAAAAATTATGCCAATGGGTAGGGGCAATATGAATCTTTACAACCAGCTTTCCAGTGTTTTTGTGGGGAGGAGTGAGAGGAGCATTCTCCCAGGTGTACACATTCTCTGTGATGCAGGCTGGCTAAACTGCCTGCCACATGTTGTCATGATTGATACCCATGAACTAAAACTGTAAGAATTAGAGAAGTAGTTGAAGCTGTTGGGTTTCAGTCCAGAGGCCTGAGGTGGTACAGTTACATTCAACCTGGATTTTGTGGCTCACACATTGCTACTTTGTCTTCACATCAGGTCTCATTTTAACAATGCCATTGATGCAAGATGGCTTGGGTGTTGCCTGTCTCCTGCTCTTTTTGACTTGGAGTTCTTTGGGATTTTGTTTTCCACCTTGTTGCCAACAAGGAAGGCATTAAAACTTCTATCAGCAAAAAGTTTGTGTTGGCTTCTAAGTCCTGTTGCAATGTTGATACTCGTGAACAGCTTGTGTGAGGTTTGTGTATCTTTGGGCTTTTCTTATTTCCTGGCTGCAGACTTGCTGAGGCAGTACACTGGACTGAAGGCAAAAGTAATGGCTGCTTTTCCAGAGAGAGTTGAAATTACAGAAAATATATAAAGTATTAAAGATTTTTCTCTCCAAAATTGGGGGTTTGGCTAGCTCTTGTTAGTAAGCTAATGCTGTCTCTAACACAGTCTTATTCTTAGAAATTCAACCTCTTTCTTCAGTGCATTATTTATATTTCAAACTGGACATTTTCACCAAAACCTTAATTAACTTTGATGCCAAAGGTTGAGACTTCAAGTGCTTAGCACATAGAGCTTCAGACTACTGGCATAAAGAGTTAATGACCTATATGTGATGTTTATGGCTTTTAAGAGAACCAAACAAAGCAATATTCGTTTTGGTCTTTTATTAAGAGTGGATACTTAGAAGGAATAAAGAGTAGAACTAGTACAGAATCACTATTTTATGCTGCCATGTAACAATTCTTGAGGCTTAGTCTTTTGAGGGAATATGTGAATTTTCTTCCCACGTTGTTTGGCAGCATCAGTAATTATTTTCTCCCCTCATAAAGATATAAAGAATTCTTGTTATTGGTTTTGGTGAAAGTTGAATCCAGATAGCAATGACTGCTGGCTGATGTGAAGAGGTCAGTCTGGTCACTGAACCCTCCAGCAGTCATTTGAAAGAAAAATAAACTTACTTGAAAAAAAATTTACTAAAGCATTTTCCCTCTAACCAATTTTTGTAATATATTAAAGATTATATTTAAAGTTTGTATGTGTTTGCTCTGGGCAAGTTTACTTCCCCTCCAACTTGAGAGCACTTTTGTTACTTGTACTGGTTATTTTTGGTCTTAACATTTATTTTGTATTTTGTTTTTTATAAATTGTAACAAAAAGCTTTTGTGAACCTTTGTTTCTTGCTGGCTCTTTCTTGGACCAAATGAACTGACTATGAGCTGGCTTAGAAGAAATGTTCATTGGGATGCATAGGAATTTGCTAGCAAAAATGTACATGTATTGGAAGTTTTTTCCACTGAACCTCTAAAGCGCCATGCCTGTCCTAAAGTAATTAATCATAATTTGGTGTGACTTTAGTCATCTGACCACACATTCTCTGTCTAGGTCCAAAATAATGGTTGTAACAATGGTTTTCCAGGACTGAGTCTGCCTCCAAACCCTAGAGTTTTTCTTTGGCTGGTTGCTTTAAGTACCTTCTTGATTGCTAAAAGGCAGTGCTGCCATGTATAAAAATCCTGTCACGTTGCAAACTTGCTGTGAAAAATCAGCTGCAAAATTTGGTGAGGGATGGCTCAGCCTAACCACTCCTGCTGCATGCTTTTAGCAGCCTGGTAATCTTAATTTTAACTGCCAGTTAAAAGGGCCAGGATCTGAATTTCCCTTGTTGGCTGTAAGCTGTACAATGGCAAACTATGTGAAGGAAGATTGTTACGGCTCCATCTTAATGGCCCAGCAGAGTGACCAGTGTGGGTGGTGTGCCTTTGTGCTTGCAGTCCTTGGGAGAGGAGAGGAGAGACATTTCTTTGAGTTAAAAACTGGCCTCAGAGGTTCTGACCAGGTCCTCACTGCACCCATAACCAAAGGTTATCTGTATTTCCCACTGGTGGATCAGTGAAGGGTTCCCCAGGCTGGGTGCCAGGGTTGGTGGCCATGCACTTCCCTCCAAGGGCTCCTCCTGCCCGCTCATCTCAGCAGCAGTGACCTCCAGACTCACAGACCAAACTTCACTCATCTCCAGCCTTGGATATTGGCCATGAGAGGAAGAAGCTGTCAAATTATTGTTAAATTTCTTGGACACTTTATTGGACTTCACGGAGACTCATGTTAAGCCAACCAGCAGTATAAACACTTACTGGAAAAGGAACAGATGCTTCAGAGGTTTCTTTTAAAAGGACTGTTACAAGTGGTTTAAGGTCTAAAGCATGAGTCATAAATGGCAGTTGAGTTGTGCCTCATTGTTTCTTAAACTCTTTAAAATGCTTTCTTTTACAGGTGACATGGCTGTGTTGCTGTTTTGTCCTTGCAATACTGTACATCATTTGTTGTTTCACTATACTGTATCTATTCAAGGTATCACAATAAAAGCTTTCAATTGTTTTGTTGGGTTACATGTTGGTTTTGTGCTATCTTTTCTTGCTAATTGAGTTCTCAGGCTTTATCCACTGGTAGGGCCAGAGAGAGAAGATAATGCTCTTAGCTGCTCTTAAAAACTCGTAATTGGGTTGAATCTGATTTTTATGTGGTTTTAAGACAGCCACAAAACATCTGGGGTTTTTCCTTTCAGAAATCTTTACAAAATACAGAAATTTGTGTTGCTACTCTTAGGGCTTTTGCTTATTTTGAGCCAACTGTGGAACCTCTGCATAATGAGGGTCAGTCTGGACAACCCCCAGAATGAATCCTGAGAGGAACTGAAGTGTGGGTGAGCTTTTTGTTGTGTCAGCTCCATCAGCTGTAGACCTGAGGAGCACCCTGAGTACAGCACTCCCTCTGTTCATTCTGCTTTGGCTGGGAGGAACTCCTTGAGCTTCTCTGATCAGATTATTGGTCTTGTCAGTGATATGATCCCTCTGGACTGCCTGAGGCTCAGAGTGAAGTCATTCAATAATCCATCACTGCATCTCACAAAGAGACAGGGATGCTCTTCATGCAAATCACACACAGTATTTCCATCTTGAGAAAATGGAAGATAGCCAGCCACCCTTTTTCTTAATCAAGTGCTGTCTCAGGGGCATGAAATAGGGATCTTTCCAGATCTGAAAAAAACCCAAACCCTAGGGATAAAATGGCATTTTATGTGAGAGGTATGGTCTTTTGACAGGATATAATTGTAGTAATAAAGATCCAAATAGCAAGTATCTTTGGGATATGAGATGTTCATAGTAGCATCCCACTATATTTTAGTGTATCAGAGGGACTATAAAAACACCAACTGTCAGCAGCTGGGTTACCAGAACAATTTTGGCAATGTGAACTCCAGTCAGTGTTCTGTCTTACCAGCTGGAAAACAACAGGATATCTGACTTCCAGATAGACAAGGATGGGCAGATGCCTCATCCAAAGCTTGAGAACCTTCTATGAGATGTCTTTTATCCCTGTAAAATTTCAGTAATTGGGCAGTGGTGTAGTTTGGGGTTCTCCCCCATGCCCCAAGTGCTGCAGCTCTGCCTGGGGACAGCAGTAGGTCTGTACTGCCAGAGTCCAGGTAGCCTGAACTGGAAAACAGCCACAGCTGAGCTTATCCTCTGCACAGGACTCCAGCTGGGTCACTGCCCATGTGAGATTCTTTCCACTTTTGTCTCTTCCTTTGCTCCCTGCCCTTGGCTGTGCCCCAGATGGGTCTGAGCAGGGAGTGAGCACCTGTGCTGCTGCTGCTGGCACTCACCTCCAGCAGGCACAGCAGCTGTGCATTAACTGAGGCTGGACAAAGTAGCTCCTGGCTGTGAAGCAGCTCTGCTGAGCCATGATGAGCATTAACTGTTTCTCCTCTAGCAGAGGCTGAGCTGTTCTCAGGGTTTGGCTCACTCATTTCTATAGTATTGCTGAGTAAGATTTGAGCTGAGGTGCTCTGTGATCCTGGTAGCAGTTTAATCTATGCTAACCTGATTGCCTGAAGATTTTACCAAGTAAAGATCACTCTAGAAAGCAGACAATACAGATTTTTCAGTGTTTAATGAATTAATGAGTAGATTTTTCATGGTCTTGATTTCTGTATTTTAATAGTAAGCATAGCTTAACTTACTTTCTTGCCCAAGTAGACTTTAGTGATTTCTTGTTTAAGCAAAAACAATGGCAGGGCCAAACTAGCTCTTTATTCAAAATGGAGTTTGCATTCTGACATTAAAACCATGTACATGTATGCAAAGTCCATTCTGGCATGGAATATCATGGCTTGCCCTGTACCTGTAGGAAGGGTTGTGAATTTTATTTAATTTTCAGAACATCTTTTTGACATGATTAGCTATGATCATCTGCTTTCTTTTACACCTGACAGAAGCTAAATTAGTTTTACAACCTGAGCAAAACCTTCCAGTTTGGGACCCAGCACTGATGACAGAGCAGCAAGGCTGTATTGGGTGTCTGAAATGTTTTTCTTATGTTTCAAATGTTGTTGAGTTAAAACTCCAGTGGATTAAACTGCCTGATTAGGGTAAAGGTTTTGAGATGTTTTTAGCTGTTGGTTGAGTGGCACTAATAGCTGTGTTTGAATTGTGAGTTATTTGTCCATTTAAAGGTGAAATTTATTCTGCCTTATTCTGCAGAAAAGATTACTCTAAATGTTTCAGTATGGGATAATATAAAATCACTCCCACAGAGGTGTAACACTAAAAGGAAAAAAAACCAAACCCCAACCGCAGGAACTCTTTGCAATGCCTGTACAAACAAACTTTTTTTCCAAAACTTTCTTTAAAAGTCCACTAGAAGTCCAGAATCTTGTGACAGGGAGCAGGGCTGCCAAGGGCCAGAGCAGCTTGTTTTGCAATTGGGCCCTGGGGAAATTGCTACATCTGGGGGCTGGGTTGGAGCTGTAAAGCACATGCTTCTGAGGACTGGGGGGGCTTTCCTAAACAAACATATTTCCTAAACAAATATTAATAGATTCTCTGCCATGCACAGGGGAAACCTGCTGATGTTATCACAGTAAACCTTTATGCTATTAAACTGGAACTGCTGAACACTGTGCAACCACTTAGAGGGGCACGTGCTGAGTGCCATAATGCCCTTGTGTGAAAGGTATGTGGGGCACTGGGACAGGAGGGTGAGGACCAACTGCTGAGTGCTGTGAGGGTGGCTCTGCCCAGGAAAGAGCTGGGTCAGTACAGCTCTCACAGCCTGCCCTGCAGAACAAGAACAAGTGCAAATCCATGGGAAAATGTGACATTTTGTGACACTTCAGGCCTCTCCCAAAACTATCCCTCTCCATGCCTTGTGTGAAACGGCCAATGTCACTGCTTTTTGTGTGCCCTGCAGGAAGGATGTGGCCCTGCCTGAACAGCCTGTGCTGGGCACTCAGCAGAGCCTCCTGTGCACTGCCCGAGGCCAGCCTGGGCTGGCAACCCACAGCTCCCAGCAGCTGCTCCTTGGGCAAGAGGCTGTTCCTGGCCATAAGCTCCTTACAGATGAATTCATCATCTGTTTCCCACTGGTGCTCAAACAAGCACTATTGACTGGCTGGCATGCTCCACTTTCTTACCAACTATAATTGATAAGATTGAAAATCTGCTTCTGCTTGTCCACTTAAATTATCTTCTCTTTCTTTCTTCCTCTTTTATCTTCCTGTTTCCTCAATTCCCCACTTTTTTATGATACCCATAACAGTCCAAAGTCTGCAGAATTTTGCTTTTTTGTTGTTCCTCTTCTTTCCCCCACAGAATGTGTTACCCAAGGGGCAGCAATAACGATTTGTGGTCAGGCATGAGACAGATATTTCAGGGTGTTTGATCTGGTGCCGAACCAACCCGAGGGAGCCACTGTGCTCCCACCCTGCCTGGCTGGGTGTGCAGCCCTGAGCTGGGAGCCAGCAGGGCCCTGAACCTCAAGGGCAGAGGACAAGCTGCTGCTCTTTGCTCCTAAACTATCGCTGCTTTACTGATTAAGCTCCTGCAGCAAGTTTTAGGTTTAAATACAATTTCTTTGGCATGATAATCAACAGCAAATGAGCATGTACGACCTGCAGACTCACAGCCTCCCTGCAGTGCTGTGCTTTACTGCCCCTGCTCCTCCCTGCTCCCAAGCTGATGAAGCCAATGGATTTTTTTAAAAACAGTGCTTGTTTGCCCCCTTTATCCCTCTCTTCTGCAATGAAAAGTTTCTCACAGCATCAAGGCTGGAGACACAGATTAATGCCCTTTAATTACCTACTCATAATATACAAAACAAAAGCTTTCTCACATCGTTCTTTCAATGTTTACTAAAATAGAGACCTTGCTCTGGCAGATCACTCCTTCACTGGCCAGAACTCACGCTGGAGGTTAACAGTTCCCGAAGTTAATGATTATCTTGCCCTGTTTGCTCAGTGTTTCAGAGTTAAAACATGTAAATATGCCTCCCCCGTGTAATTGCTGTGGTCAGCCAGCGATGAGCTCTGCAGCAAACATAAACACAGCTATTAGCAGAGACAAATGCTTCTCCCTGGCTTGGCCTCTTAGGGCTCCCAGCAGTGTCAGCTCCCCCAGAAAACAGCCGGGATAAGGCTGTCCCGCTGGCGCTGGTGATTACACAGAGCCTGCTATGAAAACCCCCTCTCAAAATAGCAATTTCTAATCTCCCCTGAGGCCATTAATCAGGTTTCTAATCCAGCAAAGCTGTCCATACTGTACAGGCTGTGATCCCCAGGCCTTTATTAGAAACCCCTCTTGGTCACAGCATTTACTGGGTCAGGGGACTGATTGTCACGTTTGTCTGGCAGGAATAGCTGCCCGTGTATTCTGTGAGACAGATCTGGGATAGTGGTCAATGCCAAGACCTGGCTGCACTTACCTGTGAGGGCTCCACTTACCAAAGGCTCATCTGCATAGAAACATATCCCAACGTCAACTCAAATTCGGTAATTCCTGACGACTTAGAGTAATCTCTGCTTTTCTGGAGACAAATGCAATACCAGTTCTATCTGATTCGTTTCAGATCAGAAAGGAATGTCCTGAAAATGTGTGACAGTCAAAACTTTCTGGGCAGCTTCACAAAAGCAGAGGAGGTTTTACCCAGGTCTTGACTAAATCCCGGCTGGGTAATTGCAACTGCCTCTTCTCCACCACTCCCCGGGTGATTCCATCTCGGAGGACCTGATGTGCTGTGGAGGTGGGGGGATGTGACTGATGTGTGTAGCCTCCACACAAAAATGTGACATTTGCAGCATTAATGGAGATCCCTCTGGCAAAAGGCACTGTACAAATGCAAATCCATTGCTCACGAAGTGCTGCAGCACCCTCGGGCAGGCTGGGCTCGGGCAGGGGGTGTTGCCGAGGCAATGGGCTGCTAAATCTCCTCCTGCCACGGGAGCTCCTGAGGATCCCTGCAGCCCACAATGATATTTAAACACTGAGGCGCTGCTGCAGAGACCCAGCTCCCACAGGGGCTCAGCTGGAGGATGCTCTGGGGTCGGTGGGGGCCTGTCCTGGTGCTCAGCAGTGTCGTGACTGCTCATGGAGGGGATGCTGCAGCTGAGCCCCACCTGAGGATTTGCCTTGGTGGTTCCTGGTCCATAGGGTTGTGCCATGCAGCTCAGTGTCCCTATCAAGCTGGAAGAGGATGCCAAGGGGCAGGCAGGCAATGGGGAGCTCAGGCTGGTGGGCAGTGCTTTCTGTGCCCCAGGGCTTGTTATCCAAAGGCTAATGCAAGTGAGCAGGGCAGACATGGGGACTGGCATCATAATTCACCCCACAGCATGGGTCCTGCTGGCTGAAATCCTGGGCACTGTGGCCAAGAGAAGAGTCCCCACCTTGCTCAGCCGCCCCTCCTGTCCTGAGCAGACCCACGGGGGTGTGGAGCCAGCGTGCCCTGGGCTCGGTGCTGTGAGCACAGGGCAGTGACTCATTCTGCCACTGGGGACTCTGGGTGTGGATGCCTCACTCACGTCTCCTCTTGGCAGCAGCAGCTTCTCCTGCTCAAGGGCTTTTGCTGCTGCCCAGCATGGCACAGGGCGGTGGCCAAGCACTCATGGTCCTGGTCTGCTGCTCTGATCACATCAGGCCACAAACCTGCACTAAAGGTACCTGCCTCATCCCTTGGTTTCCTAGGAGTGCAGCAGCTGGCCTGGCAAGCAGACGCCAAGCCCACAGGGCCAGTTAAATCAGCAAGCAGTGACCATTACACAGAGCTTTGCATGACGAAGCATTTGCAGCTATGCCAGAGGGTGGGGGGAGTGTTTTCAATCTTTGCTTTTCCCATTTGCACTGTGGATGCAAAAGAACGGCGAGGTGGGACACGGCCTGCACACACAGGTGGGGTGTTGGAGCTGTGTCCAGCTGCTGGAGCCCAGGGGCTGCCTTGCCTGTGACCAGCAGGGCCTGGGCACAGTCCCTGGCTGCAGGGCACTACCCAGAGCAGCAGGTGATGGAGTTGGGAGCTCCTGCTGGAAACCAGCCCCAACGCAGGGACAGGCACTGCTGAGCACTGCTCTGGGCCTGTTCAATGCTCAGGCTCCTGGTGTTGAAAGGAAAACTTATTTCAGTGCAATAAACATAATGTGAGATGCAGCTGCAGCAATGGGACATGGGCAGCATGCCCAGCTGTCCTTCTCAGGAGATGGCAGCTCCCCAAGACTTTTTCCAACCATTCCTTTGCATCTTTTGGCTTTTCTCTTTGTCATTTTTTCCTTCCTATTCTCTCTCTTTCCTTTTTCTCTTTTTTCCTCCTTTACTCTCTTCTCCTTGGCTCTTCATTTCTGCTGTGCCACAATCAGACAAAGCCTGACAGCCAGGAGCAGTTACTGACTTTGTGAGCTGCTCATATCCAGCAATGCCATGGCCTGACTATGCTGGCTGGGACAGAATTCCTTCCTGAGGGCAGGATTGGTGCTGGTGCCCAGGAGGGAGCTGAGCTGGTTCCAGATGGAACATCCAATCCCTGTGCCCACACGAGCTGCTGTTCTGGCGCCTGTTTGTGAGCATTAACACACCGTGGTTTTGCCACTCCAAAGCCCCAGGAGTTGTAACAAGAGCCAGGGCTTCACTCAACACTGGCAGTGTGAAGGGCTTCATGGAAACTTCTCTGGTTTCTGCACGTCAGCTCTGAAAACCAAGCTCATCTCCTCCAAGCCAGGCAGCAGGTCCCACACTTGAATTCTGTCCAAGAGGCGAGGGCAGCAGCCAGGCTGTGCAAGGATCTCCAGCCTCACATCACGGGTCACTGAGATCTGCCCTGGGCAGCAGTAGCAATACCAGTAGCAAGATCTCCTCCCATTTTCCCCATTTTCCTCTCTTTTCCCCATGTTTGCATGAAGCTAAGCTACACAAATACACAAATACAAACACAGTGTCCCTTCAGACACTGGATAGACAAGTGAAGATTGTTGCTATTCTCCCAGGGAAGTTTCCCCGTGGTCAGCACTGGATGCTGGACTTAGTAGACGGGCACAGACAGAGACCTCAGGACTGTCCCCCTGCTCCCCATTCCTCAGCACTCTGCCACCACCTCCAACTGTGTCCCTTTGGTACCAGCTCTGAGTGACTCTGGTTTGGCCTTGTTGTTCTGTAGGATGGATTTTAAGGGAAGGTGAAAGTGTGGCAGGGGTGAGGAGGTGGCAGAGTTGGGCCCTGGGCTGAACAAAGCTCAGGCTGGCACCGATTCCTCGACAGAGCAGCTGTGCTCTGTGAGCAGGGTGTGTGCCAGCCCCCTCCCTTGGAAAAAACACATGGATGCTAAAAAAACCCAACAGGCCAAGCTCTAGCAATATGCAACTTGTTTTGTTAGAGATTAATTGCTCCAACAGACGCCAGGCACTGTGCTGAGCTGGATATTTAACCTACTCAATATTAAGTTATTTTAGTTATTTTGTTTTAAGACAGGAACATTACAAATTTCATCTGTGCTTTGACAGGGAGGTCACAAATCTGCCAAGATGTTCACCTTGCCTCCGTGCAACTCCAGGAAGGGGGCCAGGAGCAGAGGGCTCCACTTCCAAGAGTCCAACCCCAGAGTTGTGGGATGCAGGCTGGTGTGGGTCTGGAGAGCACTCTGCCCCCAAGACACGGGTGATGGCAGAATATGAGACCCTTCATGTCAATGCTGGGCAGAAATGCCATGTATTGACTGATCAATTCACCCCTGAGCATCTGCCACCTCCTGGCAGGGCTGCTGAGGGCCCCCTGCCCCCCACCAAAGGCCCTTTGCCAGGCCCAGCAGTGCTCCAGGTGGTTTCCTTTCTGGAAAGGGTTCAGGTGCCGCCCAGAGCACGGGAGGGTTTTGCTGACCCCGCAGCCTGTAATCTTACTCCTGGACTTGAGACACCTCTTGGCCCCGTTCCCCGCTCCTCTGTCCCCAGGACGGGCTGTAATCATCTCTTGGCAGGACAGCCCTGACCTGAGCAGTCCGGCTCCCAGCAGATTTCCCCAGCCTCGCCAAGTGTTTGCAAAAATACCCGGTGATTTATTCTCGACAGCTCAGCCGAACGAAGAAAAAAGCACATTGCTCTTTACATCTATTCTTAATTTTGTTGTTTTTCCTTATAACAGAGGTTGCCAATAATAATACAGCAGGAACAGCTCCTGGCCCCAGTCCTGACAGCTCTCTACCCTTTTTTGTGGCAAGTGCCAGCCTGGTTTCTTGCCAGCCCAGTGTCTGCTGACAGTGTCCGGCAGCGATGTGGGCGTGACAGTGAGAACAATCCGTGCTCCCTCTTGCCATGGGAATGGCAGGTGACACCCAGCCCTTTGCTGCCACTTACAGTCACTGCGAGGTGACAGCTGAGACCCCTCCCCTCACCCCCACCCTCCCCAAACGGCTGGTTATGGAAATAGGGTCGGATGAAATGGAAAACCAACAGAGACAGACAAGGCAGGGAGCACTGACTACGCCCTTGCAAGACCGGACCTGGGAAAAGCCTCACCATGACTGGCAAAAGAGAAACCAGGAACATCAACCCTGCCAAGGTGGGGTGGGTGGTGTTACTGAACATCAGCCCTGGCAAGGTGGGGTGGGCGGTGTTACTGTTTCCTTGTCTGCACTGGGAGTGGGGCTGGCAAGGGAACCGAGCTCTGCGTCCCACCCCACAGAGCCGGTGGGGATAAGCACGCTGTTTGCCTGGGAGGGGGAAATACATCAGTGTCTTAAAATGTGACCCTCCAGGTTATTCACTATGTAAATATATGCTCTTAACTAATCAAAGCTGTAAAACTCAGTTGACGTCTTCCTTGTGTCCCTGCCTGCCTCGTCCCAGAGCTCCACAAGGTCTGCAGCCACAAAAAGAGTGAAAAATGTGCTTATTCAGCTGAGACCCTGGGAGCACTGAGGACATGGAGGCAGCCCACGACTGACAGATATGGAGCAGGATGGAGAAAGCAGGATTATTACCTGGCATGAGGCTGGCATTGGCAAATAGGACAGGGAAGGTCCAGCCATGCTCCCACTAGCTGGGATGCTGCAGGACCTGGACACAATGCCTCCATTGCTGGACAAAGAAAAGCTGCTTCCCCGTGACTGTTGAAGACTGGGAATCCTGTTCACAATCAGCCCCTTTCCCAAGCATTCCCACCTCCCACCCACCTTTCCCAGGGGTAGCCATGGGGCTTGACCCCCATTTCCATGTTTCCTGGGGAGAGGCAAGAGGGCTGAGCCCTGCATCCCATCTCTGGGACTGCCGAGCCCTCCTCCCCCCGCCAGGCCTGGGCTCCCCTCCCTGCCGCCTCCTGCCGCGGCCTGGCACACAAACCCAGCTGCAGAGCCGGGCTGTGCAACACTCAATACTGGGAATCTGGGCAGCTGCCAGGGACTTTGATCCCCAGCCACAAAACCTCCTCCACGAGCTGCCTTCTCTTGCGAAATAACCTCCTGGGGGGGCTGAGCTGGCGTGTGCTGCCCCTGAGACCTCTGCAGCCCCAAAAAGGGAGCTTGTCTGGTCAGCAGCCTCACCCTGCAGTGATGCAGTTCCATTCCAGTGCCAGGGCCTGTGCCAGTGGTGGAACTGGGCAGACGCGTGAGGCACCAAATGCATTTACCTTGGACTGCTCCCAAGCACTGCTGTGCTTCTCCCTGGTACCTCTGCACATTCCAGCCCCTGCAAGGCCAGCTGAAAACCTTCCCAGCTGGGAAACCCCAGGCAGAGGGTATGTGCCTACTTTGGCACTCAGCCTCTTCTTCCAGAGGTGCCCAGTGGGGCAGGACAGGCAGCACCGTGGGGCACTGGGATCCTGATCCTGCACTGCAGGCTAGGTGGCTGGTACAGAGTTATCAGAGGTGGATGATAGTGACTGCCTTAAAACATTCTTAAAAGATTTTTAAAATATTTTTTTCCCATTTTTTTTCTTCCCAGAGGTGGCCAGCAGCCACAAGCCCACCCTGGCTCATGGTGGACAATGCTGAGCATCTGGGTACAAGATGGGCTGTGCAACATCAGCCTGGCCAGGTGTGACAGAGCCACAGGTGCCCTCTGTTAAAGGGCTGACTGAGCCACTGATAAACAACTTGTTTTTCCCATTTTTGCTGTCTTTCTTCCAATGCCAGCATCATCCACCTTTTACATTATTTAAAGGCATGGATGAGAAATTGAGAGATTTTTTAGTGAATGACAGACTGCAGCTTGATCAAATCAAGGGATGTTGAAATAGATGGCAGAAGAACATCTGGGGCTTCTCATAGCAGAAAGCCCCCTATGCAGCAGATAAATCCTATCCCATGGTCCAAAATGCTGCCAGATGGACACTGGCATTGCAGTCACACCCAGCCCTGCTGTGAGCTGCTTTTATTTCACTGTTCTGTAGTTAAACCCAGATTTTCCCCATCCTTGTTTGTCACTTTTATGAGCATTTATGCTCCTTTACTTCTAGTTAGCCACAGCCTTATCGCTCACACCCACGGACACCATGTGTCAGTGAGACACTTCTGCTTTTTGTCCTGGGACTGCCTCAACCTGCCCCCACATCCTGACCATCCTCTGGGCCTGAGAAGGGTAGAGTACCTGCATTTAACAGCACTCCAGTGTCACCAGCTGTGGCTCCCCAAGCCCAGCAATAACTTGGGAGTGTTTTCCTGCTCTGCCAAGAAACCTGAGGGACTCCCAGTGCCCTCCTCCTGGTCTCCCTGCAGCTGGACTCCAGCACACACACTCTTGGTCACGCCTGGATTATGATTTTGCAGGCCTGAGCTGACACCCTCCAGGTCCAGAGCTTCACCTGCAGCACCCTCCTGGGTCTCTGATTTCCAGGAACTGCTGCAGCTCCTGGAGCTGGCTGGGACCAAGGGCAGCTCAGTGTGCTGGTCCTGAGCAGTGCAGATCACTGCTGGGGCTGCTGCTGCTCAGCAGCGTGGGAGAATTTCCTTTCTTTACGAGCCAGAGCGCTGTACTTTCCTGCCCTCCCCAAGGTTCCCATGGACTGGGGTGAAATCAGGGATTGGCTCCATGTCAGCCCCCACACAGGGAGTGAGACAGGCCTGCTTCTGGTCCCAGAGGAGGGATGGAGGCAGCAGCAGCAGCAGTTCACCCTCCTGCCAGACCAACCTGGGCCATGGCATGCAACAGCTCCACAGAGCTGGGCATGGACATGGCACCCAACACTTTCTCCAGAGAACAGAACTTTTTTTGACCTCTCAAAATTAAAAAAAAAAAAAAAAAAAAAAAAAAAGAAAGTCCTAACCCCAAACAGTTTTTTTAAGGAAAACCAAAGATTAGAAACACTGTAAGCAGTGGAGACAAAGCACCAAAAATAGCACCCGAAGTTTCCTCGGCGCACTCTCCCTGCAGGCAGCCTGCACTATATTTGTCTTCACTTGCCATTTCTGCTGCAATCAATTTGCAATGGCCGCTGGCGAGGAACCCATCTATTAAAAGCTCGGCTGAGATCTGTGGTGAAGATGTCTCCAATAAAAAAATGTGGCCATTCATTAAGAAAAACAAACAAAACAGTGTCCCTCTCTGCAGACTTTCCTGCTCCCAACAAAATCCACTAAAACCATCCCTGGCCATGCTGTCCAGGCTTGGGAGCAGCTGTGGGAGCCCAGTGCGGGTTTCCTTCCACCAGGGAGGGATTTGCTCTGCAGCTGCTCCGAGGCTTGGAAGCACTCAGTGTTTGCTGCCTGTTGTGCTTTATCTCCACGATTTGCTGCAGGCCACCCTGGGGAGGCAGATTCCCTCCGGGTCAATTGCTTTTATCACAAGACAAATGTTTTCTATCATCCCTTTCATCCCGGGATGAAAGTGCAGCAAGGAATCACACGCTTTCTGCTTTCTGTGCTGCCTTGGTGGGCTGTGCTGCCGGGCTCCTCTCCCCCCACAGAAATGAGGAAGGAGGGACAGGGAAGGCAAACAGGAGCCTGGAGTCATTCCTGCCTTTGCCTAAAAAATAACCCCATGGGGCTGCCTAAAAAAATAACCCCACAGGACTCCCTAGGGACACACAGCTCTGCCCCCAGGTTCCTGTCCCAAAAGCATCGTGGCCAGTGCTGACACCAAACTGGTTTCTCTCAGAGCCAGGCACTGGCTGGGGCCTGTCTGACCCCTCCACTCATGAACAGAACACTGAGAGAGGCAGGAGAGCTGTTTAAGGAGGCCAGAGCCCATGCAGCCAAACACAACAGTGGCTGCAGGGGGATACAATTGCTGCCTATAAATAGTGCTAGGAAGCAAACATTAGGGAGGCAAAAAAGCTATTCAAGCTAGAGGACAATGTTGGCACTAAAGCAAATAGATATAATTAGCCATTAATAAATGAAGGCCAAAGATTAGGGAAAGTATCTAATATCAGAAAAGTGAGAGCTGGAAAGGCTTTCCAGAGGGAAAAGCAGAGGAGACCTTGACCAGCTTTTATAACAGGCTGTGGCTATTTTTTAAAAGCCATTAAGTTATGAGTTGTCAAACCCAGCCTGCTGTGATTGCTGGTGAGCCTTTTTTCTGTATAAAAGGGAAAATTCGGCGTCTTTGTGATGTCAGGAATGGTAGAGAGGCCTAGGAAGCTGCCCTGATCCCCACTCTGCTTCCTCCTCCCTTGGTCAGATCAATCAATCCCAGCCTCTTCTGGAGCCCTCTGTGCCTTCTCTGCCCCTCACAATGCAGTGAAGTCCAGCCCTTCTCCAAACCTGCCTGGAGAGATGCTTTAACCTCTGAAAGCTCCACAACAATGCTGGAGTGGGCAGGTGCTGGCCCTGTGCCATGGGCTTGCCTATGGGGATGTGGGGCTGGGGAGGGTTTTTCTCACCACAGTTGAGGCATTGTGCTGGCAGCAGCTCCTGCCAGCCTGTCCTGCGGTGGCCAGCAAAGGGCTGCCATGGCTGCAAGGCAGGTGGATGCAGGGGCTGGTGCCTGTGGGACACCTGCCTTGTGCCCACACCAGCCCTTCACACTGGCCCCAGTGCCACAAGTCCTGTCCCTGCACTGTTCCCCTGGAAAAACCAGACTGGACACCCCTGGGGTGCCTCCACGGGAACTCCAACACCCCTGGCCGTTGTGGCAGGGCCGTAGTTTGGATGATCAGGGGTTGCTCTGTGCTGCCTCAGCAGAAACCTCAGGAAGACTCAACTCACAGGTGATAAGAGGGCCCCTGTTACCTGAGACAGGCAGCTGCTGCCATGGCTTTGCTTTACTTTGCAACCAGGGGAACTGCAGGAGTAATCTTCCCTTGAAGCTCTCGCAGGGAATCAGGTGCCTTTTCTGGAACATACATGTTAGCCAAGGAGCCATTATTGGCTGAGTATCTGTACGGGTACGGTAGTGACAGAGATGGTTCCTCCTCGGTTGCTATTTCCAGAGAATGAAGTCACCGGGCTGCAGCGCCTGAGCTCCCTGGAGGCTGAGTCAGTGCCGGCCCTGCCGAGGCTCCGTGCGCGGCCCCCACTTCTCAGCAGCCCCCCAGGGTCGCTGCCCCGGGGCTGAGGGCTTCAGGCACTGAATCAAAATGGCGTCAGGCCAGCCCCACACGGCTTCACTGCGGGGGCTCCGCTGGCCTCAGCTCTCCCGCCACCACCAGCTCTGTCCCGAACAGCTGCGTGCCCCTTCTGTGGGAATGTCCCTCGCGGGCCATGGCTCTGGCCCCTTCCCTACAGTCCCAGCACAGGCTGGTTAAATCCTCCACAGGGCTGTGATAACAAATGCACTCCCCAAAGAAAGAGAGGAAGTGAAGCTGCCCGGCCCCGCCGCCAGGCTGTAACCCGGCCGGGCCCGGCGCTGCCGCCTCTTCCTGTGTCGGCTGAGGGGTTTGTTTGCCTCCTCCAAAGCAAACAGTGTGAAAACTCGGGGGGTGTTTTGGCAAATCCCCTCCTCTTGCTTATAAAAGATGCTTCCTGTGCCAGCTTTCCGACATCCTGTTCCTTCCAAACGTTGCTGGCCATCGGTGGCAGGGGGATCCCATAAGTATTTGACACTTAGAACCGGGTTTATCTGCCAGCTGCTCCCTCCACCTGCAGGGCGGCCATGGCCATGCCTGGGACTCTGCCAACAGCTGACGGGACTCAGCCTGTGCTGGGCTCAGCTGTGTCTTAAAAGGGATGGAGGGAAAAGCAGGATTTCCTTGGAGACCTTCAAACACAGTTTGACTTCTCAAAGTTTGTGGCCCCACATGAGATGGGAACCACCATGATCAACCATGTAAAGCTGACGCAGAGCAACTGGTAGTCTGAACTCCTGGGCTGCAGCCATTCAAACCAGCAGGGAACAGGCAAAATTAAACCAAACAGTAATATTTTTGGCTTTTTCTCTTGGTAAATATGGAACCAGAATTGCAGCTACTTGGCTTGAAAAACTGTTCAATCTGTGCTGTTTCCCACACAGACAATACTTTGCTCCTTGAGGGGCCAGGCTGAATTCATGCCAGAAAAAGCAGAGGTGAAGAGCTGAGTCCCCCGTGAGCCCCCTTTGTGTATGGAAACAATCAGCCCCAGCTGCCAGCCCCACCACACACCACAGCCCTCTCAAGGGTGGTTTGATCTCTGCCATGGTGCCAGATCTCAGGAAACAATGAATTCACTGGTCACCCAGTGCCTTTCAGCAGAACAACTCAGGTATGGAGCAGTGCAAAGTACGAGAGGGCTGGTGTTATTCTAGTCAAGGCCAGCCAAAAGCTTCTTCAGCCCCTGGTTAAAATCCTACTTTTTCTCTCTAAGCACATTTACTGGAAAAGTGTCAAAGAATGTAAAAATGTGCTTACAAACAGCACAGTGGTTCCCAGGAGTGAGTTCCTATAGTCAGGCTGCACAATTCTTGCTGATCCCTCTGGCCATAGCAGGAGCTGGCTGGGTATTCCCTTAACGCACCATTTTTGCTGGAGAACCAAGTGATGAAAGGGAAAAAAAAGGTTTCAGTACAGTCTCCTTCCTCCCCTTTCTGGCTCAGGTAGTGGAAATTGCAGGTCACCCTGCAAAGAGCCAGGTTTTGGAAAAATGAGGGATACAGCCCACTGCCTTGCTCTCTGTGCCCTTGCCATCTTTCAGAGAAGAGCTTGTGTCACACTGGCCCTGTGGATTCCAACAACTGGAAGGGAAGTTGAAATTAAAAAGAAATTTACTTGAATACACAAAATTAGGCGTGTGGGAGGGATCAGAGGTAGGGCTCTGCAGTTCAAAACTTCACTGCAGGGTCTGGCTGTGGTGGAACAGTGCTGGCCCCACAGAGCTCTCACGAGTGTCTGGCCGCTGACTCAACACTGGGCACTGGCCAAACCCTTGGGCCACAGCAGCACCCTGGGGATGGGCCAGAGCCAGTGTCCCCCAACCAGCCAGCAGACCAGAGAGCTGGATCCAGGTCCAGAGGTAAACCATGGCTGGAAATCTTCACCCCTGCTTGGAGCAAAACTGAAAGAGTCACACTCAGCTCTTCCTAGAAGCCAGGAAATTGTTCTTTCATGTCCGATGTTATGGTGGGAAATGGCGAGCACAGGGCAGTTCCTGGAAGGGCAGCAGTCCCTCTGCCCTGTGAACAGCAGTGCTCCTTCAGGGACTGCAGTGAGCTCTGCCAAAAAGCTGGAACAGAGCAGGAAAGTGGGCAGTTATCTCTACAGCCTGCTGCCCCTCGGATCAATCTGAAATGGGAGCCCTTGCCACACCTCTGCTGCCTTCCTTGTAATCAAAATCTCCTTCCTTTCATAATAATCTCCATTTTAATCTAGTATAAAACCAGCATTTTATCCTTATGGATTAATAAAATTGCCTATCCCAGCTCTAGCAATGCTGTGAACTTGACTACTCAAAAGTGTGTTGAAGTATGCTGAGTTAGGTAAAGGGGATCAATAACAATTTATCATGAAAGGGCTCTAATAAGACAGAAGAAACTCAGCTTTAGGAAAGTACCATCAAATCCCCCGTTGCAGTAATCAAACGTGTTATTTCAAATTTAGACGTTTGCAAAACAAACTCCCCCTATTATTCTTTCAAATTAGTTTGAACTTCCTATAATTTAACAAAGATGTGATCATATCCGCAGAGATCCCAGAATTCCTTATGAGCCTCTTAAAAAGCAGGAATTAATCATTTCCTTGTAAAACAATCAAGTTTGCAATGCTGTGATCTTGTAAATAACAGTTGAACAAAGTCAAGCACTCAAAAGAAAATAAAAGTATTTAATGCAAAATATTTCCAAAAGTTTTTACAGCAATTTCCTATAAATGGAGTATTTTCTTAAAGAATGAAACCACTGATACAAATGTATTGTTCCAAAGGGGATTACAAAACTTTCTCCTCAGCCACACAGAGGTAGAGAGGGCATTTCTCTTATCTGAAAACACCTAAGATGAACTGAAAAGTGATATTCAGAATCTAGCCTGCTATGTCTAAGTTATGGTAACACACAGATTCTTTGGGATTAAAACTTCACAGGCTGATATATCTTTACCCCATAAGGCCTTTATTAAGATTCCTAATAATTTGTGGTTATGTAATGGAAATATCTGAGATGCCTGTCAGCTACATTATGTGTTTTTTCCTAATGATGGGAAGCCTGACATTGGAGCAGACTATGGGGAGTTCTACCCTGCAAGGACCAGGCTTTAGGGATGGGTGTTAAACAAAACAAACAAAAGAGTTGTTTCCATTCCTGCTCAGTTGCTCAAGGCTGTAGTTTCTGGCACCTGAGGGCAGGTGTGAACTGGTGCATCCTGGCACCTCTGGCTGTCCAGTGGCTCAGGGGAGGGCAGCCACTGGGAGGAGTAAGTGGTGCAGCTGCCCCGGGCTCCCCATGTAGATTTGCAGCTTCCCAGGCTGCTGTTGGAGGCTTTAATGGGTACAGAGAGAGCTCACTTGGAGTGAGCAAGGCCCTTAGATGACAGCAGTCAGTCCAGACAAAATTGGTCCTTGTTGAGAAGCAGCAGGAGGCAGCTGGAAGGTAGGGGCAGGACAGGCTGGAGCCCTTCCACAGAGCTCTCCAGCAGCACAGGAGCTTCCCAGGACATGAATTCATTCCCTTGCTTGGCACACTTGGCTGGTCTGGAACAATTACCTGTAAAAGGAGCTCTTTCACCACTGTAGCTGTTCACTGCAGTAGTGCCCTGCAAGGCTGGGCTCTGCCTGGGCTGCTGCCAGCCAAGCAGAGAAAGGCTCCAGCTGATCCCTGGGGAGCTGGGCTGCCTGCTCCCTGCTTTGCAAAACAACAACAAAACAGCCTTCGAGGAAGATGCAGTGGGGGAATGTGCTCTCTAGAAAACAAAGCCACATTAACCAGCCTCAACAAAGCAGCAGTTTTCTCTGCCAGTGGAAGGGCTGGCTGGTGCCTTCCCTCCCCAGGACAGCCTGGCCTTTGGGCTCTCTGGGGCCACGTGGGAGGCTCCTGTTTGCGCTGTGCTGCCCCAGTGCTGGGCTCCCCACGCTGCTACCAGGAGCTGAAGTCCCCGAAGCCTGTGCTCTTCTTCTCTTTCTTCACAGCTGTGCTGGTTGAAGGCCCATCATCCTCCGCACTGCGCTTCCTGCAGCCAGAACGAAAACAACTCTGAGGGAGCCTTTACTGCCAGTGGGACCAGGGCAGCTTGGGTTCTGCCTGTTCTCTCCCAGCACCAGCTATACTGGGGCCAGCCCATCCCTTGTCAACTAGACAGGAGTGCAAGCTCCATGCCAGCATGGCTTGGGGGTCTTTGGCAGGCCCAATAAGAGGGAGCATGGATGGGATGGTTTGGATCAGGCTTTGAACACTCCCAGGAATGTGTTGAAAGCACAGAAAGTTCTCCAGGCCAGAGCTGAAGATTTAACAGCTGTACCTTTTTAGCATGGCCAGGAGAACGTAAGCCATGAGTTTTCCCACACCTTCTCACCTGCACTTGTGGCAGCAAAAGGATTTATGGGGAATTAGGCATAAAGCAGCTGGGAGGGCTCTTCCAATCTTTCCTGTTTCTTGAGCCCAGCCTGTTGCAGTTGCTGCTGTTATCATCAACCTCTCTTGAGCAGAGCTTGCAACCACAGGGAACGCTGTGCCACCAGCTCATGTGCTGTAGTTTTATTGTCAGATATCAGTAGCTGATAGGGAGAACACCAAACCCTAAATCTGCCAGAGCAGGCTGCAATGACTGAAGGTCCTTTCTACACTACCTGGTCCTTTCTGCAGAGCCACAACTGCTGGATTTCCTCTGTAAATAAGAGTGCAATGTGTCAGCAGTTTTAAGCTGGACATAGTATTTTAATGGACACAATATTCTGCAACTGAAAAATTTTACTGACACACTAAACTGACCTACCTGAGCTAACGTATTTCTGTTCTCACAGCTATGCAAATGCCTGTAAGTCACAGAGGCACACACAGGCTGATTAAATGGCTGCCCAGATCTGTGTATGCATAAATACAGGCCTTCATGTAGCAGACAGACAACAGCATTTTTGCAAATGCTTTTAGAGAAGTCTGCTAAAAATCAAGTGGAAGGCATTTATTTTAATTTTTCCAAAACACATGCTAAGCTGCTGCTCAGCCAGGATTCTGTGCTGTCCTTATGAAAGAAAGCAGTGCTGCCAATCCTGACAGGGGTACAAAGGGTGCCTGGGAGAGGATGCTTTAGGATAAGTCTGTCCAACCATCCAGGTACCCTGGAGCTACTCAGCTGCCCTGTGCTCCCACAGCAAGCCTGGGAGCCTGCTCTCCTTTCCAGCCATTTCAGCTGTGCTGGTACAGCTGTTTGTGTGGCTGAACAGGGAACCAGAGCAGCAAACTGACGGGGGCCTGGGGCAGCTACTTTGTGCAGGGCAGAAGTTGCTAAAAGAGAAATGTCTGTGGGACCATGGCCTTCAGAAATAGCTTCAGAAAAGGAAGAGGATAAAAGATGGTGTAGAAGTGACACAGTACAGTTCCTCAAAGACTTCTGAGTTCTGGAAATGTTTCTACAGTTCTGAAGTCAGCAGATGCTTTTAAAGACCAGCTTGGTCATGTTCAAGGGCTAAAAGAGAAGCTCAGCTAATGTGTGACCTTGAAAAACAACAGAAGTGAAGTAAACTCTTGACTGTTAGGGCTACATGAGGGTGTCTTTGCTGGCCTAAAATAAACATCTGAACAATGGCACAGGACAGGGCCAGCATCCAGCAGGAAAGGCACCTAAAATATTCAGCAAAAATCAGAAGGACAGGGAACTCACGCTGCAGCCATGTTGATGTATTTTCCAATCCCCTGCCGGTAAGTTTTAGGAGTCTGAACCTCTTTCTTTGGTGGGACCACTTCAGCTTTTATTTTGGCCGCTTCTTCTTCCTGCTGAAACTTCTCTCTTTCAGCAGCGACCTGTGGGAAGCAAAGGGTGCAATCTGTTGCAAGAGATAGTGCAGAATAAGGAGAAAATGTCTACAATTCTTTGAAGCTTTAAAGCACTCAAAACCAGCAATCAGCACTGCTGAGATTACAGGGCAGGCTTTAGGAGACAGCCCTCAAGGGCCACTACAAACAGGCTCTCTGCAGCCATTATAGCAAAACTCTTTCTCACCTGCAGGCACCCACAGCTACTGGGGGCATTTGAAAGGAACCCATCAGAAGCCTGATGGACTGGGAGCTGTGCCAGACTCAGTTACCAGAGTAACTCTCCACTGAAGGAGCGACTGGGATCCTGGCAAAAAGGCAATGTTGAATGGCAGCTGCTTAATCTTAGCTGGCAACCAGATGGACCAGGGAGCTGCCCATGTGCAAAGAAAACGCATTAAGTTGCAAAATCCTCTCCAGAAAAGCTTTGGCCTTTCAAAAAAACCTCAACCAACCAAGCAACCTCACCTGTGCATCTGCCTCTTCATAGGGATCAACAAAAACAGTTGTTGTCTCAATTCTTATTTCCTCCTGGAAGCAGAAGAGAAGAGCAGTTATTCCATCTGCTGATTAAGTTGTGCCATCTCCCCCTGTTTTGGTTTCAAGAAGTGCCAGCAGAGTGACCAGCACTGCCATGTGAGGCCACTGCCCCCAGTGCAAGGTGTGCACACACACCTTGGGACGGTCTGTTTTTGGGTCACTTTCCACATTCTCCATAGCAGTCAGAGTTTCAAAGCCACCAACCACCCTAAAAGAGGAAAGAGATGTTATTCAACTGTCACAACATACTCAAAACATTCCTACACCCTTACCTTTAATATATCTCATTTATGTCCATTACTCTAGCAGGTTTTTAAATCATCATGTTTGAGGGGAGAGCAGTCAGCAACTGTGTTTGGAAGACCTAAGATAATGTCATTCAGTGTGGAAGATAAGAATTTTTTCCTCAAATATGGGATATGAATTTAAAATTAAACAGAACATGGAACAGCCCAACACTCAGAGGCAAAGCAAAGCCCAAAACCTGTAAGCCACATAAACCAGCCAGATGAAGAAAAAGTCTTTTCTTCTTCTTTGTTTTCAAATATGAAGACCTAGGAGTGTTATATGAGACCTAGGAGTGTTATCAGGAAGAGACTGGTAACTACAGCACAGGAGAGCAGTGGCAGAGCTGTCTGCACTAATGCCACCAACACTGAGAGAACAGGATTCTTCCAGAAGAAAGCAGAAGAAACTCTGCTTTCATATCAAAGAAATAAGCAATGTCTTGACCAAAAACATGACTGTGAGCTCATGAGGGCTCTGGGAAGGCAGCAGAGCATCAAGTCACAGCCACAGGGTAAGGCCAGGGCACTTCTCAAAGCAGTTTTCACCTAGCAGGGCCTTAGATCCCTGGCTTCTCACTTTTCAAGTCAACATATCCAAACACTTGCTTGAAAATGTTTAAGGCTGAAGGCTTTCTGGACTGTTCCATGTTTATTTTCAAAAAAAAGTGTGGAACAATGGGAACATTCTATAAAAGCATATTTAGAAAGGATAAATGGGGAAACCCAGATAATTATAATCCTGTCATCCTGTCATTTATCCCAGCAAAATAATGGAATAGCGGAGACAGGACATGATTAAGAAAGAAAGGAAATAAGTAACAGCAATCAACAAGGTTTTGTGGAAAACAGTGTCTGTCAAACAACCTTCTATCTTTGAGACAACAGATGTGGCTAACAGGGATAACAGTGTCCACAGAACAGACTTCTGGAAGGCGGCTGATATTTTGATTGAGGAACCAGAATGCCATGAAGTGAATACAGTACACATGAAATAAAAAATTGGCTGACAGGTGTCAAAATCTAATTTTAAACAGGAACCACTGAGTCAGTATGTTTTCAGAGGGGTCCTGCTGGGATCAGCTCTTGGTCCCAGGGTATTTAACACTTTTATCCACTTCATCATCCACAATTAAATTTGAAAACAGCTATTCTTAGAAGAGCAGTAAATAAAGAGGAAGACAGGCTGTTGATGCTGAGTGATCCAGATCCATTAGCAAAGCAGGCTGTAGCTGGACAACATCTGTTTTAATAGAGCCAAGCCACATGGCCAAGAACCAAAAATACAGCCCATACTAACAGCTGTGGGACAATGAGAAGCAGCTGTAATTCTCAAAAACACTGCTCCAGGAGCCAGGGGAGTTTGGGGCCAGGGCAAGCCAAGAGCCAGCAATCCCCCAGCTTCAACAGGGGGTAACTGTTTTGAAGCCTGATTGTTGCTGGCACTACAGCAGCAGCACAGGTAGGCTGGCAAGGGATGGGCAGATGAAATGGAGGAAAATCAAATTAAATGAAGCTGGTGGGGAAAAAGAATACCAAACTGGTGGAATATGTAGAGCATTTTATCACCTAACTCTGCTTTCATAGCAAAGAAATAAGTAATTCCTTGACCAAAACCCACGTGAAATTCACAATCGCCTTTATACACTTTATACACTCATACCAGGGTATTTCCCTCTCAAAGACACCTGTCCAGCCCCAGCATGGCAGAGTCTGCCCAACCAGCACCAGGAGAGGCCTCTGACTCTCACCTGCCCTGGTCTCAGCTGATCCAATGGAGAAACCACTTCCTACAGCACTCCTGAGTGCCCTCAGTGCCACCCCGTGGGCTGGGCCAGGCTGTAACCCCAACCAAGGGGACAGACCCCAGCACAGAGAGTGAACTGAGACAGAGAGGGCGTGCTCACCCTGCCCCAGCACAGCTGTGCTTGCTCATGGTTCAGTGCTGCTCCAAACTCCATTCCCCAGGGGCCTGCTGATATTCTGTAATAAGGCTGTGACTTTTAGGTGCAATTAAAAGCCAGGGATGCAGCCTAGAACAGCCTCAGTCATTTGTGACTGCAGGGAGCAACTGGGGGAGGCTGCACAGGGCTTGAGGACCCCGTGTGAACTTTGGAAAGTTCATAGCAAAAACTCAATTTTAAAATCTCTCTCCAGGCCAATATCAGATTGACTTATAATACTGGTGATTAACACCCAGCCCAAGATATATTCACTGTATTTTAACTGCCCCAAAGGAAACTTCTGATTTAATATCGGAGGATTTTCTAGCCACCAGCTCACTCATTATCTGCTTGTATGTTTTCATTTAATTAGGTTTCTGATAATTTGAAATGGCCAGATCAGCTGTGCACTGGCAATCTCAGCTGAGTAATCCCTTAGCCTGTAGCTAGACCTCCCACAATATTAGCCCTAATGCATTTTACTGATGCTTCCAGATCTTCAGTTGCTCTGCTAATTAAACTTTATTGGTAATATTTTGTCACTTGTACATTTTGAAAGGCTGCCATAGACATGGCATTCACAGGTCATCAGTAAATGACCTAAATAGTCTATTTTGACATGACTGTTACGGGCTAAGGGGGAAGAAGACAAAGTTGTTATGCCTGCAGAGCATGTCATTCTCTTTTCTTCTTCACTTCTTGTCTCTCAAATGGACAATTGCTTCCTTTTCTCTCCCTTGCATTCTCCAGCATTTTGCACAGAGAATCTCTGCGTACTACACTGTCAGCACAGTCAGCTTTCAATATATGTTTTTGTTTTTATAAAGACACTGCTGTAATACTGATAAAAAATAAAAACTAATTTGAATACAAACCACCAGCTCAGAGGAGAGAGCTCTGAGCAGAGAGACAGGAAATAATCTACAAGTCACTTTTGTTCAGGGAGCACTAGGGAGCTTTGTCAGGGTCAGGCCCAGCTGAGGCTGGTATCTGACCACTAAAAATGAACATACAAAAGGACAAGGTCTGATTGCAAAATCACCCATCCAGTAAAAACTGAACTACACACTAACCTGGCAGTCAGAGCTGGATGCAAAAGAAATGGAATATTCCAAACTGTGAAGGCTTTTGCAAGCTTTCCTCTGATCTAAGAGACAAGGTATACACAGGCCCTTGAAATATTACATGTTGTTATTGTCAAATCTCAGGATGTTATTGCAGCACTAAAATCAGTTTGATGAGATATAATGTGTCAAAGCCCATGCACTGGCATCCCTCACAGCAACTGCTCCTCAGTGAATGAGGAAACCAACACACCAGAGAAGTTTTTGGGATTCTTTGCCTGCCCAACAACACATATTTTTGGGCCAAGAAAAAAGCCCATACAAATTATAAGAGAAAAGACAATCAGATTAGTACATAAAAACATTTTAAAAATCCTCTTAAGAGTGAGCCACTACTTAATATTATTCTAATATTCAAGGAAATCTGTGCATAATTTTCAGTAAAAGAAAATGCAGATTCCAGAAATTCAGGCTCACATCCCTTTATAGTCTTTACACGGGCTGAATGTGTGGCACAGCCAGTGACTGCTCACACTGTGGTGTCTGCTCTCGTGCAATGGCACTTCTGCCAAGATGGGAGCCAGCATGACAGGGAAGGGAGAAGGGCATAAACAAGTTTAACCTTTTCCTCTGCTTCTGGCTCTACTCCTTTTATAAGGTGTCATACATGCTTTGTCCTAAACTGGCTGAGGTTTAAGAAGGTGTTCAGATGACACCCTGCAGTGAAAAGGGTGACACTTTCAAGACACCATTCACATCAGAACAACCAGTGGAACTGAGAGTTTGCTGTGTGCTTCCAGTAGATGTTGAACAGAGAAATCATGATCTCAGCTATATATTTAGCTCAGCAACCCTGAGACAGCTTGTATTTTTAGAGGAGCTTGATAAATGTTGCATTACATTTAAGCATGAACGACAAGGCAGGTACATTTATGGTATTTTTTTTCTGTTAGCATAGGAATGAAAACAAAAATGTGCCCTCACTCATGCAATTTTGTTTTCTTGAAAGCTGGCTAAGTTAGCACTGGAAATCTTTGCATTTCACATTTAGATGTGTTATTAAAATCTTACTTCCTGTTAAGGCTCCTTTATGTAAAGGAGTAACCTTGCTTCAAAACCACTGCCAATGCCTTTGCACGATGAAGAAGTGAAATATCCAGAGCAGGCTCTATCCATTTGCAAAATGCCAATGAAGGTCTCACTGCACTTTAGTGAGTGCTGCCCAAAGAAAAAATGCATCTCCCCTGCAGGCCCAGAGACATTCACACGTGAATCTATTTCTCATACTTTTGTTTGGAAGAATGATTGCAATTAAGCCTTCTGCAATGCTGGGGATGGCAGTGAGCCAACATAATAAGAGTTTCCTGGTCAGAAGACGATACAAGAACAATGTCTGGACTTTTTTTTAAAACAAGCTTTAAACTACAAACAGAAAACAGAAAGAAAAATTGCTCTTTTGTAAACACATTCTGCCCCAAAGGTTATTTTTATAAAAAGGAGAACGCACATTTATATACACACAGAGGGAACAACACATATGTGCACAAACACGTACACTCAGGACAAAATGTTTTCTATGCATACACCCAATCTGCAGTGGAGTGAGCAACTCAAATGTGCAACAAGAATGCAGCCAAAACATCTCCATCTCTCTGCTAGATAAGGGCTTCATCTAGCAGGCGAGACACGGTAATAAAGGGTGATGAAAATAAAACAGCTTGGAAAAAAGCTTATTGAAACTAGACTCAACAGATGAACCTGGCACGAAAGGACTTCCCTGCCTTGGCACAGGTCCCTGTTCAGAGATCATACAACTGTTTTAGCCCAGTGCTCGTGTGCAGCCATGGCTTCCACAGGAGGCCTGGCTCATTTCCCCACCTTGCTCTTTGCTCCTGTCCTGGTGTCTGGGGATAGGAGACTCTGTACTGCAAAATTAGGTCAGTCTCCCTACACACAATCAGCTCTTCTGCTGTCACACAGTTTCTCCAATCTTCAGATGTACTAAAGCAGAAGAGCCAAAAGAACATGAGTTTTCCAGCTTAGAAGCAACTGGGATTCACTGATTCAAACCACAGAGGGAATGTTGCAAGTGGAAACAGACAATGTGTTATATAATAGCACCTGGGTAACTGAATAATGCCTGCTAGTTGCTTTATGTAGCTAATTACTTTAGAGGACAAGAGTTACTTCCATTGCCCCAGTCTACAGAATTGCAGTAGAAAGCAATTAACAGGTTAAGGAATACTCAATACAGAGTGATACTGATCCAAGGGAAGAACTCTCTTCCACAAAAGCATCTGGCAAGGAGAGAAGGGAAGAAAAGAGAAGAATAAGCTGAATGCATGTCAGCTATTGACTGATGCCTCCAGTCTGACCAAGCCTGAGGTTTCCCAAACCACCTTGTTCATTATTTCTGGGAGCCAGAGAGCTGAAGAATGAGCAGCAGAAACCTCGAGAGACAGTAAAAGTTATGCACAGAGGCAGATATGTACAGCCTCACAGCAAAGAGAAAACTGTCCTCCACATACTCATCTCCTGTCTCAATTGTCACTTTCTTTTCTCAGCTCTTGACAAACACAAGTGATGCTCTAATAAACACACAGAACTGCTGTACAGATAATTTCCAGCTTTGCCACTCTGACCACAACACTTTTCTCTCTGCTCCCTTTATTGCCCTTTGTTTTATCCCATTACATCATGCATCTGCAACATGTCCTCATTTTCAAGACCCACCATGCTCTGCTTGTCCTAAATCTCACACAAAATTCTGAAAGCATTTTTCTACTTCTGTTGATCACTTTCCACTACTATTTTAAAGATGCACATTCTTATGTGTGCCTTTAGCTTTGGAACAGGCTCCCAAAAAACAACCATGGAACAATTTTGTTTTTTCCTGAGGCTTTCTTTTTCCAAAGGTGGTGGAAGGTAGGTTGAAATGGGTCACTGTCACAACTTCCCTGTATCTATATGCAATCTCTTTCCTACTTACACAGCTCTCAGGGACAGAGATTATGTTTCTATTTCTGCTAAAAAAGGGCAAATGTACCAGGTCTCTGATCCATGAGAGCTGTGAACCATTGCAACAGGAAACATAACAACAACATGGATGGGATATGCTTGCACCTAAATTTCATAAGGAACACCCAACAGGAACCTGAGCTTATCTGCTGGTTTGGCTGTAGTGTTTCTGTAGCCCCTGCAGGTCACAGCACAGCCAAGGCCCAGCTTGGAGCACAGGTAGGAAGGAGACTCAGGCACAGAGCCCAGGGAGCAGCAGGCAGGACCCTCCCCAGGCAGCAGCCCCCTGGAAATGCTTCTCATCCCCTCTTGTGCAGAGCAAAGGCATGTCAGTTGGTTGATATTATCTCAGTTTCTAAATTAAACCTCTTACCAGCAGCTAAAAGCCCACAAAAACCACCAGTTGGTTTTCATGTTAATTACATCATTCTCTAAGTCAGAAGAAATAGTAATTACTAGAAATGGTAATTACTAATTTAATCTAGGCAGCTCTGTTGGAGCAGGAAATCCATGCAGCCTGCAATACACCTCCAAGGGAAGGCATTCTGCTCTCACTCTCTGTTTTGGCTCCCCAGCCATGCCAGATTATCTCCTTTCTTGTCAGAACCAGCATCCTCATCACTGCCACCATGAGCAGCACAATCATGACGAGCCCTTCCCTGTCCCCCAGCCACACCTTTCTCCTGAGACATGAAAATCCCAGTGCACCAAGGCAGACACATGTCTCCTCTTCACTGTCCCACCGCCCAGGTGTGGGCATTTACAGAGTCTCCTACATAAAAATTGTGTTTCAGACCAGTGGGGACATGAATAAGATGCATTTCCAGAAAAGGCACTTTTCAATGTTGCATCCACAAAGGACCAAAGAAGCAAAGAAAGGAGTAGGGAATGGTTGCCCTTTTACTCTTTTTTGTTCTCCTAAGTATGGGAAGCCTCCTGAAAAGTTGTATACAAGTTACAAACATGTCAAACTCTGCTCTCCAAGATACCTGTGTGACACTAACATGGACCAGAGTCACACAGGAGTAGCTGAGAGTACAGGTCAGAGTATTTAGGTTTTTATATTAACTGAAATAAGTAATCCTCAAATCTGTATGAAAGTCACAACAGGCCAGTAAGCAGCCAGTTAACAATACAATAAACACTGATGGAAACAAAGAATTCTGTTATCATGGGTTCATTCTGCTGTTAAACCTAGATATTATTCCTAGATATGCTTCCCAGACATTATTGTGCTATAATCAGCTCAGATATAGTCACCAAATCCTGGAATCACCCAGGATCTAAAATATCAAACTGAAGTTGGAGTTTTACTAAGGTACAATCCCTGGCATCTTCTGGCTTTTATGACCTTTAAAAGCAATGCAGGTAAAAACAACTGATGGATTTTGATGACAAAATACAGATCTTAAGAGCTACACACATCAACCTTTTATTATTTAATTTGTAAGTAAATTAAATTATTCAATAATTCAACTTACAGATTAATACAAAGTGACTGGGATACATATATCCCAGCATCTTAATTTTACCTTATTTGAATTGATCTTCATTTACATGCACGACAGATCAGAGTAAAATATCCCTGCTCTGTGTTCATATGAAGATGTCACTCATTTTTCATGCAGGAAACCAAATATGACTCTAAACCAACACTTTTTATAAACTTTTTCCAATGTATTTCAGCTAAAAATATAAGCAGCACCACTTCTTCACTCTGGGACCTAAGCTCAGATTTCTGTTACAGCAAAGACAATTCACAAATTAAGACAGTCTTTGCTAAAACTGCAAAAATCTCTGCTATATATGCTTAAGCAGATTTACCTGGACTAAGTAATTCCTCTTTAAAGAGCAACATCCAGTGTGAAACAGCATCTGAGCTATTTTGCTCACTTGAGACATTCAGCACAGTGTGAAGGCTTTGGGGAGCACACTCCCTGCACCACAGAAAGCTCAGCTTCTCTCCAATCCTTTCCTGGTGAATTCTGGTAAAACTGAAGCACACTGAGGAACTCAGCAAAGGCACTGGAGGACTACACAGTGCTCACTGAGGCCAGGCTGCACCCAGAACTGCAGACCAGGCACATTTTCAGCTGAGCTGTCTAACACAGACATTACTTGATGAGGTGGCCAGCTCAGGTTAACAGCATTACTGGAGGGGATTTGAAGGGGTTTTTGCAAGGTGGACTCAAATTGTTGCTGAAGTGAATTAGTCCTAAGATCTGGACAAGGTAACTCCTCCAAGAATTACTGACTCTCAGCTTTTAGTATTAGAGTTTGCTTTATTTGTCTGCTTTCACAAAAGAACAAGGGAACTTTGAATTTTTCTAGGACAAACCTGAGAAAGAAAAAATAAATACATTTCCAAGAGTGTAATTATTGAAGAATCAGTATTGGAACTAACAGCACTAAAATAAAGTGCCATTAAAATGAAGCCTCAAAAGTTGCAGGCAGGGAAGATGGATTAAATATATCACTTTCACTGTGCAGCACAATTGTATGACATTCAATCAAAGTAAACAGCACATGGTTCTGTTTTCCATTACTGACTTCCAAACGAATAGAACCATGAAAGGAATAAAACCCCAAATCTACAAGTAGAAAAGACTGTAAGATTCTCAGGAGCTCCCAGTGCAGCAGGCTAGCAACATTCCCACTCCTGCCATGCGTGAGGGATGGCTGAGAACAGCTCTGCTTTACTTGTAAATACCAAGTTCCTGCAGCAGAGGAAGCAAAGAGCAAACCATAAGAAAGAGTTTGTATCTTCTTCAATAAATATCTTAATCTTTATCATGTGAAAACTTCACTGGAAAAGACTTTCAGAAGAGAATTCTTTATAAGGAATGAAGTTCTCTCACTGTCTGGGCATTGGTAGTATCTTTATATATGTGTGCATAAATATACAGATTTATACCAGTGATAATTGTCAGGAATAAAAGAAAAGAAGAATAAAATAAAAAATAATAAGAAGGGCAGAAGCTCTGCAGAAGCTCTATTCCACGATGAAGAACAGTCCTGTCATGAGTAATTTTTCAGTTGATGGCTCATAAGAGGATGAAAGCAGTATTGAAGAGCTAATCTCTTGTGTCCCAGCAATTAACATGCACAAATATTAACGTGGTTCATTACATGACTATGATTACTTTCCTCATGACTCCTGGAGGGCCACCCACAGAAGGGAAGTGAGGCAACTTACACAGATGAAAGGAGGGAAAAAAGGCAGGGTCTGCTGACTGGCATTGGTGCAATGTTGCCCACCTCCTCATGACCAGGACAACTGGATTGTGAGCTGGAATTTTGCTCCAGTTCAATTACAAGAGTCATTAGATTCTGCTTTTTAGGCTTCAGACACACAAGGGAGAATGTCTGCTATGCTGCTGCCCAAAATATCCTTCACTTACCTTCCAAAAACTGTGTGCTTCCTGTCCAGATATGCACAGGAGCGGAATGTGATGAAGCTAGAAGGAAAAAACATATAACAGTTACCACATTGTCCCACTGACCCTCAGCAACAGCCAGCAATGCTTAAAAATGCTTAAAAATACTAAGTGTCTGCAAAAGCTTTCAGAGAGAAGCCAAGCCACTCTCCCTCTCTGGCTCCTCTCTGGAAGGCCTGTGGACCAAACATAATTTCATGCCTCAGTATTGTGGGTTCCACCTGGATTTCTGGAGTTTTGGCTTCTCACTTTTCATCACACTAACATTTTTAAACAGTACTCCAAGAGTAGGGCCTTGCAGCAAGTCCAAAATTAATCTGAGCATCTGCCTCCTTGGCCATGCAGGCCCTGGGAGGCTCAGGCAGGGCAGGCAGACGTGCATGGGAGGAATGCTTCCTGCTTGGGAAGAACATTTCTGGTGCATGCTGGGCAGCTTGTATCCAGCAAATAAAGTTACACGACACAACAGCCTCTGCCAGTGTAAACTTCTATTTTCTGGATATTTACTTTTTGCATTTCTCTTCCCTTAAACTGCTCTGTTGGTGATCTATTTCTCCTCTGGACAGAGCACACTCGTGCTCCAGATACAAACACCCCAGAAGAATACTTTGAAGTGTCAAAAGTAATTAATTGGACTTTTAATTTTGGGGGCAGTACTTTTAAACTTAAACACGGGAACTAAAACACTAATCCAAAGCAACCTTTACTACTAAAGCATTACTCTAAAGCTTGAAGCTTCTTTGGAAGTCCTGCACTACAAATGTATGAGGCAAAGGTTTCCACAGTGTGGTCTGCAGACCACGATGGCCTGTCTTGGCTGGACATGCAGTGCTGGCTTTCCTCCTTGTCTCCATCTGTTACACTACATAGGAGACAGCTAAAAATATATAAGCATTCCAAAAGCACTTTTCCATATAAGCAACTGCCTCAGGAAGTTATATGATTGAAAATAGGAGCAGCTGTAATGTTCCAGACAGTCTATTAAGATGTAGCTTGCCCTAGGAAAGCATTGGCATGCTGTGCAGAATGCAAACTCCTACATGGGATACACTTTACTGCTGGATATCCAATACTTAAAGTCATTACATGGTCAGTTATGTAGCATTGTAATAAAAACCCCTGAAAAATAGCAAATGTACAGGGAAAGCTTCTCATCTGTCACTACAGACAAAATAAATTAGAGACAACAGAATTAACATAACTCAGGATGGGCCCAGAGAAGTCCTGAGCATTAGTCAAGCACCACCTTGCAGGGGGACCCAGCTCTCTCTGCCCTGTAGTGACTGTCACCTATGGGGAGAGCAATTCACAGAGTCCCCAAGGCTAGAGGAGATGTATTTAAGTGCTGACTAGGAACCTTTATAAATATGGACAGCTGGAGTCTCTTAAGGACTTACATATAAAGGAATTTCTTATTTCATTTGCACATTTTAGGAGAACATATATAATCACATTTACAGCAGCAGATGACGTGACTCAAAATGGCACATCACTTATGGTCTCTATAACCTCTGTTATTAGAATCCTCTTTAAAAAAAAAAAAAAAAAAAAAGAAGAAGAAAGAAGCCTCCACTCTCCCCTAGTTTAGCACGTGAGAGCTGGCAGTAACATCCAAATCCAAAATAAGCTGTACAGCAACTTGATCCAGCAAACTGCCCCACACGTGCTTAGGCTTAAGAATCCAAGTAAGCCTAAGAATGTGAGGCCCTGAGACAAGGCCTTGTGTTTAATTAAAGCAAAGCACACTGCTGCAGAGTTTACAAGCCATCCTAACACTCAGTATCATGAACACCAAGACCCACTCCCTCTCTCCCTCCCTGCCAAGTGACAGTTCTACACACACACACACACACACACACAAACACACACTCTCTCTCTTTCCTGGGGCTCCCAATAAAAGGCCAATTTTTTATACTGCAGCACTTACAGAGCAACCAATAAACAGTTGGCTCAAAGTGACACAGAACATTTTTAAAGAACTGCAGGCAAACACCCATATTAATGTTACACATGAACAAGGCCACTACAACTTCAGTATCTTTAAGTTTTCCCTCGTTTTAGTCCTGATTCTGCTTTTGTACATTGGAAACCAAGTTATTCTCAATCCCAGATTGTACACTCTGCCATGTCTGGGTCTACACATTTCAACAGAACATTATTTAAAATCAGGTGACTAAAAAGAAGTTATATTCCCATAGAGTTTATGTTTCCTCCAATTCCTTCAAGAAGTTCAATATGGAGCTGAATTCTTCATTTAAAGAATGAAGAGGTGTGATGAATGATGATAACTATAGGGGAAATAATGGGGAGGGACACTGACAAAAACAAAAACTTCAAATCATTACAACAAAAAAGACAAGTTATTGCTGATATAATGAACCCACAGGTCTTCTTGCCATGCTTCACTTTGCTCTTAGATGGGCTAAGAGGAGCTCTAGCCCTGATTGCAACATGCACCACTCAACAGAATATTTCCCTTTACTAAACTTTACATTTAGAGTAGCTCATAAAATGTCATTTTTCTTCTTAACAGAGTGAGACACAATGTCCAGAGACAACCAATAAAGCACAAAAAAGAAAATGACTACTTACAACTGTGATTTGTTTGTGTTGGGTCCTGAATTTGCCATACTAAGAACACCACGTCCCGTGTGGGACAAATTGGGCTTGAATTCATCTTTGAAAGGTTTTCCCCAGTAAGATTCTCCTCCTTAAAAAAAAAAAATAAAGAAGAAGAATGTTTGTTTTCATTAATTTCCCACTGTGTGTTGCAACAGGCATTAAATTCAAGGTTCCCAGCACTTGCAGTCACCATGTGTTAATACATTGTTACCTCACTCCTATCTCTAGGCCAGTATTTGAGCACGACCTTGAAATCTGGTGTTTGCAACTGGCAACATATTTCTGTGCCCTCACACTATCAGCTGCAACAGACCACACTTTATCAACAGCTTTATGTATCCTGTGCTGAAAAACAGTCAAGGATTTAATTTTTTCCTCCTGGTCCACCATAAATTTTCTCTTTTGAGACATTAAATCTTTAAAATTGGCTTCATGACAAAACACAGAGCAAAGAGTTACCAGTTTAATTGCACTCTGGATATAGCACTGCTTCTGGAAATAAAATATCAGGGAGATGAAACATATTCATAGAATGATCTAAGAATAGGAGCTATAAGCTCAAATGCTTAATCCCAGACTAAACAATGAAGAATCACGATATATGGTGCTCCAAATTAAAAGGCAAAAATTAGATACTTGGAGTAGATACCTGGATGATGTGAACACTTATGTGCAATGAAGGTAAAAGAATGATAAAACAGCACAAACCCCAGCCCCAGCCCTCCAAAACTGATTTCTTTTCTGTGGCTGTGGACAGAGAGAGGGTCCGTAAGAGGTCTCCTCCTGACTGTCATTTTTACATTATTTATGACAGATCTGACATTTTCATTTGCACTTTCCTCCAGGATCATTCTTAATAAGAAAAATGAAGGCTGAGATGAGTCATAGTTTTACAGTCAAATCCATAATCTTGTTTGACAAACCATGAAAAAATATTTCACCTTAGGACAGTATTAAAAATAAAACAAACAAAACTATCCAAACAGGCAGCAAGGCTGGTCCATCTGCAGAACTGGCTCAAGAGCCCTCCAGAGTAAATGTATCACTGGAGAAGCAGCAGGTCAGGGAGGGATCTGCAGTGCTCCACAGCCATGTGAACACATAGCACATAAAGCAATTTGGTGATATGGCTGCACACAGAAACAGTAAATAAAAACAAGGAATGAATCAGGCTCCCACTGAAAACCTTACCCAAAAAATCACAAGAGTGCCTTAAATGAGGGAAGAGTTTCAGATGATACAATGAAAACAAAGCATCTCATGGACAGCTGCAAGTGGAACTAAGTGAGAAATTCTGGAAAAAGCTGACCCATTAAAAAACCCAATTAATCATATTCCAAAGACCTATTAATAGAGTTGAGTGTTGCCTGCTCTGCAGTTTGACAAGAGGTGACAAAAGGGACAAAGCCTGTGGGGATTTTCTGTAATCAGGAGTACAGCAGTGGTTCAGCAATCTCTGGCTATTGAATATTTTAAGACCAGCTAAATTACATCAGCTTGATCCCATATGCCAATATTTTCCAGAAGTGGGTGACAGGGATGTGGTACAGTTGCAGGCAGCTCTAGAGGAATTTGTGCTGTCTGAAGTTTTTAGAGGATATAGAACATGAGCACAGTCTGTTGAGATGGGACACAGCAGCAAGTGGCCAAACCTGTGAGCCTGCTAGAGCCTTCACGTGCTTCCAGCTGATGTTGGAATTACAGCCAAGCTGCTGAAAGACAGTGGAATCAAGCCTGAAGCCTTCACTGGTCAGAAAAATAATTCAAAAGGAAAGAGAAAAATTGTGAATGACAGAGAGACTCTCTGGCACTGAAAACAACCAGACCCAAGAGCTTGCAGACAGGAGCAATGAGCCATGATCTTTAGGCTTTGGAATATTTATTTTTGTATGATTTCATTTTGAATCATGCACTGCAGGTCAGAATTCATCTCATATGTATGAAAGCTAAGTTTGGTTCATTCTGCCTCCCTGGAAATAAGCACTAATATTTCAGCAGATAGCTACAGCCCCTGCTCTGTCTGCCATACAGCTGTTTCCAAGACTAATTCTGTCTGCCTGGGAGCTGCAGCAGGAGCAGGGAATGGCCTGTGCAGCATTTGCCTCAAAGGCCAGACATCCTGTGAAGGACAGAACTGAAGAGTCTGTGGAGACCTGGCAGCACAGACTGGCAAAGGGCAGAGGAGACACTGCAAAGGCACTCTGCAGAGCAGGCACAGCTTGGGGGTTTTGCTGTTGTTTTGGTTTGGTGTTTAAAAATAATTTAAAGGGAATACTTTTTTTTTCTTTTTCAAGGAAAACCCCAGAGTATTCTCCTTAAATTAAAAATAGCCTGAATGTGCTTTTCATCAAACTCCAGCTAACCTCTGGAATTGTTCCAGGCTTCAAGTATCTGCTTGAAGCAGGACTAGACAGAACAAGTCAGAAGATGGCAGGTTACATCTATACATTTTTTTAATTACTGAAATCCAGCATGACTTTCTCTGAGAAGATTAAGTACAGACCCCTCATCAGTCTAGGGCCATGGCAGCATAGTGCCTAATGCTCAGCTGGAACAGGGATTTTACATTCTTACCTTTTACTCTCCATATTAGAGCTCAAGGTAAACTTGGGAAGACCACTCAGGCTCCAAACCTGCTAATAATTATGAGGTGTTTGTAAGTATCTAGCAGATTTTACTGTGTTTATTCTCAACACAGTTGGGAGGTGTGGTTGTACATTTTCTGAAAGCAGAATGGATGCAGACAGAGGAGGTGGGAGCACAGCAGTGTCTGGCTCCAGTCTTTTTATGTTACCCTTCCAGCAAATCTATGTGCCACAAAGAGAAGAGGCTCCTCCTGACACTCCCCAAATCTTCCTCAGGGTGCACACAGATCTCTGCTGGCTATATTTGGAGTCACAATGATGCAAAGCCCTCACCCCAGTGCTGATGTACCAGCCTACAAGCAAAGCCCATGGAAAACAAGAATTGACTCTAGGTGTTGCATTCACAGCTGGCAGCACTGCCTTCACTTCACCTCCCTCTCAGCTTATCTTCTGTCCAAGTGGAACTGTGTGCCTACTGGACTTGTAAATGTTCCTGAGATCCTATTACAAAAGTGCTAGAAAAGAATTCTGTGGGCTTCTGTGCTAAAAATCAGTTCACATGGCAGCAGCCATGGCCCCAGCACGTACTGCCACTGGCTGAATTGGTGTTGGGAATAATTACAGCCTGCACATGGGAATGTCCTGCTTGCACAAAGCTGGGAATGTATTTGGGATCAGCCACAGAAATACAGTGCCATTAAACAGCATTTTACCTGCACAGTGTCTAATGCCTTCAGAGTTTTTGTACAATTCTGTAAAATAAAAATCACATGCCTACTCAGATGCACATGATTCAAAGCTGCAGGAAGCTGGGAGACAATTCCATGCATTCTCCTTTTTAAAATAAATTCTCTTAAATTAAAGATGTGTTTAACTCATTCTCGCACAGAGATGAAATGAAACAGACCACACAGCTCTTAGAAAAGAACATTAATAATTTCTGTGGCTATCCAGAGTGGCAAGATATATTTAGCTTGTACTGAAGCATGATTAGTTATTCAGTCTTGTATCTGCATTCTGTGCTGATAGTAAACAGGTGAACAGATTTAAACTGACATCTGAAGCAGTCACACATCAGCAACTACACAGAAAAAAAGCCACATTTTCAGACTGCCTTTTGATCTCAACCAGGTTACTCTTTCGTAGTCTTTGTTCCTACTAAAAGCATGTAAGTTTTTTTGAGGTACAATCACAGATTTTGTGCAACTTTCTTGCAAAGAGCTGAGAGATGCATCTAAAGCTTCAGAAATGTAGCATTCCAAAAGCCAGGTGTGGGCTGAGAATCATCATTCATGACAGTTGTGATTTTAAATAAATCCTTCCTTTTTCTGGCTTAAAAATTGCTAAGCAGTGGTAAGGAAGTAGGAGGGTTCTGATTCACAAAAATGATGGCTTACTTTCTGTAATTTTCTTCTTGTCATTTGGAACAACGAGGCACATAATAACATCTGACACTTCTGTAGAGCTTTCCAAGTGAGATTCTGGAATCATTTTGCAAATATGAAAGCCTTAGCTCAGGCAGTAAGTGCTTCTCTCCTCTCAGATAAGAGGATATGGAACTCAACCCCACAAACCTGAGAGTGGATGTGCACAGGGACTGCAGATTAAAAGGAGAATATTCTAGATAAAAAGGTCTTGCTCCTGCTTTTGCTGCACTACAATCATGCAAGAAAAGGGGCTCTAAAACTGGCACAGTTAAGGAACTTGCCATCTTAGGAAATCACATTGCATTGATCAAGTTTGTCCAGAGTCCTTTGCTATTGACATTTCAGAGGAGCTCTTCTTGCTGCCAAACAAAATGCAATTCCCATCTACCAGTAGTATTTCATCCTGGACTTTTACAGCTATAATGTGCCTCCTTTGTGCCCTCCTGGATTCATAAATCACAGGCTGATTCATGAGACCTTCCAACAGGTTGCAAGAAAGAGTAGCTGAAAAAAGCCTGTGCTGCTTTGAAAATGTGATGCTTTGCATATATTCTCCCTTTTTCATACAAAAGGGTTAGGATATTAAACCTATTTTTTCTACATGCAAATTTTCTTCTATTATTTGGAACACTGAAAATACAGAGCAGCTGCTCCACTTGCACGACCGTGAGTTAGAATTACTCACAGTGTTCAACCACTTACTTGTTATGAACAGCAGGAAAAGAGATACATCACAAATCTAAAATTCATTTTCAAATAATTAATCATTACAAAGAATGACCATGACTCAGCTTATTGCTCTGAATACTGCCTCTATGGGTGGTTATTTTGTTAGAGAAGAAATAAGCTGCTGTACCACAATAAAATTTCTCCCAGTAGTCTTATGAAAGAGAAAGGTGAAGGCTCTAGGAAAATGAGTCTGGTCCTCCAAATCAGTGTCATCCTTGCAGCACTGTGTATCTGACTGCTCTGGCAGTGCAGGTCTGACAGCTGAGCTAAGGTAAAACTCTATTCCCCACTCTCTTCTCAGGGTGGTATCTCAGCTCCCAGATGCCACAATGCTAATTTCCACCCTTCTCCATTCCAAGCTAACTGCTGAGTACCAGAATTAGCTGTCCTTCACATGTCTGCTGGGTCACATTTGCTTTTATGACAGTCCAGGACAGACTCAAGAAGGACATACTGGGGAGCTGAATAACAAACAACAAAGCTCAGGGTGCTTCCAGAGAGAACAGCTCAGCTGGGGCAGCCTTGGGAGAGGATGGTCAGTGACAACCAGCCTAGCATTTACCTCTGTGAGCTGTTTTAAAACACAAGCACAGTTAATCTGGGTGAGCCAAAGCACAGCTACAGTCTGTGTATGTATGACAAGTCACCTTCTGGCATGTTGTACTAATTGTGCCCAAATCCACCCAGAAGATGAACAGTCCTGGGCTTAGTTAGCAATGGAGTGGGTGATCATCTCAGCATCTGGGGGCTGCAACCTTAAACCTGACACCCTGACACATGGCATGAATGTCAGATGACAGAAACCAAATGGTGGGAAGATATTCGAACAAGTCTGTTCAAGTTCCTGATGAACAGGAATAATTAAATAAATAGAGGAAGAATATATGGAGGCTTAATGCATGTTCCATGTATCAGTTAAGAAAAGGGTTTTTTTTCCAGAAAAAAAAAGAAAAAGGCCAAATCTCTTAGCTAGAAATCATCAGTTCAAGCAGAAGGTTCTGTGTGATTGAGGAAACAAAGCATGTTCTTTTTGCTCTGAAGTATTCCTACAGAAAGCTCTAATAGAAACAGTTTATAATATTGACATTTAAAGGGTAACCTCCAAATAGTCCTCCCTATTGCCAATTGAAATATCTGGGAAGAAAGCCCTGTTCTGTTCTCATATGCTTCTCTGATATTACAGAAGTCAAGTTATTTATTCTAAAGCTCATTTAATCTTACAGACTTTTTTTAGCTTTCAAAGGTGCATCTTTTTTTTCCCCTTCTAAGAAGCAGTGAGTCAAAAAAATACTGAAATCCCTTCCAGCAGAAGACATAAATAAAGGGAATTTATCCTGCAAATAACAAACAAGCCACAGGCAAAAATGGTACAAAGTACTGAATCCCAGTGCTTTGCTCCAAAGCTTTCCTAAAGTGAATGCCTGTGATCACATGAATAATGCACAAACGAATGGACCAACATTTTTACAGCATGGGAGCCCAGGAGAGCATCAGTCCATCTGCCCTGCCAGAGCAGTGCTGCTGAGCTGAACCCTCCTCTGGCTGCCCTGCTGCCAAGGGAACATCCAGCCTCAGGTCTGGCCACCTTCTTACAGCTCCAGACACACAAGTGGAATTTCTGCCTCACAGTCAAGTGCCCTGGATCTATCCAGTAGTCAGGAACAAATCCTGACAGACTACTTGCACTCTGTGAACTGTCTAAGCAGCTTCACTGAAGTATTAAACACAAAGGCATGACAGTTCAAGAGCAATCTACAGCCCACCAGGCTCCCCATTTAGATTTCCTTGTGATATTATAATATTCAATAAGCAATTAGGTAAAGACATATAAAATTCAACTGTCTTAAAAATATAAAAGCCATTCAGGTGCAAAGAAGACATTTGCACCATTTGGACTCTACAATAATTGCAGCCAGTCTCTAAAAATCTGCAAGACTCATGTCTATTTGAGTGCACACTGTTCATTTCATTAGAACTTTAATAGTCCTGACAGATGTTTGTGAGACATCTCGCCTGCGATATCCTCATCTTTAATTAAGAATGACAAGGAGGAAAACAAGATGGAAAATACTAGAGGTCATTAGACTCCTTTTTTTAAGTGAAAGAATATATGTAGGAGGTTTTTCATCCTATGTGCTTATTAGCACTTCACTTCCTGCTGGCAGAGGCAGTGGAGCTGAGCCTTGCCCTTCAGTGCAGCAGTGATGCCAGTCCTCTGCCTCTGTTAACTCTGCTGTCTTAGAGCACTTCTGCATTTGCACAAATAGAGGCTGGGATGACACCAGCAAGTTAATTTTCATTCCACAGCAGGATCTGAACTCCACCCTGCAAGGGTGAGAGGTGTTTGAGTCAACCTATTAAATCTCTCCCGTCTCCTGACACCTCTTTAATTTCTCATTTCAAAAGATGTTCCTAATTATGTCTTTTGGGATTTGAACCAAAACTTTATGTGTAAAAAAATAAAATCACATCTGACAGTCCAAGCATAGATGGTAACAGTTCTTGTTAATGGGTTTTTGCCATCAAAACACTGAACCTTTAACTAGTCTCAAATCCTGCAATTGTTGATTATCACATACACTTCAAGAAAAGGAGGCAACTTACAGTAACATAATTAACACAGTAAATAGAGCTAAAGTATTTAAGCAGGGGAGGAGCTGGGGATGCTGGTGACAGACACAAGTGGGCACATAGAAGGTGCATGAGGAAAATGAGCAAATTTACAGCAGTGACCAGAGGTATTTCATGACCTATCTCCTGTGGTGGGCAATGCTGTGACACCCTTCAGCTGCTCTGCCCCCTGACCATTCCTGCTATGACTGTTCCCAGATCTTCAACCAAGGGAGAAAGAAGAGGAGGAAGAATTTGTAGCCGTGATCCCCAAAAGTAAGAAAAAGAGCAGCTTGGGCATTACAAGGCAACTAGCTGGGAGAACAGATGGTGTCTGGCCAATCACCAATTTTAAGGCAGGTCTCAAGTATATCATTAACACTGAATTTGAAAGCAACTTTGCACGAATGTGTTTCTTCCTTTATTCTTTGCCCTGGAAGACCAGCTGTAACATCATTATAATTTTCATTTATTTATTTTCTGAAGGAAAAAGGAAGCAAAACCCACAAGAATTCTGCATGGAAGAGTGCCCAAGCTTTAGACTGAGAATATATCGGATGAAATTTTGAACATAGTCAACATGGTCATAAAAATATATCAAGAAAACCTCTGTTTTAAAGTAAACACAATGTCCCACTTACCATCATTTAGCGAATTTTAATTTTAAATTGTCTGGAAGTAAATGTAACAACACAGCCCATGAAGTGAGAACAACTTACTTGATTCAAACTCAACCTTACCTGTTCCTGTTCCAGTCGGATCACCTCCTTGGATCTGCAGAATTACAATTAAATCAGTGTTACATATGCATCTATGTGAAAGACATTAAATACAAACCATAAAAGCCAATGGTGCTCAATTTTCTGCCTTCTATATTGTGTCATGTTGACGAGTCAGCAACAAGGAAACCATTACTTCTTATTTGGAGCTTACTATCAGGTGGCTGTCATCCCTGACACTGCTTATCCATAAGCAGAATGGCAGTTTCATAAAAATAATAGGTCTTTTATAGGTAAATAGGGAAAATAACTAATCTCAAATGGGTTAACCAGATCATCCTTTTTATTATGTGCTGAATCAGAACCTGCTTTTTAACTGATGATGCACTGCTTTTGTAACTGAAAAGGCTTTACATTTTGCTACCAACCCTCCACACAATGGGAAGGCAAGAAAAGGGGGAAAATGGAATATTTTTTGTATCTGAATCTGTATCCACTCACTACCTCCAGCAGGAAAAATCCTCATGTGAAACCAATCTTTGAGTAACAAAACAGTGTATTAATTACTGTACATGCAGGATCTACAGAAATAATATTCAATGCCTTATGCCAGTGGAGGGAACATGACATGATCAGTTTCAAAGTAATAGCACACAAGCACAATTGTAGTTGTGAGCTTAACTATGAACTGAGATACACAGTGCTGTCAAAAGAAAAAAAGCTTTTTGTAGGATGACAGGACAGAATGTAACATCCAGTAATGTTCCCTGTGAGATGTGCTCTGCCTTCAGGATCAGGTTGTTCATTCTTCTGAAAGGAAGTTACAGGGCAGCTACAATATCCTAAGCTGCCTGGACTGTAACTCTGTAAATAAAGATCTTTGACTACCAAAGATACAGTTCAGGAACACAAGGTGCTCTTTAACTCCTTTACAAGAAACCTGGGCACCCAGTTCTGGAGCACAGTAGGAAAGGATAACCTGATAATATCCAAGTACCACAACCTGAAACAGAAATTCAGATGCTTGCTAAAGTTTCATCTGAATGGGATTTCAACAGGCCACAGTATTACTTATCCAAATTTGCATTTCCCTCTCTCTCCTTCTGTTCATTAACCACCCACCCACATCTTGGGGAAGATAACAAGAGCCAAGGCAATGACTCTTCAAGGCTTTGTCTGGAATGGCAGCAAATGCAGTGCTGAATGCAGTGATGTTCTGAGTGACAATGTTAGTCAGACAATTGTCAGTAACACCCAGAAATACACATGGTACAGGTAAGGACAACCCTCATTCTGATGGTATATCTGATACACTTCTATTGCAAGTTGTCATGCATGGAACCACCTAAACCTGAGGTAAGTTAAATATATGGGATATTTTGAGTACATCATATATTGTGCATTACACAGGAGTTTTTTAATACTCACCACAAAATTCCGAATTGATCGGTGAAAAATTGTTCCATCATAATAGTTCTTCTTGCACAGCTTGATGAAGTTTTCACATGTTCGGGGTGTCTGAAAGACAACAGCAAGTTTTAATTAAGCACAACCTTCAAACAGTCATTACAGTGGTTACAAGAATCACTTCTCACTTGTGCCTCACAAAGGAACAAACATGCAGGACTAGAAGAGGATGGAGGCTCTGTCTACAGGAAAAAGTCTGTAATAAAGCTTCTTTAAAGGTACACCAGAGAGACACACACTGTGTTAAATAAATTAAACCCAGACCTTCCAATTAGCACTAAGAAGTGCTGAACATTAGCTCAGATAACAGGAGTTCCCAGCTGACATCTTGATGGTGAGGCCAGGTAAGCTCAGAGACTTGCAAGTCACTGAGTTCCAGCAGTGCATCACAACCCTGTTCCAAAGGGGGTTTCTAGCACTGAAAAATGGTAATTTACCAGAGTCAGAATGAACCTGACCTCTCTGCTCCACTATTTCAAAGTGAGCACATTGAAACTAACTGGGAGAGAAGCATTTGGTCCTCTTTACCACTTGGAAGTAACAATGGGACTGACCCAAGTCACTGGAACACAGGAAAAATAAAAAAAAAACAAAACAATTTGTTTTCAAAGCTGTAAATAAAAATTTAAGATGCTAAATATATTCCCAACTTCTAATTCACTTTTACAGTGCAAATTAAAGTAATTTAGTGAATTTATGAGTCATGATATTCAAACAGTACCTTCTGAAAAACTTTACTTTCCACCTCATCATCCTTCCACTGTAATTGCATGGATTCTCTTCTCTGCAATACTATAATACCTTCAGACAAACAAACACAAGTACAGAAACAGCTGTTTTCTATACTTGGACATGTTTTCCAACTCCACTGTGGATTATGTGCATAAATCTATTTCAGTTTTACAAAAGAATACATCTAACTGAGTTCTTAGAGGCCTTAAAAATATCCTTATTGCTGGATGTGGTGGCAAATAAAGCCCAGCATGAGCTGCAGGGGCTGTAGGTGAGCACACCCAAGACCTGTCCTTGTGAAAGGCACCAATTCACTTTGCACTGCTGTGACTTCACTCCTGGTCTGGGAGCTGCTGAGGGACAGAGACTGAGCTATGCAACCTGAACTGACTTAAAAGCAAAAAAAAAAAAAAACACCAAGGCCAGCCTGATTATAACAATTTAAGGATGAAATAATCTGTATCTCTTGAAAAGCCAGTCCATACAAGTATTCATCCAGAACCCTACAGAGCTTCAATTTTCTGTATTTTCTCATCTGAAACACAATCCCTCTCACTCCTCCTTATTTACACTGAAATGTCTCTTAATTTTCCAAACAAACTTTACTTGTCATTATAAATTCTCAATATTGATTCCTCCTTAATTACTCTACTCAGATGACAGTTGTCAGCTGGGCCACAAGTGAAAAAATTAGCAAATTCTAATCTTACACCAGCCATTCTTTCAGATTTCCTACAGAATTCATTACTGAGTAAAATGGTAATGGTACCATAATGGCTTTATGGTAGAATGTCACCAAGACATGTACTTTGGTGGCATTTTGAGGGCAACTCATAAGTATATAACTATATTCCATAAAACTGTATCAAGCAACAGGAGGTTCTCCTACAGTTTCAATGTTTATAGTAAATGTGATATTTTTTGCTTTAAATTCATATGCTTTAAAATAATCTTTATACTTAATCTTTCTAGTAAAATTCAACCCCTGAGAATCACTTGTAAAGCAGAGGTGTCCTTTATAAGACAATATCATAACAGCATTGATCCTAGCATTTTGCTATTAGTTATTACTTGTGGAAAATGTCAGTAAGGATAAAAATAAGTTTAAAAATTTCTTTATGAATCAGAAATGGAATCAGCAGCTTTTAGCCCAGGGCACTTTATGTCATGAGAGCCAAGCACTCTTTGGAGAGAGAGACATAGTTAATAAGTTCTCGAGGGGGAATACAGCAACCTGTAATTAATTTTTCACAAAAAAATGAAACCAGGCAAAAGACTGAGTCCCCTAGGAATGGACACCAAATAATCTAAATTTGCACAAAGCTGATAACCCAAACCAGACTTCCTATTTATTTTCAAAACATGATTTGTAAAATATACATCAAAAAAACTGTCTCCAGTAATGTATTTTTTATGCAGGACCTGTGCTGACCCTTCTCTCTAAATGGATTTTTAGCTATTATACCCTTTCCCAGAAATAAGCTTTTTAAATGCAACTTCAGAAATATTTAGTATACATGCAATAGTCATTTCACTGCAAGGTTTTCTTTAAATAATTGCCACCAAATTGGTTCCCATGGTCACCTCATGCATCACAGAGATACATTTGGCAGGTAAACAGTTCCTTAGCAACATTACCACTACCTTTTATAGTGCTTTTTAGCAGACACAAATAAGGAGGTTTGCATTCAATCAGTAATAAACTCCAGTTTCAGTCATGCAGTAAATCTAGAATATCTGGCTCAGATTATCTGATTTATTCAAAGCAGTTAATGTTCTTGCCAAATCTCACACTGCCAAGCACATTTCAGGGATTTTTTAAAGCAGCATCCTGTCCAAAGCATGAGAAAAAGGCTCGAGGTTGATGGGGAAGGTGCAGATCCTCAGTAATGAAGTTGTGTCCTGCACTGACCACACAAACAAGGCCAGTCTTTGAAGTCTTTGTTTCAACTACAAAGACTGATGACATATAAATACACATAAACAAACCTGACTCTGTTATTTGATATAATATCTTGTGGCAGATGTCAGACTCCCATTCCCTGAATGCAAAGCTGTCTCCTTCTTCAGGAATTTCCTGCACAGCACTTTTCTCACACCATTTCTGAAGGAGGAGGGGATGGTCAAGGCACCTGGAAATGCAGGAGGTGACCCTGATGTCTTGTTCTCTCACCACTGACTGTGTGCTCCAGGTTCTCTTTTTAGTTCTGGCTGGTTTTGTTTTAAATTGGCCTCAACAGCAACAGCTAATTTTTCCCTCTTTATCCCTTTTACATTAAGCAGGAAATGACTGAAATTATTTTATTCTACTGACTATGACTTTGACCTATATGTAAGGAAGTCTAGGGAAAAATGCAACCATGTTGACCTGATCTGAAATCCACTGACAGAAAACATGGTTTCAAATCTACTGCAATATCTTCTCAGAATGATGCAGTGAAAATCCTAAAGAGGAAAATTTAAAAATTGTGAAAGGCTTTTCTGACCAAAGAATGTGGTAGGAGAGCCCTGAGAAATCCTCCTTTTCTTAGGTCAAGTTGGGACCATGTAAGTGACTGCAGTGTCTCTATGATGTCCTTCAGCTAAAGACACTTCTCTTTCCAAATGACAAATAGTAAGAAGAAAAATTTTATTTATACCAAAAATGAGTCACCTGCTCCAACTGTGCTCTCTATTTATTTTGTAGATGCCAGATAACTGTCTTTCAACTGCTGAAAATTCACACCCAAGACAAGCAGTAAAAATTTAATAAATGCTTTGAGACAGGAATCCAGAAGAGTACTTATCCCAGAAGATGCCACAAATGCTTTGCTTGGCTCACAGATATACATATTTAATGGGGCCACAGCCCAATGGTTTTCTAAGTAGGTTTAAGTCTCCATATAGCGAACACACTTAGTAGTGTGGAAACACCAGCACTCTACCAGTTACTATGCCCAGACAAATTTCAGAGTTAATGAGAGATTGCTACAAAGAATGACCCTGCAAAAATAGCAGTAACAGGAGACTGTGAAATAATTATACTCAGAAAACACCGAAGAAAGGAATATACAATTTAGAAAACCAAAGCAAAACAGAAAAAAACCCTGAGTGCTTACTACAAAGTCCTAGGATAAATGCAGATTTTATTTGAGCCAATTTCAGTTTCCATTTTGCCAGCAAGGGTGGCTCCATGCCAGGTAAAATTCATCTCTCCTGCTGCATCCCGAGACCTGAAGGGTGGGACCAACCAAGCCAGGTCCCTATCTGATTTCCCAGTCTGCAGCTGTCCTTTCTCATTAGTCACAATGGTTCATTACATTTGTAAAAGTTACCTTAACTCAGAATCTCTACTGGGCAGCGAAGAGCCAAACAGGAGGAGATGAAAACCTGCAGCACTCCTGTTGCCAAGGTGCGGGAGATGGGAAAAGAGGGAAGAGCTCCTGAGTTGTTGCCATGACTGCAAGGAAAAAGGCTTTACTATGTGAAGAGCTAATCATTTCAAAATGCTCCATCCCTTGAGGATGTGCATGAACCTTGAAGGGAAATTTCTCACTAAGCATTCAGAAGCTGTCATTCGCACATCTGTATAATTTTCTTGTGCTAATTTCACTTCCCTTTTATTTCTTTTTTTCTCTCTAAATTGGATGAACCGTAGTAGTGGCACTAAACCACAGAGCCTTGCTATATGCTCATTAACCCTATGTTTCAAAGCAGAAAATAATGAAAAGCTCACTCCTCTCAAATTAAAATTGCATTCTACAGCCTTCATCTTATCACACAAATGCCAGAATTCTGCTACTAAGAGGCATGAACTAGTGATGGAAATTTCTAAAGCTTCAAACAATGCTTTCCATTTTCTTAACATAGATCTCCTTTAAAATGAAAGGTGGATTTTGCTTTGCTTTAATCCATTTATGTACTTTTACAGAGAGCATTTTTTATCTTGTAATTGTTCATTCAGCAACTCTTCTAATGTGTGAGCCCATAACAAGGTGATTTGGTAAGGTTTAAACTCAGTTTCCCCTCTACCTTTCAATTTGTAGTACTCAGCCTACCAGAAGAGAATTTAGCAATAAAAGCTTGGTTTTATTTATGGCTTAGTCAGAGCTAAATGTAATAGTACAATTTCAGGAATCACCACTTTGTGATTCAGGTGCAAATGTCTGTTCCCTCCTCCAAGCCATGGAAACAAATATGTAAATGTTTCAGTGTCCAATATGTTCTGGAAGGCCATTTAAACCACCACGCTTCACTCTGCACCAATGAACTATGAGCACATTCCCTTTGTTTCACAGGAACAGGGACAAGAAAACCCAAAACTCCACAAAGCCTGGTGCAAGAGCATGGGAAGAATTTCACAGTGGGAAGCCCATGACATTTCCCACAGGAGAAACATTTACTCCAGACCTAAACACCACTCCCTGCCAGCTCCACTTTCCTGCTAACAGTTCCCCAGTGTGAGAGAGGGACTGAGCCAGTGACAGGTGATGGTGGCAAACAACAGCTGCCTGTGGTGGTTCAGTTCAAGAAAGCCACAGTTCATCTAAGGGACACAATTCTCAACTGGTTATACCACGAGCAAATGTGTTCAGGCAATTTGTGATCCGTGATCAGAAGAGCACAGTTCCAGAGAGTGAGCACTGGGAGACATGACAGCATTGGGGGGCACTGTGGGGTAAAACACTCAGCCAGACTCCTACTGATAATAAAAAAGAATCAGAACAAGTTAACTATGCCTTGGGAAATAGATTGCTGACTTGATAGCAAACATTTGCCTATTTTGCTACCTCAAAGCCTCCAAGTTTGCTTAGAACAAAGAGCAGAATTAATGCATTCTCATTACGCAGAAAGTCACTGTAATTTAATCAGCTATTTAGCAAAGACTTCAGCAGATAGCTAAATTTCACTTTTAAAAGGCATTTCTTCCACAACACTGACGTTCACGATGTTACTGAAAACTTTTCTGAAGTCTAAGCAAGATGCTCAGCTTAGACAAGATGCCAGTAAAAAGATTACACACTTCAGTTTTAGTTCTCACATTCTTGCAAACACAGGGACAATCAATCAGTTTAGCTGAGCACAACTCAAATTAAAAAAGGCATCTAATTCACTCATCTAATTTGTCAATGTTAACTACTAGTTCTCCAGAGGCAGAGTCAGCCACAGCTACTCCTTTTCCTCCAACTTACATTTACTGCAGTGGCAGAAAAGAAAACAATCCTCTCCCCACCTCACTGCCCCCTCCAAATCTGTCATCACACAAGGGTCAAGGAGCTTGTCAGAGAGCACAGTGCAGGGCTGGGTGCTGATGAGGATGGACTGTAAACAGGACAGCACAAGTGGGTACAGTCTAAATGAGGATTCAACTTTAATTGCTCAAGCAACCTCCAGCAGCTTAAAAGTTGGAGTAAAACAGTTCCCACAGTGGCTCCCTGGCATTTCATCCATCTGCAGCTGCCTGCACATAAATTCCACCTTTTCGGAAGATGCAACCTGTAACAATTTCCACACTAGACAGAGAAGCTCTGGTAGCTGTCAACCTCCCAAGGTCACCCTGCTCTCATCAGAGCAGCCAAGGTACAAACAAGAAACACGTCAGAGAAAGATGAAGAGCAGCAGCTGTGTAACTCCAGAACACCCACCTCATCCTCGGGTTTGGGATCACTCATGGCAGGCACAGCTGCCATGGGATGGCTGCACCTCATGTCTGAAAATGTCAGAAATAAGGGGCACGATCCAATAACACCAATTCCCTTCCCAGATCCAGCTTGCCAGGGCAGCTGGGAAGGCAGAAAGGGTCCAAATGAGCAAAATGCCTTTCCACCAATTATTCAGTGCCAAAGGCTTCCAGGAAAACACACAGACAGCCCAAGGCAGCAGGGACAGCTTCAGGGAGAGGTGGCTCAGCATATAAAGCTGTGGGAATAAGGAGGAAGGGGGGACACTCAAAAGGATGATGTTTGTCTTCCCAAGTAAACATTATGGTGATGGAGCTCAGCTTTCCTGGGGATGGCTGAACACCTGCTTGCCCTTGGGAAGTGCTGAATTAATTCCTTATTTTGCTCTGCTCGTGCGTGCAGCTCTTGCTTTACCTGTTAAACTGCCTTTACCTCAGCCCACAAGTTTTCCCCTTTTCTGATCCTCTCCCCCACCCCACGGGTCAGGGAGTGAGTGAGTGGCTGTGTGGGGATTAGTTGCTGACTGGAGTTAAATCAGACAGGGTGTTATGCCCCCAAAGTTAAAACTATTAAAATATCAGCTTCCAATCACTCAGAACAACCTAGAAGTGTCCTGCTCATCAAGATGGCTGTGCAGAGCCATCCTACTCTCAGCCCCAAAGAGCAATAGATCTGTCTGCTATTGTACCACTTGGAGGAAAAAACACACCAAGAAGTAACAACATCCTCTCTAACAAACATTTTTTAAAAACACATCCAGCTCTTCTACTGGAAAAACACAGCTTTGTTTGTTCTTAGTTTCTGTTGACAAGAACTCTCAAAGTTGAGAGTTGCAGCTCTTCCTATAATGGCCTATTTTGAAGAAAAAATAATAAATAAGCCATTACAACCATGCCAAGACCAGTGTATTTCATACCTCCAATCCTATTACCAAATGAACAGATACTGGTAAAACATCAGCCAGTTATTTCCCAGACAGTACCATGTTGACAGAAAGCAAATAGAATGAAGGTTTAAATCAGAAAGAAAATGAGAGATTCAGGAAGACTGGAAAACCTCATCATGCCAGGAGGTCAAAGGATTTTTTCAGCAACTCACTTCTTTGCCAGTGGAAATGGATAAGAAGTTTAAAGGCTTCTGATCTTCAGAACAGTCCCTCACACAAAAGGAGAGGTGATTTCAAAGAACAGGGGCTGGATTACACATTTATAGATCACAGGCATATTTAACAGGTCAGAGGGCCTAAAAAGATTAAAACATCAATGTTTGTAGAGTAACAGCCTCTTGGGAAAGCTATGCCAAGGCATCATCATTAAGCAGAGTTTGCCAGGCCCTAAAACCTCAAACAGCATTTGTGGAGCGTCAGATGGAGCTTTGAAATCCATCTCACATTCTTCTTTATTTTGCCATCTTGCCCTTAAACCTTAAAGTACTAAACCTGAGAGAGAGTGGTGAATTTATAAAACCTGCCATGGCAGCTACAGATTAGTATTTGATTACAGCTCTTGGCATGTGCTAAACCACCAGATCATCACCCAGTGACCACTTGTAGGCAGAAGACACACCCAGCAGAGAGGGGAGATAGAACATCAAACCACGTGTTCATCATTTTGACAGGGTCTTCTGGAGCATTGCATTTACATATTTATTTATATGTATATATATATGTATTTAAAAATGGCTCTTCCACCACCTACAAGGTAAAACTCCATCACTATAGTGACTAATGCAGCAGAATTCACATGGATAATATGCAGTTGTTCCCAGCAGCAACTTGATTAAAGCAACTGAAAGAACTTGAGGAGACCAGAAAAATCACAGTAAATAAAATACAAGAAATTCAGTGATAATCATTGCCTTTCATCAGTTATTTCTTCAGAATTTATGTGTTTGACATGCATGGGACTAGAACTGAAAGAATAACACTTGTTGGATGTCGCTAAATCTTTTGTACTTGCCAGAATTACTTCTGGCAAGTAGAATTTTTGTAAATTTTTATCCAATTAATGCATACAACAAATGTTTCTTATGTGCAGCTGAACTCAACTTCCTGGAAAACATCCCTACAAATGGCCACCTGATTAGTCCCCATCAGGAGGAACATAGTGTATCTGAATAGGAGGATTGGGGGAAAAACAAATGACCAAAAAATGCAGTAGGCACACTGCTTTTATCCCAAGAAAGAACAGCACCTTTGCTCATCTGAGGCACAAATTCAAAAGGGTGGGGAAAAACCCAGCTTATCTTTCAAAGTCTTTTTATTGCCTTTTTTCAGGTCAATGATTGAAACCACACACCATCCTTCTGGAACCTGAGTGAAGTTTTCTGGTGCTCTGAACAAGTGATTTCAAACACTGAAATTATCTGGATTCTAGTCCTATTTCATGCTCTTTCTGAATCTTGTCACAAAGTAACTGATGACTTCAATCACACTGCAACACTGATTTCCTGCCCTGGATCAATACAAAACATTTCTTGATTAGGTTTTTGGTGCTAGGAAGAATTTCATCACTATCAATCTTATTGACTGGCACCTTAAAGTACCAGTATATGAAGAACTCTATATTTATTTTTAAACAAAGGTTTCCACATTCACATATAGACTGAGCTACAAACAATCCATACTGGCAAATAGCTCAAAAAAATGGGAAAGAAAGGAAAGAGCTGTGAAGGGACAGGGAGTGAGCACTCAGGAAAGTGTTGAAGGCAATAGATATCGGGCAGATTTCAGAAGCAGTGCAGAGTGCTGACAGCAAAACTGCAAGAACATTTTGCTTAAATACAGACAAGAGGCATGAAAATCCAATTGAAGACTCAGTACACATATCATCTAAGGGAGCAAGTATGTCACTTGTGCTCTCTATTTTAGTGAGGACATTTCACCTCAAAGTATGTATTGAAACCTAAACCATGAGGCTATTTTAAAATGTAATTTAAATGTTGCAAATCCTACCTCCGGATACAGGTATTTATCTGTCATATTTATATAGCAACTTCATCCTCAAGCTTCCTTAAACATTTCACAATCATATATTTGAACTACTGTGAAATTATGATGACTGCCAGGGTGGCTTCCATAATGACAAGATATCCCTCAGCAATTAAAAAAACCCTGTGCAGTTTAATTTGAGAGAGCATTTTGGTACAACTCTGTTCCCCCTAACTGCATTCAAGGACCTTACCCACACTATACACTTTGACAGGAAAACCAAATTCTGTATATAAACCAGCTCCAAATAGCTTCCAGGAATGGTCCAACCTATGTGCACTGGATAAGGCAGAAAAGCTGATAAAAACTTGGCATATGATTAATTGAGACTATTACCATGCATATTCACAAGCAGGATGAACTGGAAGTGTTTAACAATACTTAGATTTTTTTGATCTTTGCAGTCTCAATAGACTCATTGTAGCTGATTTGTGTATATGTTTGTGACCTATGTATGTGGTATATGTTTGCAAGGTGTTTGCTCTGTCTGCACTGAGCTGACCTCAGTGTGATTCAGGAAAACCAAAGTTAGAAGCACAATCTCCTTATTTAGTAAAGGGAGAAAAACAAGTGCCTCCAGGAAAGAGCTGATTTCACAGACCTAGGATGATGACCTAAGGTGGATGTTGTGAAAACCTCCCTACAGCAGCAAGCTTTTCTTATTTATTCTAAATATATATCTTTTTCCTCTCTGCAGTGCCAAAGGTCTGCTGAATTCACACAGATTTAATGGACACAAGGAACAGATGGCTGGAGGCCAGCACTGGAGCATGTCTGCTTGTGTAAAACTGCACACACTTGCAGGGTGTACATGAAGAAGCTTTTGTGTGTGAAAGGTGGATGAATAGGAATTCATCTGGAAAAAAAGGAAACATAATGGATATCATCCAGGAAGTTTATAATGAGCAATTGAGCCTGGGTCCTCAGGACTGAGTGACACTGGTCACACATGTGGCCAAAAAGCCCACGCTGATAAGAATAGCTGCAGTCAGCCTGCTTTAGCCAGGAGCCAGTTTGAGAACATATGGCAAAACAAATGATTCAATGCAATCTGCTTGTTCTGCTGCTTCCCCTAAATATTGCTGTACTCACATCCTCTGCTTTTTGCCTTATTACAGTGTTACTATTTCATAGCATGGAAAACACCTGTAGGGATAACAGAGACCTACAGAGTTACTAACAGGATACACTGCTGTGGAGATTCTCATGCTGTTTGTACAGATCAGCTTGAGATGTTTACACATATCTTGCTTCTTACTCATGTGAGAGAAAGGAAAAGAAGGGAAAGCCAAAAGACTTATGCTGTTTGCTCCTTTTTCTTCCTTGCACACAAAAATGGATTAATTCTCCCAGTACATCTGGATTTCACACCAGGCACCCCAGCTCCTACCCAGCACCACTGCCTTTATGTTTTGTGAGGCTCAGAAGAAACACAAGTTTTACCATTTAAATCCCTATTCACATCCTTCAACTTTTTAAAATACCAGTTTTCAGGCCTATAATATCCTGAGACAAAAATCTCAGTAAACCATCAAAGCTTTGAAAACCTTTTTCCTTTTATAGCACTGGCTGCACAAATAAATAAGCAAACACACTACCCAAGCAGTGACGTCTGAGACATCACTGTAGCCACAACTCATTCATCTATCAGAAGTCTTGCCATGTTTATTATTTTAAGAGCCACTGATTTCCCCCAGAATCTGACTGTACAGACTATAAAAAACTCCAGTCCGTTGTTCTTTACAATCAACTTCTCTTAATGGGAAAAGGAAGGTGCTTGAAAACTTGAACTTTAAGAATTGGAACAACAGGAAGCAAAAATATATTCTAAGGTTTTCATTTAAGTTTGATCTATAAAGCTGAGGGTTTAGAAACAAATCTAACCATTTCTGGGGATCATGGGCTCAGACTGACACACTGTTCCTGGTTTCAGTGAGGTTCTTTTCCTGGTTCTGTCAGTAAGCTGCTGTGTAACCTTGGATTATTCCCTTTTCACCATGCTCTGCCTTCTCTTTGCTGTCTTCCTTCCTGGTCATTTTTTGGGTCATTAATCCTGACCCTTTGCAGTTCTAAACAGGCACCTTGGCATATTGTAGGCAGTCCACTAAAATGATGGGACTACTCACAGAGAACATTACATATATAGTGTAAATATATATAGTTAATTAATTTTTATATGTATATATATAGATATATACACATTTCCACTGCCAGCTCCAATTCTGGTTGTTATCTACAGAAATTCATCTTGTGGGGCACAGTACCATGTCACAGTGCAGCTCCAAGTTGAGGTCTCCTTTATTAGTGTGAAGTCGCACATATCCCTTCTTCTTCACATACTGGTATCTCACAACATCTTCTTCAATAGCAGCTACATCAGAGCAGAAGACAGTAATTAGCTTTCTGGAAGCTTGCTGACTGATCCTAAGAAATCATCAGTAAACAATTCATAGAACCAACTGTCTGATCTCTTCTCCTGTGGTACTGGGTCCTGAGGGATCCTAGTCTGCAATTCATCTATGATAACCTTGCATTAATCTCTGTGCAAAACACTTTCCATTATAGTAAACCACCAACTCTTGGAGAACCAACCAAATAATGTATATTTTAAATCCCAGAAGCATTCAGTATTACAAACTATAATTTTCAAGCAATGCCTACCAACCACAAACATCACTTTGAACCCAGATTGCTTCTTGTCAATCCTGGAAGCCAAGCAGGTAGTCATCAGTCAACCACAAAGTGCTGACATACAGAGACCTACCCAGCTCTGAAAACAACTGAGGCTGTTACTGGGGACATTACTGGTAAGTCAAACCAAAGGATCAATCTATGATGTTTCATTCCCATTTTGTCAAAATGTCCAGTTAGTCAGATATTTTCTGCACTCAGTCACCTTCAAATCACTGTAACTTATCAAGTAAAGGAAATGAATTTAGTAAACATAGTTTTAGCAATGTGTTCAATCTTTGCCTAAGTATTTGCCATCTAAATTTTAGTGCTCAGCTTTCTCAACTGGAAATACTAATGACTCAGCTATTTAATCAATATCCAAACTTAATAAATCTTACACATTTGTGTTTAGGCTGGAGAATAAAATAAAACTTCATTGTATTAAAATGTATTTTTGTATGAAAAGCAGTAAACTAAAAGTTACCATCACAAAATTTGCTGTTCTAACTAATACTGGGGTAGGCCAAAAAGGTGGGCAAGGTTTTGCATGGTATCTGAGGAGAGATTATATTTCATTCCCAACTTAGAAAAGGGATTTTCAATTTGTCATCCCTGGACATAGAAAATATCTCATTAATTTTGGTTCAAAAGAAGTAACTGTCATTCAAATCTAAAGCTTGGTCATAATTGCTCCAGTATTTTCACAACAACCTCACTGGAAAGTAAGGATATATCTGGTCAGGGAATACATTTCCATAGCATCAGCACTGACCAGTTACCAATGCATTCTTTCAGTCCTCATAAATGTGCATGTGCTAAGGAGCACACTTTGAAACTCAGAAATAAATCAATGGTTTGCAGGTAGGTAGTTCTGGTACCTGCTTCGTGGGTAGTTTCAGGCACCATTGCAGTGGAGGTGAAGGAAGCACTTACAGCTCCAGTGGAATAGTGAGCCTGTTTGCAGAGGAAAAAGCAAGAGAAAAGGATATTAGATTTTAGAATTCATCTACCAAAGATACTGTATAAGCATTAGAAACATACAAATGCCATCCTTCTGAAGCAGACTTTCTGCTCTAGCTCCTACTGAAGGAAACAAATCCCCAGTGCAGTGATAATTCTCCATCTGTTGCCCACATTTGCTCTGATGAAACTGTAGTTAAGGCTGCTCATGCACTGAGCCAAAGGGGCTTAATGCTTCCAGTGCAGTTTAATTCATCACTCTGCAGAAATTCTATTATCACCATTTATTTGTACGTCCATGGGTACAGACAGGCAAGGAGTACTGCTGCCAAGACATCTGTAGAAATCTCCAGTGCTGCTGAGAGGAAGGAAAATCCAGTGAACCACAGAGATACTGCAGGGGAGAGCAAACCAGCCCCTCCCACAGCTGGCCCTGCTGTGTGCAGAGGCACCATCCCATGGGTCCTGAGGTCTATTTTGAGCTCTGTAATTCTGCAGAAGGGAAAAATTAACGTCACACACGGATTTTGTAGTAAATTACAAAGATCTAATAAACCCAGAGACATGCTTAGCAGTTCCAGGGAAATGTCTGTAAAGAGTCCAGCCAGGTCACTGCTCATTCCCTAAGGTTTCACTGCATTCTAAGCAAGTTTGCAGCTATGCCCACCCATGTCATAAGCTGACAATCCAACTCCCCAACATGTGTAGAGCTCATCCTTATCTCTGTCTTTTTACCTCTCCTTACTTTTAAAAAAAATGTATTTATTTTAACACTGTCCCAAAAAAGAGGCCATTTGTGATCTATTCCTTGGTCTAATCTGTCTCTAAGCCCTCTCATTAAAAGCTGTATGCTGCACTGCTGTTTTCATGTAAGTGTAATCAAAGCAAATAGGCACACACATGCCAGAATTATTAAAGGACAGAAGAATACTCTCTCTTGCCCATTTGAAACAACCTTTGATGTAGGAAATCTAGATGCAGATGAATTGTTTCTCTTGACAACCGTGAACATGCACCTGGAAGAACATCCTCTAAAATATTCCACTGAACCCTGCATTCCAGTGGAAAAAGAAAATGGAGGAGCAGCTGTGGATGATTTATGTATTTGTCCACACCAGAAATTATTCACTTGCACTCCCCTTAAGGTGTGCTCTCTCTGTCAATAAATGCAGGAAACAATGATAAACAAACTCAAAGTGAGACATTATAACCTGGGAAAAAGTTTCTGCCAACACATACATAACCACATCATAAGGATTCTTCCTTCTCATTGTGATTCAGGTCTCAAATGTTTAGGTTCATTTGCAACGATTTCACAAATAGAAACTCACTGACACATACTATGCATGTCTAAGGAATCCTGATATGATTCTCATTTTCTCATCTATGACAAATTCCTGTGTGAGAAGAAACAGAAGGAGCAGTGTTTGTTTACACTGCAATACAGCCTCTAAGAAGAAAAACAACTATTACCATTCTTGAAGAAGTCAATCAGTACCAAACTACAAATTAAGTCAACTTACTGCATTCAGCTTATCCACTTTCTTCTTTTCAGGAGCCTTCATAGTAGCTGCTAAAATATCATCACCTTTGAATTCCTTATAAAGCTCCAGTAAAGTCTCTCGGGTCTCTGTGTTTGTATTTTTCAAATAGTAAGATGGATCTAATTTTGCTTTTTCTTCATCTAGGTAAGAAAAGTTAAATCACTCAGAATTAAAAGAAACATTTTATTTTGTTCTCCCTCAGTTTATTACATAACTAATTACACAAAAATTTTCCAGCTATTAATGGTACTTTTTAAAAAATAAAAATGTCTAGCAATTATATATATTCCTCCAGACACAGTGACAAATAGCAATGCATAACATCATTGACAGTGTAACCCAAAATATAGCACAATAAATACCAATATGATGTACAAGAAAAAAAAATCAAGCCAACTATCAAGAAAATTTATTTGAAACCACTAGAGATCATCTAAGTCCATTTCAAGTCTTGTAAAATTTTTATAGAACAATAAAGACAAAATACAGTTGGGTACAATATAAACTTCTGTTCTTCATCTCCTCACTGAATGGCCAGGCCTGTGATATAAAAATCCCAGGATCAGGTATTTAATGTGCCAGTAGGGGAAGAAGGTCGCTGGACTGGACTGTGGAATTTGATTTAGTTAATATTTTAATTTAATATTTAATTTTTACAAGTTTCACTTGTCCTCTGTCTTGGTATGCTTATTATTTGCTGGATATTAGATGTTCCATATGTGAGATAATACTCACTTATTCTGATTGGGTAAATAGAAAAGGATGCTTGATTGCACAACAACAGATTAAAAAAACCCAAAACCCAGATATGAGCATAATAAGCTAACCACTGAGAGATGTCCTTCTAGAAAACTGAGACAATTCCACAGAATCCTCTTCAGATTTTTCATGTTTGTATTTTCTCAGCCTACCTTCAATTCATCCTTACCTGGATCAATTACTTTTATGTTGTTCTTAACATGAAAGAAGTTTGAGACATTGAACTTATCCAGGTTTGTTGGATCCTGAAAATAAAAATAATTTTAAAAACTAATATCAGAGACCTTGGTAAGCACATATTCCAAGCAACAGACTAGAACAAAGGGCAGACACCATAATAAATAAACAGGGAGACAGAATGACTTCCATACTCCCCAAACCACAGAAAGATGAAAAAAATATAAAGCAATCAACCCAAACCAACATCAGCAAAGAGTCAGTTCACAGCAGACTCCTTAGGGAGCTGGAATTCAGTTCCAAACATAATATTACACATATATCACCTACAGAAGTTACTACCAGAACTCAGCTGAGTCTCCCCTATCCTAGAGAAGCAAGAACAATGCAATCCCCTGGTTCTTTCCTTTGTTCTGAGCTTTGGTCTAAGATCTGTGCAAAAGCACATCAGCTATCTCCTGCTATTTATAATCCTAGGCCTGATTTGCACATGCTCTGTGAACTTTTGCAATGCATCTCAAAATACAAATAAAGCCTCAGAGCAAGTCTCTGCAGTAAGAACTGTGCTGACAGTTGGTTTTTTTACTAGAGCTTACAGAACTATGTTTAAAAATGATGAAAAAAAAGAAAAAAACTGTTATGAAAATTCAATTTAGTGACCACTGGAGGAAAATTGCAAAAACACACAGTCCATTAACTGTGATCCTTTATGCTATCTCTAGGCAACTTTCTGCAGAACTCTGACCTTTTGTTAGAGAGAGTGGGACAAGGAATGCCTACTGGTGATCTAGGTTACTTCAAACTATTATTAAACAGTCTTTAATCCTCTCCTTACAATGACTTCAAGGCTTTCTCCTCAAGCTCCTCTGCAGCACAGAAAGGTCAAAACATCAGCCCAGGACACTCAGTACCTAATGGAAAGTCTATCTTACAGAAAACAATTCAAACTTTAAAATACCAAACTAACAAAATAATATGCAGTAGTTTCTAGTTCAGGATAAAAATAATGCAACATATTATGCAAAAAACTATGACCTAACATGAATACTATTAAATATATTATCCTAAAAATGTAACAAAGCCTCTCATACCACCATGGTTTATAAAAAGTTTGACAATTTCATCTCTGCCAGAAGTAATGCTTAATACAAGCAGAGCTGCCAGCTCCATAATATATAAAACTATCTAATTATGCCTTTCATTCATCCCTGAAATGGTATGCTTCCACCAGAGAGTGCATTTTAAATTTTATTGCTGGTAGTGAAACCAAAACACATTTATGAAATCAAGCTGTGTGATTCTGCACTTTAATGGGACCTCCTGGCTTTCTGCTGTCCCCTTTCCTAATCACCAGACAACAATTTTCTAATATTTCCTGTCCCTCTATACCCCTCCAATAGATCTTCACTGAGACAAAAGAACTGCCCCAAAATATTACCTATTTAGGATTTTGCTTTATAAACAGACAATCTTTGAATAAAACTACTAAAAACCAGGAAATTGGGATCTGATTTTTAGCATTTTTATTTCCTCTGACCCCAGCACTCAGGTGTATTTACTATTTACTACCTTGCATACATATTTATATATGTGAATAGAGATGATTTTGAGCCCTGCTTTCTGACAGTCAACAAGATACACAGAGAAAGTCTGGAGAAAGAGCTTTGTGTGTTTTCACAAGATGTTTTCACTCTGAAATACTCTGCAGCAATCACAAGCTGCAGCTTTCCAAGACTGCAATCACTGCTCTGCACATAAATGTACTACCTCAAAAGGTGAAGGGAGGAAAGACTGCTTACCCTTTCAGGAAAGGGAAAAAATATCTGTGTATAAATATTAATAGAGATAATAGATTTATAGAAACCCATGTCTGCAGTTCATGGCAAAGCTGAAGGGCAAGACTGACTCCTGAAAACAATTTTTCATGGACAGGAGGGAAGGCATCAGTAAAAATGAAACAGAAAACAGCTTCGTGATTTCCTCTAAATAAAGAGTCTTCATTTACTGACTTATTGATTGTTTAAAAATAAATAAAGGACATCACCACTGCCAGTGCCTTACAAAACCCAGGGCCTTGTGCTCAGGGTACCACAAATCAGATTAGTTCACACTGTTTAACAGCCACAGTCCATTCAAACATCTGTGTGGCTTAACCAGCCTCATCACAGGCATTGAGCAACTCCAGCAAAATGTTTATAAGGAAACTTGCAGGGGAGATTCCTCAGGGCTCTCCAAACCACCACCAGCCCCCTCTGTGGCAGTGCATCTATTATCATGTGCAGGACAGCAGAGGCCACAGGGCAGTTCCCTCTCCTTGCTGTCCACCTGCCCTCTGGGAGAGCTGAACTCCAAACCCCAGAACTGTGACCCAGCTCCTCCTTCCATCACAGCCACATGGGCCATCTGTCCCAATGGAAACCTTGACAAAGGTTTGGTTCACAGTGCTGTCCCTTGTATTCCTGATTCTGCAAAGCAAGAGTCTCACCACCTTTGAGAAGGGGGACAACCAATACTCCTACCCCAAAAGAGATTTCCCTCTGTCAGTGGAATAGCCCCTCAAAAATAGCTCCTCAAATTGAAATTTGAGTGTCACCTTGTACAGGATACCTAGGACATGTTTATTCCTCCCTCTAAAATACAGCATCTTGATATACTAAGAGAAGCTCAGTTAGAATTAATTTGATTAGAATTAGTGTGAATCAGAATTAGCATACTGTGGAAGTACTGCAGTGAATACCAAGTCAAACACAAGGTACCAGTTGCTTTCACCTGTCCCCAAGAGGAGAAACACAACTGACTTGTCCAACCTGTGCTGCAGAAGACACAAACCATTTCCTTACTGGTGGTATTGAGCCCTACAACATGAGATATAAGTTTTTTAAAGATAAGACTTTGAAAATTTTGTATGTTTGTAAGTCTTTAGACATACCACTTCAGGAAGAAAACTGTCTAAACATTAATAATTAGCCTGCCAAGCTCCTCTCATTGCATCCATGACAGTTACTGGGCACAGAATCAGAGCAGTCCAAACAAGATGCCACAGAGATGGGCAGACAGACACACTCACATTGTCAAAGCCTCAAGCTCTAATGAGTTAATTGCCTCTCCTGGTCACAGAGAAAGTCTGGACTCATGGGGATGTTCAAAATCCTGTTAAGATTAAGGCCTGAAGCCCAAAGACCTAAGAAATAAGTTCTGTGTAAGTGCACAGAAACCAGAAAGGAAGATGAACAATGGCCTACTTTTGTTTGTCTTAGCATGCTTAAAAATACCTACACAAAACACCATGGCTGGCAGTCTCAGGGTTTTTCTTATTAAGGTTACAAACCATAAGCTTAAGTTTAGAAAATATCTAGCACAGATATATACTTCAAAGGGTTGCTAACTATCATTACTATTAAAAATCTCATATTTAGTGTTTTCCTGAAAGCTGAGCACTGAAAACAGGTAATCTCAAGTTTTATTCCACTTGGTTTTTTCCAGTCATTTTCTGATTTTACCTACTCAGGGAAACAGCTTGAACTCTGTTATCTTATGCACCACACAGAAGCCCCCAAAAAGCAGGTTAAAACCAGCAGGTTTAGGCTGTGTGATTTCTTTGAGTCCTGATTTCTCTCATCATTTGGTTGGCCATGCTGCATCCCTAATTATGCTCAGGACTGTCAGCCTCATATGCTGACCATGTCCCACTTCTTTACCCTCTACTCTGCACCTCCATTGGTGCAGGATTCTCCTTCAGAGACCTCACCCACAGCCATGAGGAAATCTGCTCTGACCTTCTGGCACACAAAGAGCAAATGAGGAATAGCTGAGGAGTGAAATATCAATTAACAGTGTGCAGCTCAGCTACCTCCAGCTCTGCTCATTAGCTGTGCTTCCTGCCACAAATGTCAGTGGTGTTGAACAGCTTGTAGGGAGCCATGTCTTGTCCACAGCTGATTAAGTTCTATAGGAACAATAAAACTGACAGAAGGAAGCACACAACACTATGAGGCTTTTTTCCCTTTAACAGCAGCAAACCTGTTAACATTTACCCAGACATGGTGTTTTCTTCTCTTCCCCTCTCCATTTCTGCAGTGTAAAGATGCATTTGTTAGCCTGCAGCTGCCAGGGAAGGCTCTCTGCAGGCTGCCAGCAGAGCACTGTGCTTGCTACCCCTGGCACAGCAGGGCAGGGGTTTCACTGCAATTCCTCAGGCAAGGAGGAACCCCCACATGTGCCTCTCCATCACCTGCAGCACTGCCACTATGCACAGCCACATTTCCATTAAATCCCCTGCCAGCACACAGCTCAGACACAGCTTTGGAGAGTTTCCAGAGCAGGAATAATTTCTGCTGTATCCTCACAAACTGAAGTTTGTCTCTTGTTCGTGAACAGAGCCACGGTGGAGGATGACAAATTGACAGGGTGCTATCAAATGGGATGTGAAAACTGGATATTTCAGCACTCTTACTTTGCTCTCCTCAGGACCTCTGACACTTGCTGGGATGGGAAGTCCATCACTGTGTCCAGCAAAGCACTACCTGACCCTGCTCCTGTCTCCAGCTTCAGCTGGAGCAGACACTTGCTTCAGCCTGCCTGGTCTCATAAGGGGGAATTCAGATGACAGGTATTTATGTGCTTGCCATTAAGTTCCACGTCATTACACAAAGAATAATTTGCATAATACAGGATTGAAACACACATGGAATTTACATTCACACTAATTAATAATAATTTCTACCAGATTTTGTCATAAAGATTTGACAGTAGACATTGAGCTGTAAATCCCCCAAAATTTTACTTGGAAGATAATCTCAAATTAGGTTAAACATTTAGACTGAATACTAGATGAAAATCTGCAAAACATAGGACTGGAAGAATTACCTAGATCTGAATTGAGGTCTAATGCACTATTATTTAAAAGCTGTGCTCAATCCTACCTTGAAACCAACTGCAAAATGGTGAAACCAATTGAAATGGTGAAACCAATTGAAATGGTGAGCAGCAATGTAGCAGAATGGCAAGCAGAAGAGGGATGTAAGAACACTGCAAACAAGTGTTAACAACATCAGCTTTTCCATGAAAGACACCCTGTCCCCCAGATGTCCAAGTCCTTTACATCCTGCCTTACTCATTAAGAGTACCTAATTAATCTTACAGCATTTGAGTTGTCTGTCAGCTGGGAACACATTCATGACATTTTCAAGGGATGCTGAGTTAGGCTGAGCTGATCATCATCAAGGAAAAGAATATAATTCAGTTTAAAGTTGAGAAACAGACAACATACAACAGCAAATCCCATTTAAAAGAGACATGAACCAGTACAGTTGGGAGAAAAATTATCTGAAATAATGAAAAGGAGAGAGAAACTTGTAAAAATGTAAGACCTGCAGAAGATGGAAAACTTGAGTTTGTAGCAAGATCACAAAGCTAAGACAAGAAAATTTAAACTTTAGTGTAAAGAGCTACAGTCTAAAAACCCAGTCATACCAGGAGTGCCAATCTAGGGAGGGTATCATATGGAACAATGTCATGTGCATTTCTGTCATCATCAGCAAAATCCTAAACTAGAATCCATGACATCTGCCACCTGAATAGCTCCATTCCAGTACTGCTAATGTATCTTGCTCACCAGGACATGGTATTACTCTTTCCCTCCTGCCCTGACTGGCTGGATAATATGGCCATATGCTGATGAAAAACTGCCATGCTCCACCCCAGGACATTTTCATTTCAACAGGGGAAAAAGTCATTTCTGAGTATGGACTACATGTAGGAAGCACTGCAGATTCCTCTACAAAGAGAAGCACATCATAGACCTAACCCAGTATTATTAACAACTGAAGTTGTGATTCTGCTTTTTTAAGTTTTAAATTAAAAAAAAAAAAGTCCCTTTTAACAAGTAAATAACACATAAATAACTGCTACTAAATTCAAAGCAACCAGAGGAGATGCTGCTTAGCAGAAAAGATAACAGGGTGGATTATGACTTGCATTTGAATAATGTTTAGCACCAAGAACAGGAAAAGCATATTATGCAATTCTGCCTCCTCTGAAAAGAGCAAATCTTTCTTGTTGTGTTTTTACTTATATATGTCAGGAGAGAGAAGCCAAGTTTGAGGCCAATTACTATTCTGGTAAAATCCAAGCAGACGTAGGATGGTCCTTTATGTATCAATAAGGAAAAATGTGATCATACAAATAATCTGTAAACATACATCATTCATATTTTCCACTTAGCACGTTGTATTTCACTACCACACACAGGTACCCCCTCTGTTTCCTAGGACATTCAGAGTCAGCCTCTGGAAATGCTATTTTCTATTGCTAAACACAGCTATTAGACAGCCCTATTCAGCTGTTATTTGCAAAGCAAAGAATGTTTTTTATAGCAACTTCCTTTATATCTACTTTTTTGCCAAACAGCAGGGTCAGTGATACCAACTCAGTCTCAATTTCAGCTCTCTTGGATACCACAGCACTCAATTTACATGGGGGAATGAGAAAACAACAAAGTGATAAATTTCAACACAGAAATTTAAGAGAAGGAGGAACTGGGGTAGAGCTCTGAAACACAACAGATTGCAGTCATGAACTCTGGCTAAGAAACAGAGCCACAGGTGGTGGAGCTTGGCAGTGTGAAGCCTGAAGCCACCACGCCGCCTGCAGTGTTGTCAACAAGAGAGCTCGGAGAGGAGACATCGGTCTGGCTTTCAATAATTTATATGAAGAAAACACTGTGAGAAAATAACAACTCATTTCTCTACCACATCTACTTAAGCAGTTCTAAAACCCAGGCTAGTCATGCCACTTCAGGTTGAATCCTGGCCTCAACAAAGCAAGTCAGGGTAGGGCAGAATTTGAATAGGAGAAATCAAGCTCTACGTGCAAGTTTGCAGTGGGTGCTGTGCAGTGCAGTCAATGGCTCTGACTTCTCCTTCAACAGCCTGAAGCCATTTTAGACTGTTAAAAATAATTCTGAAAAAAATATTTATAGACTGATCTGGTAAAAGGTCAAACTTTATCTGGTCAACAGCATTTAGATGGTCAAATCTCTTGCAGTCCAATCCCAAAATGGGGGTGTCTTTGTTATTTCTAAACTTATTTAAGAAGAGTATAGCACAAGACTGTACACTGCAGAAGATAACACCAATCCACAATGAACTGTTTACTCAAGAGGATCAAATCTATTCACAAATTATGAATGCCACCCTAAATGGAGGTGGGAGAGGTGCAGGGCACGTGTGTCTGTGACCTTGGACTGCACAACTATCAGAATCTACTTAGTTTCATATTAGACATGTTCCTCCAAGGAAGACAGAAACCCAACATGTCAACAATGAAGATGAAAAGTACTGATAAAAACTCACATAGGGAATGACAAAATTTTTAGATGTTGCACTTTGAGATTTAGAGGACTAGAGCAGCTGTGAAAAATCAAAGCTAGGCAAGAAACAAGAACACACTCTTTATACATACATCCAATTCCAACCCTACAAAACATACCAAAATATTTTTTAGTGACTGCACATTTCAATTGTTTGTTCAAAATAACTTGGTTTTCCATACGGGTGCACAGACACATTTTTAGACACTTGTCTTTTTTTACTTTTCCAAATCCATTAGCAACCATGCAGTTACACAGAAATAACATTCTGTTGGGAGCTTTCAATCAGAAAAAAAGCTGTATTTTTGAATCCATTGGAATAAAAACATTTTGCTTTGTTGCATTAGCTTGAACATCAACAAGCCCAAAGGAACAGAGGAAAATTATTTAAAAACATGCTGTTAAGCACTGGGGAGTAGGGAAGAAGGGTTACATTTTATTTAAATTTAGACATAAATGAAAAATATTCTTCTATTTGAATTAGACTGTATTGGTCTTGGCTAGTGGCAATTAAGTGTTCATGAGATGCATACTAACTCATGATTTCAATAATAATGATCCAGGAATCTTTTTTCCCCTGTTTTGAAATTATGCAAGCTTCAAAGCACCTACTTTTAAACTAAAGTTTTAGATCCTTTGATACTAAACTTCATCTGTCAATAACTATCATTTACACTGTAAAATTCACAATGCTCTTTTAATTTAGGTTTTGATTTTCTTCAAATCAGCAAAGAACCAACATTGGTATCTACTAAGAAGCAAAACATTCCAAACAAGCAATTAGAGAAAGTCCTCCTGCCGCCTTACTCTACATTTAGAGAAACATTCTTTGGAAAATACTTTTGGAAATACTTTTCTGAACCTTTGACTCTTGTATACATCTTTGGAAGAGTAAGATGCACAACCCACTTCAGTCTTAATGTAACATGTCTCAAAGTTTAAATACTTTACATTCTAAACATTGTTTCTTTTGACACCACAGACCACGTTACTACTCATCCAGATTGTGTCACATGGAACCTTTGTGGTTCATCTGATAAAGAAAATACAGTGAAGTTTCTCTGTTCAGCTGCTCTAGTTTCCTGCTAGAAGAGTGTACACAGCAGCATTTCTGCAAAATAAAACCCTGTATGGGACAAGGTGTGACAGAGAGAGAAGTTCACCTGCAGCGTGACGATGTCCTGCCGAGTGAAGGGCTCATCTGTCAGGAGATCCCTGTAGCTCTTTGGTTTGATGTTCAGCTGCTCAACTGCCTAACAGTCAGGCAAAAGACACAGATAGCAAAAATCTGATTCTTGTGTGTAAATATTACAAGTAAATAGGCGAGATCAGTAAATTGTTGAAGATCAAATAATAAAGAAAACAATTTCACCCTCATTCTCAACTGGCAGCTGCAATATTTTTAATGTGGGCTTTAACAAATTAGAAGATTTTGTCTTTCATCCCTACAAAACTTGACAGTTTTGTGTGGTTTGCTGGATTGTTTTTTAAAGAAGAACCTTGCAGTCTCCATTCCATAGTTATGTCTATCATTCAAACCAAATTAATCATAAAATACTGCCAAAATTTTAAAAAATATTTTGCTTCATTTTCTAAGCTCTTACCTGCAGAAGACCCCTGAATCTATCTTATTTACCCAAATGTCCTCTGTGGTCCTCAGATGGAAGTGATCATGTCCCAGTACCTCCAGAAGTGCATAAATTAGTTCCATGCTTATCAAACACCAGTAACTGCTATTACTTCACGTGGTACCACATGGGGCACACACCCTCCTGGCAGAGCCCATTCAGGAAGCCCAGTATTGCAAACTGCAGCAAAGAGAGCAAGAGCTCTGCACTACTGCCCAGGGTTTAACAAAGATCATTCATCAACTCATCCTTGCCTGTTAACCCCAGGAGCCAAAGAATCCTGCTTGCAGCAAGAACAGAAAATACTTTCTATTTTAATCTGATCTAGACTGCTGTCACAGGTGAGGACAGCTCTACTACTTCAGAGCAAGTTTTTTTCAAAACCATGATGAATCCAGCCTCTTCCTTGACTGCAATGGTTCCAGCCTGTTCCACCCTCAGTATCTGAATGTCCCACTGGAATTCAAAAAGATGTTCCAGTGTTCAGACTTTTTACAACACTGGATATGGATTCATTAATTGAAGGATTTATTTGCTACTGAAAAACAAATAAATCTTGCTTTTATGGTAAGGACTATGCAAAGAAGTCACAATTAAAATTCCACTTGGGTTTACATAGATGTTCACAAAACAGGAATAAAAATGCAGTTTAAGTGTCCATTAAGGCATTCTTTCTCCTATTCCCCCAGCTCCAGCTAAAATGCTCTTTTTCATTCACTGATTCAAATAGAAATGAGGCAATTTGTGTTTTTGTGATGACACTGTATCAGAAAGAAGACAACAGAAAATTTGTCCATTAATTCAACTGAGAAGAATATAAAAGCTACTCATTTTGAAACACAAGATTCAGTACATGCAGATTAACTTAAGAAAAGGTTTTAGAAATACTATTTAACTAATATTCTAAAATTTTTCCTATTTTGAAGGCTAAAGTTGGACAACAATTTATGAAGTCAGTCTATCTCCTGTTCTTTAATTTCCCTGGCTGTAAAACAAGAACAAAATTTACTTGTTTTTCTAAAACATTTTGTGATTTTGACTGAAATGCATCAAGTACAAAATATTAATCATGAAATGCAACAGAGAACCTACCTCATAGGCAAACACATTTCCAGTAGTCTTGATGGCCACAATATGGGAGTTATTGGTAAATACAGTAAACAGCACTGGACAGTGGTACTTGCCTGATAGAGGGAAAAACCATACATTTCACATGAATACCTGCAACTGCTCTGAAATAGCTAATTTTTCTGATCTCTGTGGATGATATTCACATTAATTTTTAATATAAAGTGCAACTTCAGAGGGTATTCAATAGTGTTTTAATAACATTTTGATTCTCCAGTGACAGAAAAAGTGCTTGAAAAAGTAACAGCTAGGAGAGCTATAAAACAAGCAAGGAAAATGCAATTTTGAAATCTATTGCCTTCAATTTCCTAACACAGAACTTTGTCCAACTTGCTTGATATTTATGAAATACCACTATATAATTGTTACTATTGTAATCAAAGATCTGTTGATAACATGAACCTTGTATCATGTCCATTGCTCTGCATCACTCTTGTTCCCAGGAATAAAACTTTAGCTTATAGCCCATAGAAAAGTACACAACAGCTATTGTGCTTGAAGCAGAGGAGAGCATTTTGTATTCAAATGTGGCAGGCAGAATGCCATTAAATCTGAACACGTTACTCAGTAAGGAACCCAACTTCTGCTCTAATCAAGCTGTGAATTTTCCCAGGAGGGTCAGCATAAATATTAAGCAAGTCACAGCAAGCAAACTGATGGGAGGCAATGTAGGAGGGAAAAGAAAAATGTCTGAATAATCTCAGCAGAAAGCAGTTAGAAGATTATTAATACTTGATCCGTTTGCTAGACCTGGAGGTTTGGGTGAGATCTTTGATGTAAGTTGGGCCTATTTAGTTATTTTCTTCCTAATTACCATTTGAAAATCAAAACCAGCAGGGAGGCCAGAACAGGCTGCTCTCAGCACCTGAGGGGACAGAGGAGGCAAACACCTGCAGAGACTGAGCCCTCACTGTGCCACCAGAGGCAGCTCTGCCCCCTGCACAGCAAAGCTGAGGACACTTCTGTTAATGCCACCAGGGCTGAAGGAAAGCCACTGCCACAAGGGACTGAAACTCGAGAAGTTTAGAAAGGGATTTTTCCAAGTGTCCAACTGATGGATACAGAAACAGACTGGTAAAATGTGAGGCCTCATTCAAGCTTTGTACAGAAGAACAAGTCACCATATTCTCATTCCCAGGAAAAGCCAAACTGCTGAGGGCACACACATGTTGATCTGGATAGAAAGTACTCAGCTCATAAGTGATCACTAAACGTGAGAAAGTGCAAGGCCCAAAGATCTTTTATATCACATTTATGTGTGAACAGAGAATTCTGATCCTACAACCATTTCAAGTTATGACTTAGAGAAAAGTTTGCTGATAGACAGAAATGGAACACTTAATTTTTATCTTTTGTCGCATTTTCCCTTGACTGATTAATGTCACAGAATGAACCTTTTTAAGGAAAAGGCTTCTGAAACTCTATGGCTGCTGTCATTCCACCCCAGCAGTGTGAGCTGGACTTCTTTAGAGAAAGCACAATCTCATGGTATCTTTCAAAAGCCTTGGCCACTATTGATCAATTTTTAACACCCTGCTATTGAGACAGATGGAACACACGGCAGAGAAGAAATCCATCAGCTACAGAAAAGAACTTGTAATCTACAGATTTTGGTAAGATAAGGAGACAGACACTCCAGAATTTTATTCCCACCTAATCTTAGCTATTTTTATTTCACAGAAATCATTACCTGCTTTGCAGAAGATGAATTCATCTCCACTCTTCTCTTTTGTTCCTATCATGCTCTCTTAGGAGGCTGATTTTATATCTTGCAAAAATAAGACTCGAGGCAGCTGTCTTGTGTGCTTCTATTCATAAATTCCCACGTGTTTATTTAAGTCTAATCCCTTCTATAAACAAAAAGCTGTTCAAAACCAAGTGAACAGCAAATATTGCCACAGGCAAGTTGGAAATAAGATAACATTACAGAAATTTTACTTTTTCTGATTCTTTCCTTAAAGTAAAGAGTACCTTAGTGCAGTAACATCTATAGTAAAGTGAAATTGCTGAATAATTTACAGCTCCCCAGTGTAAAGAAAAACAGAACTGGAACTTTGAAGGTAAACATATCACTCACAAGAAGCAATTATTCTACTAAAAAAAAACATGATAGAGAACACAAACTACTTAAGTTCACCATGAGTAAGACAAACCAGAATTTATTAAAGCACTCATTAAGGAAAAAAACCCAACAAAACACCACCACAGAAAATGACTGCACTTACCTTCACTGTTTTTAGCAAAATTCAGCTTTATAAGTGATTTGGCATCTAGTTTCTAAAGAAAACAAAGCATTAAAAAGATTAATCACAACAGAAGGTAACCATGGAAATAAAAGGAAACTGTAACATCACTGTTATGACTTCAAGAGTATATGATTTATTAATAATCTATTGCAGGTTGTCTAAATTATCAAAACCCTGGGAATTCAAGTCACAGACCACAAAAAGAAGGCTCAGGGAGCCTGAGAACTGGGATACATTTGTTTACAGGGCTCTGTTTGACACAGGACAGTGCTAACCATGGGGAATCAGTTCAAGGAGTTGCACAACTCTTAGCATAGACTGAAAGGGGAGTTGGCATGAAAGGCTAGGAGGCAAAGATCATTGCTGCTGATCAGAAGGGACAATTCAGCAGGGACCTCTGATGAAAGTCATAAAGCCAGCAAGCCATTCTGGCAATCAAGCTCGGTGCCTTTTCTGAAATAACTGTAATTTTCCTTTTACTCAGGAAACGTGCAGCAGAGCTCACATGACAGCCAGCAACAATAAAGAGAAACAGAGGCACAAGTTCTCTGGAGAGGCACTTGGGGTAACAAAGGGAGTTCCAGGAAGGATTTTCAGCCACTTAACCCCCAGGTAACAATTCCACTGAGCAGGGAACTGAGGTGACAACCAAGGCTGGGATAATGTTCTCCAGCTCTAGAGAGGACACCCCAAACATCAGAAGCATCTATGGCATTTCTCTGCTGCCCTCTCTCTGGAAGGGTTTTCTAACATGGGAAGAGCAGAGCTGTGGGGCTGGCAAACATTTCTGGACAATCAGGCTGCTCCTGTCCTGCAGCCTTCCCCAGGACATGGAGGCTGCACACACACCCAAAATAAGAGTGAGCCAGGCCCCCCAGTCATTCCATGGCACCAGTGTGTGATTTGGGTACATCACTGGCAAGACAGGACACATCACAACCTGGGTGACCTCACCAGCACAGCCCACCAGGACGGTCAGGTGGTGCTTGACTGCGGCACCCAGCTGGAGATGAAACAAGCTGCAAGGCTGAGTCAGGATTGAGACTTCTAAAAAACAGAGCCTTTGATTGTATCAGCTGTCAGAGACAGTTTCACAGCCAAATGGATCCTTAAAAGCACACACAGCACAGGCCTTTTAAAAGAAACAATCGGTTCTCTTCTCAAAACACGCACCTGAAGAGATTAGGGAGGTTTTTATAACCCAGACAGCTCCTTATAAACAGCTACAAGTGGAGATCTGCCAGCCCTGGTGCCAACACTGCTACTTCAATCATTATGGAAAAAAAAAACAACAAAGAAAAGTGTGAAACTAAGTTAGTGGGCTTTCTGTGCCTAATCAAAATTCATATTCTTGGTTTACAGAGTACATGTTATGACAGCTGGACTCATTCTAGTTTATAGGAAGGCGCTTCTCAAATTGCTCTCAACCAACTGGCAGGCTCATTTGCTGCCAGAAAGGTAACCAGCTCTCTAATTTATCAGCAGGAAGAGCAATGAGAGCTAGTAGGAGAAAAAAGAGGCCAGGTTTGGTTATATTTAGTTATGTGATAGAAGACCAGTACCGCTGCTTTTCCTTAAGTGGATTTCAAAAAAAACCCTCAAACCACTCCAATATCTGCCCACTGCTGGGGTACAAAGGACAGCAAAGGCAATGGCTGCAAAGGCAACAGCAGTCTGAAATGCCTAAGTGAATGCAGAGCTTTAATTATTTATCTTTTTACAAGAACAAATTTATCAAAGAAGTAGTAGGGGAACTGCAGCATTGCCAAAATGAACATCTGATCCTGGACAGATCTGTTCAACCTAAACAACTATTAACAAAGCAGCATCCATCTGTACACATGTTGTGCAACAGCCCAAAAATTATGTTTCAGAAAAAGCTTCTTTACAAATACAACCACTGGAAACATTGATAATTTCAGGGTCCTTAAATTATCCTCCTGGCAGATCTGAGCTATGCCCAAAACACATAAGCATCTTTAAAGAAAAATGAAAACAATTCTGTAAGAAACAGTTTAGCATGATTGAAGATTCAGATTTATACTTTGACAGAAATTTCACAGAAAAGACAGACTAACTGCTGTGCAGACTTTAAAGGTAGCAAAAGCTGCAGTGCACTTTTCATCTGTCACCCTATGATGTATTGTTAGAAGTGCTGTCAAGTCCTTGGACTCTCACTCTGTGCCCAGGGAAACAATATGGTATTTCAGATCATATCCTTCCATAATATGGAAAAAGGTTATTTTTCAGCCTCAGTTACTCATGGTGCATCAGCTGCTTGTGCTGGATCTGCTCCCTACAGAGAGCAGCACTTACACAGTCTTATGTCAACAGTAAATAAAAAACCAGTGATTGTCATACAGGAGCTGAAATACTGCCTGGAGTGAGAACTCTGTAGTGAAGTGCTGTATGAATATTACAAACTTTTATTACCACAGGCTGGCCTTCTATCAGGCCTCTCTTGAAGAAGTGACCTGGGCTTGTCAACTCACACTCTTTGGAGCAGCTCCTTCAGCTTGCGTGGCAAGGTAAGAGGGGGATTTAGGGTTTGTCAAAGAAAATCTTTGGAGCCTCAGAACAGCAAAACCAGATGATGATGTGCTACAAAGGATTGCTCAGGGCCCAAGACCAGGCTACAGGACCTGGCCACTGCACACAGAGCAGTCACAAAGGAGGGAGTCCACAACCAGGACTGCCAGGAGGTTCAGTTTTGAAACACCTACACATTACCCAGGAAAGTGTAAAAGGACAGGATAGAAGCAAACTGTGTAATATCATTTTTTTCTTCTCAAGTTTTTCATTTCACACAAAAACAGGATTATCTTGCATGTGGGTGAATCTCCTTTTATTTATTCTCCATCAAAAGTCAAAGCTTTCCAAGCACCATCACACAGTTTGTTGCCATGGCAATGACCGTTATGCCACAAATGGGCGCCGATCTTCACAGGAAGAGACAGCAGGAGTGAATGAATCCTAAAATGAGTTAAAGTACTTGTTTTCATGTATTTTTTATTATTAATAACCCTTAAGAGAGAACAAATATTGCATACATAGCTCAAGTTTAAAACTATTTTCAACCTCAGTTTCCCTGACACACACCCACCATCCAGTTTCAGCCACGCTCCAGTTAAAAAAGCAAGAGGAAAAAAAGTGTTTATTAAAAACACTTGATCTAATTAAATTCTAAATTCCTAATAACAATGAAAAGGCCACAAGCATCTGCCACTTCCCTTAAGCAGAAATAAGAGCCGCATATTCCCTTCTAAAAATATTTTATGCAGAAATACTGGAAAGCAGACGCATTTCATGGCACGTAGTGCCAGCTGCTCCACAGCAAGGAAGGGCTAAAAAAAAACAAACGCAAACCCGTGCGAGCTCTTTTCTCAGCTGACTCCTCTCTCACAGGCACACTTCCACAGAGGCAGCCAAGGCTACTTTTGGCCATGACCTACTTTCCTGCGGCAGCGAGCGGCCCCGGCGCCCGCGCGCTCCGGTGTCAGCTGACAGCGCTGGCTCTGCGGGATCCCAAAGGGCAGCAGCCTCGATTGCCAGCCAGGCCGGGTGATGGACGAGCCCGGGGGTCAGTGGGGCACTGTGGCAGCTCCGGATGGAACACGCCCATTGTTCCCAATTAAATCATTCTCTGCCATGGCCGCCTGTCTCATGCAGATATGACCTACAATCCCCACGCAGCAATTAGTTACACTCGCTGAATCCCTTTGGTCTGGGGCTGCACGTCCTTCTTGCTAATAAGGTTCTGACCCTGCTGGATATGCCCCAGCCCAAAAAGCAATCAAAAAGGGCTCCACTGATTCTCTATCCACACATGGGCAGAGCTGGTGACATGAGCACAGGCTGTGTTTAGCAAAGACAGACCTTCCCACCCTTCCAACAGCAACTGAGTAAGTGTTCAAATGTTCAGACTTGGGGATTGGAGCCCCTGAGCAGACACACTGAGCAGCCTCTCTAAGGAACACACAAAAATCCAGGGAAGCTGGTATTGGGGTTCTGTGGCCAGGTTTTGGTAGTGGGGGGCTACAGGGGTGGCTTCTGTGAGAAGCTGCTGGAAGGTTCCACTGTGTTCAGCCAGCTGTAGGATGGACAATCAGAAATGGTGCTAAGGCAGCTGGAATAACCTGTCTAGGAAGAAAATCTCTCATGGCCCTTATCTCAACCCATGAAACCCCAGTGACATTTTCTCTCCTCTGTCCAGTTGTGGAGGGCAGTGAGAGAGGGGCTCTGATAGTGCCTGGGGTCCAGCCAAGACCAACACACTACACAGGGAAAAATTAATGTGTCACATCTGAACTGGCTGATAACATGAGGTCAAAAACCATTCAGAGCTGGCATGGCCATTTGATGGTTTTTCATCCCACCAAAACAAGAAACACAGAGTTACCTCAAGGAGAAGAGAAAGCCAGAACAAATACTAATATTGAAATGCAGTGTTGCCTACCAAGTACCAAACTTAGCTCAGCAACAGCAAATGAATTTTGTATTACATTCCCTGTTCCTTTAAAGATGAGACCTGTTACATATAACTTTACATACAGCTTCCCATTTTAAGAAGCCCCCTTACAATTTTCCTTGCTATAAAATCTCCCCAAGAAAGTGGGGCATGAGTTCAATGAATAGTACTGGAATAACTCCATGTGTAATGTTACTTATTTCAGATTTTGTAAATGGATTTAAGATGATAAAGGGCATTGGAAATCCTCAAGCATACACATAAGGGTTTGCAACTGGAAACAGCAGCATTGTTTTAACAAAATAAGCCATCTATATGTATTTTAACAATCCATTAAAAATTTGGGGTCAGCAGCCAAGAGGCCAGAACAGTCTCACAATTCCAGGTATTATTTCTATGTTTAATTCAACAACAAAAATGCTCAATATTTTTCACAGCTGCCTACCTAATGCTAAAAAGATACCCTCAATTCACATTCTTGGATGAAGCTGCTGTTTAACTGCAGTCTTCCTGTACTGCTGAGCTAGATTGGAAATGGACACAGAAGATCCTTCATTACATACTTCTAGATCACTGTATTTACATATTTAAAAGTTAATTAAACTGACACCATATGGTCACCAAAGCCTTGTCCAGAGAACCATAAAGATATGCTTGATAACACACATGGTTCACAGACACCAGCAATAATGCTGCTCTATCAAAGAGCACATTAACAGAAATTACCATGAGAAAAAGACATGTAGCTGCACTGCAAGTTCAAACCTGCAGTCCTAATGCAGTCAAAAGTCTACCAATCCAGAGATCCACAGCCAAATACAGCACAGTTCAAGGAAAATAAAGCTTTGCAGAAACACCAAAAATCTAGTCTCCAATTTTAGTGAAAAACAGGCAAGTAAAGATCTGTGGGAAACCTCATGCTGCATCTCATTTAAGGCTAGAGCGCTTCACAGCTGCTAGTTTTTCAAGTGTCACAGTCACAAAATCCCATCCAATGTGCACACTTACATCAAAACACAGAGAAGGAAAAGGAGAGACCATCTGTTCAGTCTGTAAAACCTAGATGTAAATACTTTTTTGCTGTAAGGGACATAATGCATTAGAAATAATGGCAGACACGTTTATCTGCCTGTGCCCAGAGGTGAGTTACTGGATCAAACACTGCCCATCACCACCAGAGTCAGCAAGGTGTGAAGGAGGAACAGCAGCTTGGCCAGTGACTCATGACACTGGAGGGTTTTAAATGTCTTTTTTTTGATAAAGCACTTGAAGAGTAAGTAGAAGCAAATCTCATCTTCTTTGCCCTCACTGTTTCCCAAAGATACAGGGAATTGAAAAATAAATCCCCGTTTTAGGACAGATAAAGGCTAACTCTTAGTGGCGCTGGGTGCACTACTGTAAAACACACAAACAACTCGGGAAAAGAAAGAACCAGCTATCCACACAAAGGAGAGAGGGAAAGTTTCAGAAAACCCAACAAAAGAAGGAGTTATCTGTCAGAACATAACTCAGTGGGATTTTCATCCCCTTGATCACCCCTGTGCTTTATGACCATTTCATTATGCCACGTGACTCTGTGGTTATTCCTCAGGGCAGAAACCATGTCCTCATATGTTTCCATCCAGGGACCTTGAAAATTTATGGTCACTAGTCAAATATTAACTCGTTTAGACTGTTGACTAAAAGCTAATAATTTCTGAGGCCAATGAGGTAAGACGACATGGCTCAGTTGCTGCATATTGAAGAGTTCAGCTTGTTCAAAGTGGATTCTGGGCACTTGAGCAGCAGCCTGTGTCTGCTGCCCCAGACAAAAATGCACCTGGAGAGAGATGCTTAATGACAACAGCTGTAACCACCCGTGTCTGAAAGGAGTCTGCTGCTGCCCACAGAAATACAGGCAGCAACATTTAACTGGAAACAACAAAATAAAGAGAAAAGGAAGAACTACTGCTCATCCTGGCTAACTCTAACTTGTACCTGCTTCTGAAATGACCCAGACTACCAAAAGAAAATGCAACAAATTCTCATTTTCTCAAAGCACCCTTCCTGTCTCAACACATACACACTGAAATGATTTTTGGTTTTACACTATCATGTGTAATATATCAGATATTATCAAAGTACTTCAGGAAGAGATTAGAAAATATTCCCACCACTGTACCAGGCATTCACACAGCATTTACTGTGTATGATTAAGATTAACTCTGTTCAAAGAAGATATATTAAAATTTAACAGATGTGGAGGAGAACCATGACCATGTAGGGTATGGAGAACTTAAAGGCATGAAGAACATCTGAGAGGAAAATACAAGTCTCAACAACAGAATGTCAAGAAAGCATTAAATTCTGCCGTGCGAAACACACAGCTGTAAACACTAACACAGAGAAGCACAATTCTGGCACCAATACAAACAAGACTAAGCTGGTCAAACCCAAAATTTACAGAAGATATGTATCAGATGAAAAACCATCACCAAAAACTCTCAGCAGCCATAGCAGGCAAAAAGCAAACACTGGTTCAAGACAGAGCACGCAGTTTGCAAAGCAGACTGAGAGAGGCAAAGACCTCAGACAGTCTCCCAGTTTTCTGTTCCTGATCATTTCACTCCTCTTTCTGCAGCACATGAAAACCAAGATGGATTTGTCTGAATCATTTTTCAACAACAAAGCTTCCCTTGGCTTTATTTCTGTAAGCTTTGTTCTCTGTTCTGTAATAAGCTATTACTCACCCAGAAAAAAACTGTATTTCCACTCCACACTGAAACTTTTCTTACAAATAAACAAGGAAAAACCCTCATTTCAAATATATAGGGAAAATATGCTAAGTTAAATAAAAGGCAAAAAAAGGGGGCAATTGACATTTAAACTTCTGCAATATCTGAAGACCTGAGTTGCATCAGACAAATTAAGAAATATACTTTGAATTTCAAAGCTGAAGATGTGCCGACTTCTTCTGACATGTATGTGAAAGGAGTTCTCTAGAGAAAAATTAAAATTCTCATTTATACATCACTCACATTACACCCAAATGAGACCTGAAGTTACCAATCCACCTAAATGATCACTCATTTCCAAAGCTCCAAGGAGAAAACACAGCAGACTACTTGGATTTCAGGTGCTGTGCTCTGCTGTTGAGGAAAAAACAATGTGAGAGGGATATGACTCACTCCTGAGCTCTACATAATGAAAATTATCTCAACTGGTCAAACTATTTAGCTCTTAATTAGACAGTCCCAGACTCTAGATATGGAAAACTGATGTGGACACAGCCTGCCTGTGGAATTCTCCACAGCATTTTCCTGCTGGTATTTTGTACCCAGACAAAAGATGAAAATGCTCAAATAAACACAATCTCTTTGGAAACAGTAAATGAAGAAAATTTCTCAAGACAAAAAGATGAGAAAGCACAAGGAAAATCTGACTCCTGCCTCAACATGCCATTTTTAGATGATCATCAGAATCGTGGGGTAACATTACCAGCAGGTTACAGAAAGGTCTCAACAAAGACTCTGAAAATGCATCCCACTGCACATTATCTATGGCTATTGCATTCTCCTGACAGTGTACACTGCTACACTGCCCTGAAAGAGGGCACCTTCAAACCACAGGGTTTTGGCTAATGACATCCATTATTTGCTGCTCATTATCTAGAAACACACCTGGAACAACACAATTAAAGCAGCAATCTGCAGTAAATTACCTCACAGACCATATGAACTGAGTTAAAAGCCACTGTCACTGTTGATTTAGCCATTAGGGTCACATGAAATTGGAACTTGTCCTCCTCCCAGTTGAGGCCTGAGATTGGTTCCACTTGACTCAGAGTTGGATGAGTTTTGTCTGTGACTGTGATCTCCACACCTCTGACTCAGTCATGTGTGAAGCTCATCCAACCCACTTTCAGGAATCCATTCCTAAAACACAGGGACCCTGCACTGGTTATGTGACAGAGTTGGAAAGCAATTTGTAGTGAAACATAAAGTCCTGGCTAGAACTTAAACTGTAGTTTAGTACCTGTTCCTGCTTGGTATTTCCCACATTGCTCACACACTACAGTTTCTTTATTCAGAATATTGCAAAAGTAGAAAAAATACGTAAGCCCTGTTTCTCATTATGTTCACTCCCCAGGTGAAGAAACAATTATCAATGTTTTCTATTTCTATCTCTATGCTTTCAAAATACAAACATGGTAAAAACACTTCTATGTTTAAGGAGTTTCACCTTTGCTCCAATTTCTGCATCCTTTTTAGACAGGATTTCCCTTACTTAGATAGCCAAACACTTTTTTAGTGCATTAAAAAAAAAAAAACATTGCAAGGTTGTTTGTTC